>NW_016805666.1:353471-398065 GCF_001698545.2 Rhinopithecus bieti
TTTTGTAGAGGCGGGGTTTCGTCATGTTGCCTAGGCTAGTTTCAAACTCCTGGGCTCAAGGCGTCCACCTGCATCAGCCTCCCAAAGTGCTGGGATTACAGATGTGAGCCACCATGCCCGGCCTTTAAGTCCTTTTTAATAACACTTTTCACTGTACTTTAGTGAGCTTTCAGGAGACAGTAGAAGCTAAATAGCAATCTTCCGATTTTAACCAAAATTCAAGACTGTAATCCATAGAGATGAAATCCCGTTTGAAGAGGAAGGGCAAGAAGGAGCGAAGGTAGGGCCACGGGAGCCCCTGGGAGCCTCAAAATCCACCTAGATCCACACACTATTCAGAGTTCCCTGGAAGCCCTGAAACCTCAATTCTCACTAATTAGCCCAAGGGTTGCCCTGGGGAACTCACATTTCGGTTCACTCAAGCACAGCACTTAAGCAACTATCTTGAGATAAATCCTTTAATATCCATACAATCCAACCCTTTCCAGGCCTTTTACTTATAAGAACCAAGGGGACTGCAAAGAAAGCAGCCAAAGTGGGAAAATAGGTGCCCCGAAGGCATATTTAGTAATTATGCCTCAGGTGTACCCTGTTGAACATCCATTCCTAATGATTCCTCACTGTCTACAAACACAGCTGAGAGATCAGATAGATTGAGTACCTCTATTTTATCAGACTGACTTAGATCTGATTAATCTAAATTCCCATATACTTATAGAAATGCATGCCCTGACTCTGCTTTTGAAACCTGGAACATCACTAGGTTCTCTCTTTTTTTTTGAAACAGGGTTTCACTCTGTTGCCCAAGCTGGAGTGCAATGCTGCAATCTCGGTTCACTGCAACCTCCAACTCCTGGATTCAAGCAATGTTTATACCTCAGCCTCCAGAGTAGCTAGGATTACAGGCACCTGTCACCACACCTGGCTAACTTTTTTGTATTTTCAGTGGAGCCGGGGTTTCGCTATGTTGGCCAGGCTGGTCTTGAACTCCGGCCTCCAGTGATCCATCTGCTTTGGACTCCCAGAGTGCTGGGATTACAGGTGTGAGCCACCGTGCCTGGCCTACTCAGTTCACTTTATTTTTTTATTTTTTAAGATGGGGTTCCACTCTTGTTGCCCAGGCTGCAGTGCAATGGCGCGATCTCAGCTCACCGCAACCTCCGCCTTCCGGATTCAAGTGATTCTTCTGCCTCAGTTTCCTGAGTAGCTGGGATTACAGGCATGTGTCACCATGCCTGGCTCATTTTTTGTATTTTTGGTAGAGACAGTGTTTCTCCATGTGGTCAGGCTGGTCTTGAACTCCTGACCTCAGGTAATCCGCCCGCCTCAGCCTCCCAAAGTGCTGGGATTATAGGCGTGAGCCACCGTGCCAGGCCATACTTAGTTCACTTTCAATAGATTTTCCTTTCAATATCTACTTCAGTGAGTCTAATAGATTCAACTGTTGAAGGCAGGAAAATCATGAAGTTCCCATTGAAGAACTCCAAAGGATCTTTTGCCTTTTACTTATTCTGGAATGAGGGAGTTCAGACAGGCAGCATCTCCTTTGCTTTCTGCAGGGAGTTTGCCAACTGAGTTTATCACAGCAGCAGCCTTATTCAAAAACCAAGTTTTGAGCTGTGTTCATATTAGAAGCACCCTGGGCCAGGCAGCTTGAGACCCGGAGTTTGAGACCAGCCTGGATAACGTGGCAAAACCCTGTCTCTACACAAAATACCTGTGGTAAATTAGCTGGGTGTGGTAGTACGTGCCTGTAGTCCCAGCTACTGGGGGGCAGGGGTGCTGAGGCAGGAGGATGGCTTGAGCCCAGGAGGTTGAGGCTACAGTGAGCCACGATCATGCCACTACACTCCAACCTGGGCCACAGAGTGAGACCCTGTCTTCAAAAAAGAAAAAAGAAAGAAAAAAAAAAAAGGCCGGACATGGTGGCATGTGCTTGTAATCCCAACTACTTGGGAGGCTGACGTGGGAGGATCACTTGAGCCCGGAGGGCAGAGGGAACAGCTCAGGAAAAGTTTCGGTATTTCTTATTATATATAATGAGAGACAGAGCCTTGTGTTAGAAAACAAACAAACAAACCTTTTTTTTTCTCTAATGTCTCGCTACAACAATCAACACAGGAAACTTCTGTCACCAGACATGTGGAGATGTCCCCCCACACACCAAGCAGAGGACACCAGCTGAGTGTCTTCCAGTTTAATTCTGACGTTATCTTCCTGGATAGCCTCAGAAACCACAGGTTAAGGGCTCAGTCCCGCAAGTCTGCCCTGCCCCTTCTCACCATTCACAAGTCCATGCCTCAGGAACTTCTGACCAACAGGCTTCAGGTTGGGGTTCCCACAAACTCCTCTTTGGGTTTGATTAATTTGCTAAAGTGGCTCACACAACTCAAGGAAACATTTAAGTTTACTGGTTTATTATAAGGATTTTTAAAAAATATGAATAAACAGATGAAGAGATATTGATACATACCTACATACCTACCTACATACTGAGAGGTCTGGAAGGGTCCTGAGCACAGGAACTTCTGTGCCCGAGGAGTTGGTTGAAATAGTTCTTTTTATTTTTTTTGAGATGGAGTTTCGCTCTTGTTGCCCAGACTGGAGTGCAATGGCATGATTTCAGCTCACTGCAACCTCTGCCTCCCAGGTTCAGGCGATTCTCCTGCCTCAGCCTCCTGAGTAGATGGGATTACAGGTACCCACCACCATGCCTAGCTAATTTTGTATTTTTAGTAGAGATGGGGTTCTCCATGCTGGTCTCGAACCCCCACCTCAGGTGATACACCCGCCTCGGCCTCGAAAAGTGTTGGGATTAAGGGCACGAGCCACCGCGCCTGGCTGTTCAACGAGTTCTTATTCACCTTCCTGTCAGTCTCCGTGTGTTCAGGTCTCCAGAACTCCCTAAACCGTGTCCTCTTGGGCCTTTCATGGAGACTTCTTGGATAGGCATGACTGAAGCATGGACAGCCATGTTGAAATGTGATTGGACAAAAAGGGAATGATCTAAACCCAGCAAGTCCTGTCTGTTCAGATTCTTCTTGGCTCTTCAGTGCGGCGTTCTTACCTCCAGGTTATGAGGCAGAACTTCCTCTGGAATGGAGACTTTTATGACTCACATTTAGAGTCCTGCATCTGGCAAGTGAAAGAAGGGCGAGAGAAGGTCAAAGAGAGAGAGTCTGTTTACTGTGACATGGGCTATGGGAGTTATAAGTCACAAACCATGGATGAAAACGCATATATTGGCCAGGTGCTGTGGCTCACAACTGTAATCCTATAGCACTTTGGGAGGCTGAGGTGGGAGGATCACTCGAGCTCAGGAGTTCTAGAACAGCCTGGGTAACATAGTGAGACCTCATCTCTAAAATTAAATAAATAAGTAAATAAAACACACACACACACACACACTAGTATCACAAGTTCCTGGGAAAGCAAAATGGATGGGTGTGTGTCTAACCTTATGGTCTGCAACCTGGCCTGCAGAGGAAGCTGGAAGAGTTGAAGGAGAGTATTCTGGTCTATTAATTCCTGGCTAGTAGAACTGATCAGAACAGCAGAACCGCATTGCACAGGGCATGCTCAGCCAGACAGGCAGAAATTGTTGAATTTTTGTTGCAACTTGGAGTGCCAGTGAATGATAAAGACGATGCAGGTTGGTCTCCTCTTCATACTGTGGCTTCCGCTGGGCAGGATGAGATTGTAAAAGCCCTTCTGGGAAAATGTGCTCAAGTAAATGCTGTCAGTCAAAATGGCTGTACTCCCCTACATTATACAGCTTCGAAAAACAGGCATGAGATTGCTGCCATGTTACTAGAGGGCGGGGCTGATTCAGCTGCTGAGGATCATTGTGAGGCTACAGCAATGCCCCGTGCAGCAGCCAAGGGTAACTTGAAGATGATTCCTATCCTTCTGCACTACAGAACATCCACGAACACCCAGACACTGAGGGTAACACTCCTCTACACTTAGCCTGTGATGAGGAGAGAGTGGAAGAAGCAAAACTGCTGGTGTCCCAAGGAGCGAGTATTTACATTGAGAAGAAGAAAAGACACCCCTGCAAGCGGCCAAAGGTGGCCTGGGTTTAATACTCAAGAGAATGGTGGAAGGTTAAACAGCTTGGATTTATTCTTACCTTTTTTTTTTTTTTGAGACAGTGTCTTGCTCTGTCACCCAGGCTAGAGTGCAGTGGCACAATCTCGGCTCACTGCAACCTCCACCTCCTGGGTTCAAGCAATTCTCCTGCCTCAGCCTCCTGAGTAGCTGGGATTACAGGCATGTGCTACCATGCCCGGCTAATTTTTTGTATTTTTAGTAGAGACAGGGTTTCACCGTGTTAGTTAGGATGGTCTTGATCTCCTGACCTTGTGATCCGCCCGCCTCGGCCTCCCAAAGTGCTGGGATTACAGTCATGAGCCACCGTGCCCGGCCCTATTCTTACTTTGTATGTTGTGGTGTTGTTCCCAGTGTCCTGGAAACTAATGTACTTGTGCACAAGACATCATCTATGAACGATAAAGTTTTCTCACCTTCAAAGTCGTATAAACATGTTGACCGTTGTTCCTGCTGAGTTACTTGTTCTAAGCTTACAGCTTGCTTTCCAGGCATCCAGTAACTGTTGAGATTGCTCTACTGCTGTCATATATTCTTGTATATTGAATTCTGGTTAATTTTGAGTAACTAATTCTGTGGCTGTTGTGAGTTTTCAGCACCCTCCCATGTACCTTATATCCCTTTTTGAAACAGAACAGCTCCAATAGAAAGAAGCCAGCTGTTCTGCCAGATGTTTCTATGTGGATTCTCTAATGTGCCTCCATACAGTTAAAACATCGTAACTTGTTTTTCACGCTTACTCGGGCCTGTGCCAACATTTCTGGGTTTGTTTTTTTGTTTTTGTTTTTGTTTTTTTTGAGATGGAGTTTCACTTTTGTTGCCCAGGCTAGAGTGCAATGGCACGATCTCAGCTCATTGCAACCTCTGCCTCCTGGGTTCAAGCAATTCTCCTGTCTCAGCCTCCCAAGTAGCTGAGATTACAGGCACCCACCACCATGCCCGGCTAATTTTTGTATTTTAAGTAGAGATGGGGTTTCATCATATTGGTCAGGCTGGTCTCGAACTCCTGACCTCAGGTGATCCGCCCGCCTCGGCCTCCCAAAGTGCTGGGATTACAGGCGTGAGCCACCGCGCCCGGCCATTGTTTTGTTTTTTGAGACGGAGTCTCGCTCTGTCACCCAGGCAGGAGTGCAGTGACGTGATCTCGGCTCACTGCAACCCTTCCTCCTGGGTTCAAACAATTCTCTTGCCTCAGCCTACTAAGTAGCTGGAATTATAGGCGCGTGCCACCACGCCTGGCTAGTTTTTGTATTTTTAGTAGAGACAGTTTTTCACCACGTTGGTCAGGCCGGTCTTGAACTCCTGACCTCATGATCTGCCAGCCTCTGCCTCCCAAAGTGCTGGGATTACAGATGTGAGCCACTGTGCCCGGCCACATTTCTGTTTTGTTCAGCCATGAGATTTAATTTATTTCTGTGATAGGAGGAACATTTCTTTTTTTTGAGATGGAGTTTCACTCTTGTCACCCAGGCTGGAGTGCAATGGTGTGATCTCTGCCTCCCAGGTTCAAGTGATTCTCCTGCCTCAGTCTCCCAGGTAGCTGGGACTACAGGCATGTGCCACCATGCATGGCTAATTTTTTTTTTTGATTTTTAGTAGAGACGGGGTTTCACCATGTTGGCCAGGCTGGTCTTGAACTCCTGACTTCAGGTGATCCACCTGCCTTGGTTTCCCAAAATGCTGGGATTACAGGCATGAGACACTGTGCCCAGATGAACATTTACACATTTTAGTGGACCAAATTTTAAGTTGGAGGGTGTGCTCTAAAATAATAAACAACAATAGCCCATGTACCCATGTATTTTTTTGATGAGCTATTTACTCTGAAATAAAATGTATGACTTTTTTAAAAAGGAAGTTTTAAAATACCTATATTGAGTAATCTTGTATTGAAAAGAATGTTAAGCTTGTTAAAATGATATGTAACAAAATGTATTTTGATTTGTATTTCGGAAACTAAAAAATAAAATGTTGAAAGAAAAAAAATCCCAAGCCTGATAAATTATAATGAAGTTTTTCTTCACCAATCTGTTTCCTTTAATCCTGATCTCACCAGACTGTACATATTCCTCACCCCTTCTTTTTATTTATTTTATTTTATTTATATATTGTTTTGTTTATGTATTTATTTTTTGAGACAGGAACTCACTCTGTCACCCAGGCTGGAGTGCAGTGGAGGATAACAAAGTAATGGTGAATACTTTGAAAATTTGAAGTACTTGACATAATAGCTTTCTTACAACGCATATTAAGTGATATTGTAACTTATAGTTTCTTTCATTTAGATCAAGGCCAAGCCCAAAATTTTAAAGGAAAATAAAATGAAAGGGCACTACCCCCGACTCTTTTCTCTCTTTAGGGAAGACTCAAAGATCTTCTAGGAGATAGTATCAGAAAGTACCAGCGACTTATACATCACTTCAAGTGTTTCAATGGGGACAGACAGGAAAGTGGCATAGTGGTGGTTCTAGGAGATATTTTTTCCCCCAAATCCTAGTAGCATAATCAAAAATAATCTTCACCAGCAACAACTGAAAATACTTATGTGGCTAGTCACAGACTTCAGCAGTCCAACTATTTAGAAATTTACATTGAAAACAAGATCTAGCTGGGTGAGATGGCTCACACCTGTAATCCCAGCACTTTGGGAGGCCAAGGCAGGCAGATCACCTGAGGTCGGAAGTTTGAGACCAGCCCGGCTAACATGGGGAAACCCCATCTCTACTAAAAATACAAAAAATTAGCCGGGCATGGTGGTGGGTGCCTGTAATCTCAGCTACTTGGGAGGCTGAGGCAGGAGAATTGCTTGAACCTGGGAGGTGGAGGTTGCAGTGAGCTAAGATCGCGCCATTGCACTCCAGCCTGGGAGACAGAGCTAGGCTCTGTCTCAAAAAAAAAAAAAAAAAATTTACATTTGCCTCTGCCATGATTTGCCTAATGACTACAGATTCCAGTGGGCTACAATCTGTCAGTACCAGCATATCCCAAACAGTCAGAAGATTTCAGATGGAGCATTTATTCTGATACTTACCTGATTATTTTAATCAGCATTGAAAAAAGATAACAAATTAAACCTGTAATTTCACTGAAGCTAAGTAAATGCAAATTGTTACCTATAGTTACAATACTTTGTTAAGAAAAATTAGCCATCCCAGCACTTTGGGAGGCTGAGGTGGGAGGACTGCTTGAGGCCAGGAGTTTGAGACCAGCCTGGGTAAGAGAGTAAGACCTCATCTCTTTAAAAAAAAAAAAAAAGGCCGGGCGCGGTGGCTCAAGCCTGTAATCCCAGCACTTTGGGAGGCCGAGACGGGCGGATCACGAGGTCAGGAGATCGAGACCATCCTGGCTAGCATGGTGAAACCCCGTCTCTACTAAAAAATACAAAAAACTAGCCGGGCGAGGTGGCGGGCACCTGTAGTCCCAGCTACTCGGGAGGCTGAGGCAGGAGAATGGCGTGAACCCGGGAGGCGGAGCTTGCAGTGAGCCGAGATTGCGCCACTGCACTCCAGTCTGGGCGACAGAGCGAGACTCCGCCTCAAAAAAAAAAAAAAAAAAGGAAAGAAAAAAAGAAAACTTAAGTAAATATGTCAAAGAGTACTCAGGTATAGCAAAAATTATGAAGCCTGAATAACTGAAGAATGACTGGATTTATACCAAAAAAATAAGGTCTGTAAACTGCTGCTTTGCTTCTGAGTTGGCTGCACCTCAGCCTTAGACGCAGGGACTACATTTAAGGGGCACCCTTACCAACCCATGATATAGGTTCAGCTTTGAATTTGGGCAAACACCATACAAAGTCTACAGATAGTGTCAGCAGAAGTAACAAACAAAACAACTCATGAGGGAGTAAACAGGGTGAACTCTTCTGTCACCCTGAGCTTGATTCCTTATTATAGTAGGAGGCACAGGTCGCAGTGAGTGGAGATGGCGCCACTGAACTCCAGCCGGGGTGACAGAGCAAGACCCTGTCTCAAAAAAAAAAAAAAAAAAAAAACACACACAGGCTGGGTGCGGTGGCTCACACCTGTAATCCCAGCACTTTGGGGGTCTGAGGTAGGTGGATTGCTTGAGGTCAGGAGTTCGAGACCAGCCTGGCCAACATGGTAAAACCCCATCTCTACTAAAAGTACAAAAATTAGGCAGGCATGGTGGCTTGTGCCTCCCTGCTACTTGCAGGGCTGAGGCAGGAGTATCACTCGAGCCCAGAAAGCAGAGGTTGCAGTGAACCGAGATGGTGCCAGTGCATTCCAGCCTGTGTAACAGAGTGAGACTCTGTCTCTAAAAAAAAAAAAAAAAAAAAGAGATCTTGAGATGGAAAGATTATCCTGGATTATTCAAATTGGCCCAGTGGACTTACAAAGTCCTTGTAAGAGGGAGGCAGGATATTGGGAGGCCGAGGCAGGCGGATCGTGAGGTCAGGAGATTGAGACCACCCTGGCTAACACGGAGAAACCCTGTCTCTACTAAAAATACAAAAAATTAGCCGGGCATGGTGGTGGGTGCCTGCTAGTCCTGGCTACTTAGGAGGCTGAGTCAGGAGAATGGCATGAACCAGGAGGTGGAGCTTGCAGTGAGCTGAGATGGCATCACTGTACTCTAACCTGGGTGACAGAGTAAGACTCCGTCTCAAAAAAAAAAAAAAAAAGAAGGAAGCAGGAAGGTCAGAGTCAAAGGTGTAACAATGATGATAGCAGAGGTGAGAGTGATGTGGCTATGAGCCAAGAAATGTAGGCAGCCTCTGGACAATGAAAAAGGCCTGCCCTGGAGTCTCCAGAAGGAACACATCTCTGCCTACTGCTTGATTTTAGCTGTGAGACTCATTTCAGATTTTGGGGTTTTTTAAACTAAATATTCAGACTTCAAGGAGACCGTTTCAGATTTTTAATATCCAGAGCTGTAAGATACTAAATTTGCGGCCGGTTGCAGTGGCTCACGTCTGTAATCCCAGCCCTTTGGGAGGCCGAGGCGGGTGGATCACCTGAGGTCAGGAGTTCGAGACCAACATGGTGAAACCCCATCTCTACTAAAAAAACAAAAATTAGCCGGCCGTGATGTCTGTAGCGCCTGTAATCCCAGCTATTTGGGAGGCTGAGGCAGAAGAATCGCTTGAACCCGGGAGGCAGAGGTTGCAGTGAGCCGAGATCATGCCACTGCACTCCGCCTAGGTGACAGAGTGAAACTCCATCTCAAAAAAAAAAAAAGATACTAAATTTGTGTTGTTTTTAAGTCACTAAGTTAGCAGTTTTAGTTACAGCAGCAACAGAAAACTAATACAAGCACCAAGGCACTGGGCTTTATATTGTGAGAGATACAAAGATTAATAAAACATAATCTACCCTCTCAAGGTAGATACAATTTAGAAGAGACGAAACACATTACTAAATAAGCTAGAACATGATGAATATCATAAAAGCAGCAGAAAGAATGGCTATGGGAGTCCAAAGGAAAGAAATCACTGTTTCTAGGGTTATTCATAGTGGAGGAGTAGGTTTTTGAGCTGATCTTAAAAGGATAATGTAAATTTTCTTTTTCTTTTTGGAGACATGGTATCGCTCTGTCACCCAAGCTGGAGTGCAGTGGCGTGATCTCGGCTCACTGCAGCCTCCACCTCCTGGGTTCAAGTTATCCACCCAGATCTCGGCTCACTGCAGCTTCCACCTCCTGAGCTCAAGCTATCCACTCACCTCAGCCTCCTGAGTAGTTTGGACTACAAGTGTGAGCCACTGCACCCAGGCAGGATAAGTAATTTTTTTTTTTTTAATGGAGTCTCTGTCGCCCAGGCTGGGGCGCAGTGGCACCATCTCAGCTCACTGCAACCTCCGCCTCCCGGGTTCAAGTGATTCTCCTGCCTCAGCCTCCTGAGTAGCTGGGACTACAGGCACGTGCCACCACACCCAGCTAATTTTTTGTGTTTTTAGTAGAGACGGGGTTTCACCATGTTGGCCAGGATGGTCTCGATCTCTTAACCTGTGATCCACCCGCCTCGGCCTCCCAAAGTGCTGGGATTATAGGCGTGAGCCACCGCGCCCGGTCAATAAGTAAATGTTAAGAGACAAACAAAAAAAAGGTGGAGAAAGTGGCGCACTTTTACAAATTAAATCACAATATAAGGCATTTTTAAATAAACCTATTATTAGTCATTGATAAAGGAAATACTCCTATAATAAAAAATAATCATGCCGTAATATGTCTTTTGTTCTAAGGAAGACACAATTAGATTTGCTTGAACCTAAATAATGACAGCATTGTAATTACAGTTTTAAGAATTATAAATGTCACTGGGTCCGGTGGCTTATGCCTGTAATCCCAGCACTTTGGGAGGCGGAGGTGAGAGGATTACTTGAGGCCAAGAGTTCAAGACCAGCCTGGGTGACATAGCAAGGCCTTATCTCTATAAAAATAAAAATAAAAAAATCACCGGGCATGGTGGCACCTGCCTGCAGTCCCAGCTACTTGGGAAGCTGCGGTGGAAGGATGGTTTGAGCCCAGGAGTTTGAGGTAGCAGTGAGCTATGATTGAGCCACTGTACTTCAGCCCGGTAATGGAGGCTGACTCTGTCTAAAAATACATATATATATATATATATATATGGTTGTAATATATGCTCATGGTACTAAAAAAATACAAACAGAACAGTAGTGTGTCAAGCAAAAGGTAAGTTTTCTGGCCAGGTGCGGTGGCTCACGTCTATAATCTTAGCACTTTGGGAGGCCAAGTGGGGGCGGATCACCTGAGGTCAGGAGTTCAAGGCCAGCCTGGCCAACATGGTGAAACCCCATCTCTACTAAAAATACAAAAATTAGCCAGGCATGGTGGTGCACACCTGTAATCCCAGCTACTTAGGAGGGTGAGGCAGAAGAATAGCTGGAACCTGGGAGGCAGAGTTTGCAGTGAGCCGAGAGCCTGCCAATGCACTCCAACCTGAGTGACAGAGCAAGTCTGTCTCAAAAAAAAGTATGTTTTTCCTGTCTGCTTCCCATTTGTGCTCCCTATTAGAGGAAATCACTGTTTCCTTCTAGAAACGTTTGATTGAAATAATTACGTATAATATATGTTTCTTTGCATAAACCTACACATGTACCCATCCATTTTTGTTTTAAATATAGAGATAGGGTCTTACTATGTTGCCCAGGCTGGTCTCAAACTCCTGGACTGAAGCAATCCTCCCACCTCGGCCTCCCAAAGTGCTGGGATTACAGGCGTGAGCCACTATGCCCTGCTTACCATCCATTTTTTTAATTATTACTATTTTTGAGACAGAGTCTAGCTCTGTTGCCCAGGCTGGACTGCAGTGACACAATCTTGGCTCACTGCATCCTCCGCCTCCCAGGTTCAAGCGATTCTCCTACCTCAGCCTCCTGAGTAGCAGGGATTACAAGTATGTACCACCATACAGGTGTCTGGCTCATTTTTGTATTTTTAGTAGAGACAGGTTTTCGCCATGTTGGCCAGGCTGGGCTTGAACTCCTGAGCTCAGGTGATCCGCGTGCCTCAACCTCCCAAAGTGCTGGGATTACAGGCATGAGCCACTGCACCTGGCCTACCCCTCCATTTTTTCACACAAACAGGATCTTGCAAAATATAAGGATCTTTGAGCACTTACAATACGTAAACATCTTTGTATATTGGTACACAGAGATCTAGTGACTTCATTGTTACTGTTGTTTTTCATTAATGTCATTTTGTTACAGGAAGGGGTTCCCAATCCAGACCCCAAGAGACGGTTCTTGGATCTCACACAAGAAAGAATTCAGGATGAGTTCCCAGTGCAAAGTAGAAGCAACCTCATTAAGAAAGTAAAGTAGTGAAAGTACAGCTATTCCATAGACAGAGTATGACGTTCCCGAAAGTAAGAGGAGAAACGCATCCACCCTAGGTACAATACTTGTATATATAGAATAAAAAAAGATCATGGGAAGATGTGCTGTGCTCAAGGGTTTGTGATAAAGGATTCATTTTCTTAATTACTTTATTTTGTAAGAATCGATATTATTATCTTTAAAGCAAAATTAGGAATGCCTTTATTCTCAAGATATTGGGATATTAGGACACTCCCACGTCTGGGTCTGTTCAGTAAACATTATCAATTTATTCCTTTAGTAAACATCTAGAGGCTAGGAATACCTTTCTGGTAAAGCAGCCCAGCAAGTTCCAGCCTCATTTTCCTAGCCCTCACTTAAGATGGAGTCTATTTAGAACGCCTCTGGCAATTCTATTGTACCAGGATTCACTCTAGGAGGCCATTTTACATTTAATAATCATTCTCTCTCTTTATTTTTTTGGAGACATTCTCACTCTGTCACCTAGGCTGGAGTGCAGTGGCACAATCCCAGCTCACTGTAGCCTCAGACTCCTGGATTCAAGCAATTCTCCCACCTCAGTTTCTCAAGAGGCTGGGACTATAGGCATGTACTACTACACTCAGATAATTTTTTTTTTAATTTTTATTAACTTTTATTATTATTATTATTATTATTATTGAGATGGAGTCTTGCTCTATCACACAGGCTGGAGTGCAGTGGTGTGATCTCGGCTCCCTGCAAACTCCCCCTCCTGGGTTCAAGTGACTCTCCTGCCTCAGCCTCCCGAGTGGCTGGGACTACAGGTGCACATCACCATGCCCAGCTAATTTTTATATTTTTAGTAGACACCAGGTTTCAACATGTTGGTCAGGCTGGCCTCAAACTTCTGACCTCAGGTGATCCACCTGCCTCAGCCTCCCAAAGTGTTGGGATTACAGGCGTGAGCCACCGGGCCCGGCCCACGTTGCCCTTTAATAGCCACAGTTCATCTCTCTCCTGCCCCCATTCTCTCCTTAACCCCTAACAACCACTACTGTTTTCTATTTCTATAATTTTGTCTTTTCAAAAATGTTATATCATGTAGGAGGTAACTATTTATTTATTTATTTAGAGACAGAGTCTCACTCTATCATCCAGGCTGGAATGCAGTGGCATGATCTTGGCTCACTGCAACCTCCACCTCCTGGGTTCAAGCAATTCTCTTGCCTCAGCCTCCAGAGTAGCTGGGATTACAGTCATGTGCCACCATGCCCGGCTAATTTTTGTATTTTTAGTAGAAATGGGGTTTCCCCATGTTGGCCAGGCTGGTCTCGAACTCTTGACCTCAAGTGATCAACCTGCCTAGGCCTCCCAAAGTGCTGGGATTACAGGCATGAGATACCGTGCCCGGCCAGGAGGTAACTTTAAGCATTGACTTGGCCGGGCGCGGTGGCTCAAGCCTGTACAATCCAGCACTTTGGGAGGCCGAGACGTGGATCACAGGTCAGGAATCGAGACCATCCTGGTCACACGGTGAAACCCCGTCTCTACTAAAAAATACAAAAAACTACCAGGCAGATGGGCGGCGCGCCTGTAGTTCCCAGCTACTCGGGAAGGCTGAGGCAGGAGAAGGCGCAAACCCGGGAGCGGAGCTTGCAGTGAGCTGAACCGGCCACTGCACCCCAGCCCGGGCCGACAGAGCGAGACTCCGTCCTCAAAAAAAAAAAAAAAAAAAAGCATTGACTTAAAATCGCATAATATCTGATTCATGCAAGTTGTGATATGTGATAATAAATAGACCCTTTCTTTTTATTACTGAGTAGTATTCCACAGTATGAATATATCACAGTTTAACCATTCATCCATTGAAAGACATCTGGATCGTTTTCAGTTTCTGCCTATTATAAATAAAGCTGCTATGAGCATTCATATCAGAGTCTTTGTGAGAACATAAGTCTTCATTTCTCTCATCTAAATGCCCAAGAGTGAAATTGCTGGATCACATGGTATGGTGGTAGTTACCTGTTTAGCTTTTTAAGAAACTATTACTGTGGCCAGGTGCAGTGGCTCACACCTGTAATCCCAGCAGTTTGGGAGGCCAAGGTGGGTGGATTATCTGAGGTCAGGAGTTTGAGACCAGCCTGGCCAACATGGTGAAACCCTGTCTCTACTAAAAATACAAAAATTAGCCAGGCGTGGTGGCAGGTTCCTGTAATCCTAGCTACTCGGGAGGCTGAGACAGGAGAGTCACTGGAGCCTGGGAGGTGGAGGTTGCAGTGAGTCAAGACCATGAAACTGCACTCTAGCCTGGGCAACAGAGCAAGACTCTGTATAAAAAAAAAAAAGAAAGAAAGAAAAGAAAAGAAAAGAAACTATTACTGCTTTCCAGGTGGCTACACTTCATTTTACATTTCCACCAGCAGAGGACGACAGATTCAGTTTCTCTGCTTCCTTGTCAGAATTTGTTATTGTCACTTTGTTATTTTAGCCATTCTAATAGACGTATAGCAATATTTCATTATGGTTTTTACTTGCATTTCTCAAATGGCTAATAGTGTTAAACATCTTTTCGTATGCTTGTTTGCCATCTGCATATCCTCCTCAGCGAAATGTTTGTTTTCCTTTTTAAATTTTGTTTAATTTTTTAAAAATATGCAACACTTCATGAATTTGCATGTCATCTATGTGCAGGGCCCATGCTAATCTCTGTATCATTCCGATTTTTTAGTAAATGTGTGCAGAAGTGAGCACAGACCGCTTTTTAAATCTTTCGCTCATGCTGTATTAGGACTGTTTTGTTTTGTTTTGTTTTGAGACAGAGTCTCTCTGGCTCTGTTGCCCAGGCAGGAGTGCAGTGGCTGGATCTGGGCTCATTGCAACTTCCGTCTCCCGGGTTCAAGAGATTCTCCTGCCTCGGCTTCCCCAGTAGCTGGGATTACAGGCGTCTGCCACCACGCCCGGCTAATTTTTGTATTTTATTAGAGACGGGATTTCACCATGCTGGCCAGGCTGGTCTCAAACTCCTAAACCTCAGGCGATCTGCTCACCTCAGCCTCCCCAAAGTGCTGGAATTAGAGGCGTGACCCACCGCGCCCGGCCAAAACTGTTGTTTTTTTTACTGTTGAGTTTTGTGCGAGTTTTTATCTATTCTAGATACCAGTACTTTGCCAGATAGTGGTTTGCACATATTTTCTCCTCTATAGCTTGTCTTTTCATCCTTATTTTAACAGGGTCTTTCAAAAGCCAAGGTTTTCCTGTGCACTCGGAGGAGCTGTGGCTGCCAGCTCCGCTGGTGGCGGGTGCCCCCAGGCCCTGTGGCCGACGGGGCGAGCTGGCCTGCGCAGGGTCCCGTGGGGGTCGCGCAGGCAGTGTGCCCGGAGCGCCGCCAGTGGGAGCGCAGGCAGCGGGGCAAGGAGAAAGAGGAGGAGGCGGATAAGGTGATGGCGAGAAGATGGAGGAAGAGCAGACGAAGGAAGAGAAAGGAGATGGGAGAATGTCACCAGAGGAGACGGAAGGAACAAATTCTGACGCTGCAGGAGAAGCTGTGGGCCCGGCAGAAAGAGAAGGACCAGCTTTTTCTGCAGCTCGAGAAAGTTTCCATGAGGAAGAAACACCGAGGCGAAAGGAGCAGAGCGACCTGACCTTCTGACATCCGCTGTGGGCCGGCAGAGCCCGATCATTCAGGCGGGGACCCGCCTCCTCCTCCGCATGCGGGCAGCAGACAGCGCTGGAGGGCACGATCGCCCGGGCATTGTCATAGCAGCTGACCCAGCCAAGCAGATTTTCAGACCCCACGTACTTGCGACCCGGAAGTCCGTGGGCTCAGCGGCGGCTTTTGCAGGGACCCCAGAGCAGGCAGCCTGGGCGGTGCCGCTGGGACTGCTCAGCCCTCACCTCAATACGGGCCCACATAGCTAGCCTGTGGCCCTAGTCGGCAGCTCAGAGCAGTTCAGTGCTCCCTGAGGTGCATAAATGGCCCAGCCACAGCCTTATGATCTGCTGGGCCACTTTCAGCACACCCAAACAGGGTTCCTCCTCTGGTGGTGCTCTGCCTTTGAAACCGCAGACAGACCACGCTAACCAGCACACAGGTTTATCTGGTCCATCCTCCCTGACCCCCATACATCCCTAGGCTCTGCATCCAGGCCCTAGACTCCTTGCCTAATCCCAGCTCCCCGTGAAGATGCCGCCAGCAGGAACGTCTGGGCTTTGCAGCTACCAACCAACCAGGCCCTCAGCTACTCATCATCCAGCACAGCCAGAACCTGTTACGCTGCAAGTGACCATGAGATAGCTTCAATCTCGCCCTGCCCACACACGCACCATGAGTGCGGGTTCCCCCTCTGAGTGTCCCAGTCCAAGGCCAATATAATCTACTTGCCACTGGGAGAAGGAGAAGGAAAAGGAGGAGATGGAGAAGGAGGAGGAATGAAGAAGAGAGCAAAGGGTTTTCAGGATAAGTCCAATTTATCAAGTTTTCCTTTTTATTTTTTCATTTGTCTCAAGCATGTTCATAATTGGTCACCGAAGAATTTTCGTCATGGCTGCTTTACAACCTTGACCAGATAATTCCAACATTTCTATCTCAGAGTTGGCATCCATTGTCTTTTTCATTCAGTTTGAAATCTTCATGTTTTGTTTTTGAGACGGAGTCTCCCTCTGTCACCCAGACTGGAGTGCAATGGCACAATCTTGGCTCACTGCAACTTCCACCTCCCGGGTTCAAGCGATTCTCCCACCTCAGCCTCCTGAGTAGCTGGGATTACAGGCACCTGCCATCATGTCTGGCTAATTTTTTTGGTATTTTTGTGGAGATGGGGTTTCACCATGTTGGCTAGGCTGGTCTTGAACTCCTGACCTCAGGTGATCCTCCCACTTTGGTTTCCCAAAGTGCTGAGATTACAGGTGTGAAACACCACGCCCGGCCACAATTTTTGGCTTAAGTGATTTTCTATTGAAATCTGGAGATTTCTGTATTGTTATGTGACTCAAGATCTTTTTTTCTCTCTGTGTTTCTTTCTTACCTCCCTCCCTCCCTCCTTCTTCTCTTCTCTTCTCTTCTCTTCTCTTCTCTTCTCTTCTCTTCTCTTCTCTTCTCTTCTCTTTGTTTTTTGAGATGGAGTCTCACTCAGTCACCCAGTCTGGAGTGCAATGGCACGATCTCAACTCACTGCAACCTCCACCTCCCGGGTTCAAGTGATTCTCCTGCCTCAGCCTCCCAAGTAGCTGGGATTACAGGCGCGTGACATCAAGCCCAGATAATTTTTGTATTTTTAGTGAAGATGGGATTTCACCATGTTGGTCACGCTGGTCTCGAACTCCTGACCTCAAGTGATCCACCCACCTCAGCCACCCAAAGTCTTGGGATTACAGGCGTGAACTACCACCACCGTGCCCAGCCTGTTTTTTAAATCAGTAGACTAACAACTACAAGTAGGTGGGAAAATATTCTAATGGATTAACTTCATTCTAACTAGATTATCTGGCTAGGAATATATTTTTATTTTGGTAAAATAGGCATAACACATAAAAGGTACCATTTTTACCTTTTTTTTTTTTTTTTTTTTTTTTTTTTTTTTTTTTTTTTTTGAGATGGAGTATCGCTCTGTTGTCCAGGCTGGAGTGCAGTGGCGCGATCTCGGCTCACCGCAAGCTCCGCCTGCTGGATTCATACCATTCTCCTGCCTCAGCCTCCCGAGTAGCTGGGACTACAGGCGCCTGCCACCACACCGCGCTAATTTTTTGTATTGTTAGTAGAGACAGGGTTTCACCGTTTTAGCCAGGATGGTCTTGATCTCCTGGCCTTGTGATCTGCCCACCTCAGCCTCTCAAAGTGCTGGGATTACAGGCATGAGCCACCACACCCAGCCCATTTTAACCATTTTTAAGTGTAGACATCAGTAGCATTGTGCACATTCATGATATGATACAACCATGATGGGTATTCATCTGCAAACCTTTTTCCCCAAATTGGAACTCTGTACACATTAAACAGTAACTCCCCATTCCTCCTTCCCCAGTCCCTGATAACCCTCCTACTTTGTTTCTATGCTCATATAAATGGAATCATATACTACTTGTCCTTCTGTGTGTGGCTTATTTCAGTTCATAATGTCTTCAAGGTGCATTCGTACTGTAGGATTGATCGGAATTTCATTCCTTTTTAAGGCTGAATAATATTCCATTGATGTATAAAGCACAATTTGATTTTTTGTGTTGTTTGTTTTTTGGAGACAGGATATTGTTCTGTTGCCCCCGGGCTTGAGTGTAGTGGCGTAATCATGGCTCACTGCTGCCTTCACCTCCCAGGCTCAAGCAAGCCTCCTGCCTCAGCCTTCCCTGAGTAGCTGGGGCCACAGGCACATGCCACCACACCTGGCTAATTATTTGATTTTTTTGTAGAGATGGGGTCTTCCTACATCGCCCAGGCTGGTCTCAAACTTCTGGGTTCAACTGATCTTCATGTCTCAGCCTCCCAGAGTGCTGAAATTACAGGCGTGAACCACCATGCCCAGCCACGTTTGTTTTATCTACTAATCCATCAATGGATGCTTGGGTTGCTGTCACCTTTTGGCTGTTGTGAATAATGCTGCTATGAACACTGGTGTACAAATATCTGTTTGCATCCCTGCTCTCAATTATTTTAGGCATATACTCAGAAGTGGAATTGGTAGATCATATGGTAATTTTGTAACTTTTGGAGTCACTGCCATACTGTTCATAGTGGCTACAACATTTTACATTTCTACCAGCAGTGGACAAGGATTTTGGTTTTCCACATCCACACTAACAATTGTTATTTTCTATTTAAAAAAAAATAACAGTCATTTTGGTCAGCCGAGCTGGCTCGCGCCTGTAATCCCAGCACTTTGGGAGGCCGAGGCAGGAGGATCGCTTAAGCCTAGGAGTTCACATTGAGCCTGAGCATTCAGCCTGAGTGTCAGCCTGAGTGTCAGCCTGAGCAACACATTGAGACTCACCTCCCAACCCTTCCCACCCCCTTCTCTATTTAAAATAATAATAGTCATCTTAATGGGTGTGAAGTGGTATCTCATCGCGGTTTTGATTTGCATTCCTCTAATGATTAGTGGTACTGAGCATTTTTCATAGGCTCATTAGATCTCACTTCAATCTCTGGCTCTTGCTGGCTTTCTCTGATGCTGCTCTGGCAGGGGAAGGACAGCACGGCCTCCCTACTGCCAGCAGGGGGTGGAAGTCCAGATTTCTCACTCACACAGGAGGGGATGATCCTTGTTACTGCTGGGTGGGGGCTGGAGTTCCTCATGTGGTCTCCACCGACACTACAATGAGGTGGTCTCATGACGACTGTGTGATAAAGTCCTGATTTCCCAGCAGGCCTTCTATGATACCACCTTAGTGGGATCTGAAGGATCACCTTTGTTCCTGCCGGGTGGGCCTGGAAGTTGAAACTACTCCATGGTTTCCTCTGACAATGTGGTGGTCGTAGTGGCGGGGGTCTGGGGGTGGAGGTTGTCAGAGAACCTCATTACAGCCTCCTAAGGGTAGAATCACGGGCTCTTCAGTTGGCTTTTGCTGGCATGGGTGTGGGTAGGACCACAGCTGTTTCTGTGGTATTTAGCTGAAAGAATGGAATTACTGTGGAAAACTTTTCTATCTTCCTAGAATGCCTCTGTCCTGGGTAGAGAAAGCAGCCTTTTGCTGGGGCTTTTCTTATCTGTGCCTGTTGGCTTTTCTGGGTTGCTAGCTTCTTCAGTTTCAACTCAGGATGGGTGAAGCAAGAAGAAAACCCAGGGAATTCACTATCACATGTATCTCGAGGTTCCTACCTGTCTGCCTTCTTTTCCCCACCTCCCAGAGTCTTCTCGTGTTTGCTTTATGTGTAATGTCCAGGGTGTTTAGTTGCACTTAGTAGGAGGAACAAGAAAAATTTTGTCTACTCCATCTTTCTAGAAGTAGAAGTAGACCTCATTGTTTTTAATGACTAATATACACAGCATACAATTTACTAACCCATCTCCTTTTGACAGCCATTTAGGTTGTTTATAGTTTTATTATTTCAATAGTTTTTTTTTTCCTATTAAAATAATGAAGGGCCGGGTGCGGTGGTTCATGCCTGTAATCCCAGCACTTTGGGAGGCCGAGGCAGGTGGATCACCTGAAGTCAGGAGTTTGAGACCAGCCTGGACAACATGGCACAACCCCATCTCTACTAAAACACAAAAATTAGCTGGGTGTGGTGGCGTGCACCTGTAATCCCAGCTACTCGGGAGGATGAAACAGGAGAACCACTTGAATCTGGGCGGTGAAGATTGCAGTGAGCCAAATCGCACCATTTGCACTCCAGCCTGGGCAACAGAGAGAGACTCTGTCTCAAAAAAACAAAAACAAACAAACAAAAAAAAAAAGAAAAGAAAAAAAAAGAGGAAAACTTTTCACCTAAAGTATGATTTCCATTATGTTTAAAAATAAACAGACATTCTTGGGATTGGTGATTGTTTTCTTTTCTGTCATTTCCAAAAAACAATATAACTATTACTTTTAATGAACTATATAGGAATATATATAGTTTATATACACATATATATATAAACTTTATCTCATATATATGGTAAGGATGAAGGATGAGGCCGGGCGTGTTATGAGAATTAAAAGAGATAAATTCTTGGCCGGGCATGGTGACTCACACCTATAATTGCAGCACTTTGGGAGGCCGAGGCAGGCAGATCACCTGAGGTCAGGAGTTTGAGACCAGTCTGACCAACATAGAGAAACCCCGTCTCTACTAAAAATACAAAATTAGCTGGGCATGGTGGTGGATGCCTGTAATCACACCTACTCGGGAGGCTGAGGCAGGAGAATCGCTTGAACCCGGGAGGCAGAGGCTGAGGTGAGCCAAGTTTGCACCACTGTACTCCAGCCTAGGCAACAAGAGCAAAACTGTCTCAAAAAGAAAACAAACAAGCATGAAAGGTGAGTTGGTTGTGTCACATGAAGAGGGCAGTATAGAGCCCCAGGTAATGGGGCATAGGAGTGGGATTCCAGATACCAGGCCTACATTTTAGGGGTGAGATTGCCAATCAAGGTCTTTCTTCCATCCCTCACAGAGGTGTAGGTTTGTCCTCAGGACAAATTCTGGAGACTTCATGTAACCTAGAAGAGACATGCAAACTGATGAAAACAGTGATTTTTTTTTTTCTTTGAGAGAGTCTTGCTCTGTCACCCAGGCTGGAATGCAGTGGCGTGATCTTAGCAAACTGCAACCTCCACCTCCTGAGTTCAAGTCATTTGGCCTCCCAAAATGCTGGGATTACAGGTGTGAGTCACCATGCCTGGCCAAAATATTGAATCTTTGAGGTAAAATAAAGATGTTGCCCAGGCTGGAGTGCCATGATCATGCTATTGTACCCTCTGTCTCCCAGATTCAAGTGATTATCCTGCTTTCCTGCCTCAGCCTCCCGAGTAGCTGGGACCACAGGTGTGCGCCACCATGCCCAGCTAATTTTTGTATTTTTGGTACAGATGGGGTTTCACCATGTTGGCCTCGCTGGTCTCGAACTACTGATTTCAAGTGATCCGCCCACCTCGGCCTCCCAGAGGGCTGGGATTACAGGTATGAGCCACTGTTCCCAACCTTAATTTTTCAAAATAAAAAACTGGCCCCACCTCAGTTCAGATCCAGTGAATCTGGGTGAGAGGGCAGAGTCCACAAGTATCTGCATTTCAAATAGATGTTCCCATTGATTTTTATGCATACCACAGTTTCTGATCACCTGATTTGAAGTACAGCAATGTACTTTTATTTCAGTCTTCCTCTGTAAAGGTAGAAAATCTTCTGTATCTTGGCTACACAATAGAGTTTAATAACCTTGGATCAGCGGATTCAAACCTAGTTCTTAGCTAGTTTAAAAGCCCTTCCGTGGTCCTCCTCAGTTTTCTCCATTTTTTTCAACTCTCTTAATATCTTTACCTATCTTCATGCAAATTATTATTATTATTATTTTGAGACATAATCTTCCTCTGTCGCCTAGGTTGGAGTGCAGTGGTGGGATCCCAGCTCATTGCAACCTCCGCCTCCCGAATTCAAGTGATTCTTTTGCCTGAGTACTTGGGATTACAGATGTGCGCTGCCACAACCGGCTAATTTTTGTATATATACATTTTTTTTTTCCCCGAGACAGAGTCTCGCTCTGTCGCCCAGGCTAGAGTGCAGTGGCACAATCTCGGCTCACTGCAACCTCCGCCTCCCAGGTTCAAGCAATTCTCCTGCCTCAGCCTCCCGAGTAGCTGGGATTACAGGCGCACACCACCACGTCAGACTGATTTTTGTATTTTTACTAGAGAGGGAGTTTCACTGGGTTGGCCAGGCTGGCCACGAACTCCTGAACCTCAAGTGACCTGCCCGCCTTGGCCTCCCAAAGTGTTGGGATTAGGCGTGAGCCACCACGCCTGGCCTATTTTTTGTATTTTTAGTAGAGACCAGATTTCTCCATGTATGCCAGGCTGGTCTTGAACTCCTAATCTAGGTTGTTCGGCTCACCTCAGCCTCCTAAAGTGCTGGGATCACAGGCGTGAGCCATCACACCCAACCACAAATGTTTTCTAAGTTATAGTGTAAGAACACGGCAATAAATGCCACCCTCCAAATTGCATCGGGGTCTCAGACAAGCAGAACCTAGCCTCTAATTTCCTCAAAAACTGTATAATAAAAAGAAGTTACAGAGATTATCCTGGGTTTGCCAAAAGGAAAAGAAAAAAAAAAAAAGAGGTGAGTAGCACCAACATCTCTATCCAGCTCCAGGCAGTTCTTCTTTCTTTTTTTTTTTTCTCCCTCCCTCCCTCCCTCCCTCCTTCACTCCTTCCCTTCTTCCTTCCTTCCTCCCTTCCTTCCTCTCGGTGGAGTCTTGCTCTGTCACCCAGGCTGGAGTGCAGTGGCACCATCTCTGCTCACTGCAACCTCCGCCTCCCGGGTTCAAGTGATTCTCATGCCTCAGCCTCCTGAGTAGCTGGGATTACAGGCGCATGCCACCGCGCCTGGCTAATTTTTTAGTAGAGACGGGCTTTCACCATGTTAGAGAGGATGGTCTCAATCTGCTGACCTCGTGATCTATCTGGCTCAGTGCTGGGATTACAGGCATGAGCCGCCGCGCCCGGCCCAGTTATTTTTAAACACTGAAATTACAGATGTAAGGACAGCATGTACTATACTTTGTGCTTTATACTTTATTATTACTAAATAACATTAATAAGTAATAATTAGATCCAAAACACATACATTAACAAATGTCTACATATCAATAGATTATCCAGACACTGCTTTAAACGTGCAGCTATCACTTAAAATCAACTGATGGGTTCAAAATAACGTAAGAATCTCAAGATGGCATACAAACGCTCCCTGAATGATGAGAATACATGGTACTTTTTATAGGAAGATGTCACTGTCAACACAAAGCATATCCTTTTTTGTTTGAGACAGAGTCTCGCTTTGTCACCCAAGCTGGAGTGCAATCTCCACCTCCCGTGTTCAAGCGATTCTCCTGCCTCAGCCTCCGGAGTAGCTGGGACTACAGGCGCCCGCCACCACACCAGGCTAATTTTTGTACTTTCAGTAGAGACGGGGTTTTGCCGTGTTGGCCAGGATGATCTCGATCTCCTGACCTCGCGATCTGCCCATCTCAGCATCCCAAAGTGCTGGGATTACAGGTATGAACCACCGTGCCTGGTTGAATGCATATTCTTTTAAGGTTTTCTTATTGTTTTTCCATGTAGTACTGACAGATTTGTACTAATTCTTTGCTTCTCTGGTTGCTAATTGGCTTTAGAATTGTTAGCTGACGCTCTTGAAGAGCAAAACGAAACTACCTTAGTTGGCTTAGATACGGAAATAATCTGAGTTTTAGGATTATTTGCAGTATAAATGGTTTCAAACACTAAAGTTTGACAAAGAAGCATTTATAGTCCACTGAGAAGGCTATCTAATTTCAGATTCCAGGTAAGCAGAATCACTTAAATTTAAAAGAGCACGCTCTGTGTTGATATGCAAAACTTTGTTAAAGTATACGTTTTGATCTTTAATTCATTTATTAGTTACTGTTACTTACTATTTAGTAAGCACAGGCAAATGTGGTAAGCACTGCATTTATTAGGCCGGGCGCGGTGGCTCAAGCCTGTAATCCCAGCACTTTGGGAGGCCGAGATTGGCGGATCACGAGGTCCGGAGATGGAGACCATCCTGGCTAACACGGTGAAACCCCGTCTCTACTAAAAAATACAAAAAACTAGCCGGGCGAGGTGGCGGGCGCTTGTAGCCCCAGCTACTCAGGAGGCTGAGGCAGGAGAATGGCGTAAACCCGGGAGGCGGAGCTTGTAGTGAGCTGAGATCGGGCCACTGCACTCCAGCCTGGGCCACAGAGCGAGACTCCGTCTCAAAAAAAAAAAAAAAAAAAAAAAAAAGGAATACACTGTAAGGTTACAGGCAGTGTGGCTGTGGATTTTGACTGTATTTGAAGTTTTCTTACCTTGAAACTTACTCAGCACTTGCAAACCTATACCAGAGTTTAGCCCTTACTTCCTCTTAAGAGGCTTGAAAATCCTCCACAGCATCCAGTGTAGTGCTAATCCTAAAGAAAACAACCAACAATTAAGTGTTCATTGTTGATTGGTATCACCCTGTGATCAATTGTTTTCACCCAAGTGACACCAAACGGTTGGTCACTTTTTTGATTTAGTGTATTTTTCAGCTTCTTAGATCTCAGGATAGTTTTAGTAGATTTTGGATGAGACAAGACGGACCTCTGACAACCATCATTCTCAGAAAATGTCTGGCATCACCTCATATATGGCTTTCGAACATTACAGAGGAATGAATGAGGAGCAGTACCACGAGACTGAGGGCCAGGCCCACTTTGCCATTTTGGTATTCTTCATCTTTGTCTCAATTCCTGGCATGATAAGAATTTTCAAATGAATAAATAATTTTTGTAATAAAATAGTATTTAGAACCAAATATCTTCCATAATACAGAAAATTGAGTCAGCTTTCCCAGTAATGATTCTTTAAGTTGGCCTTCTGAAATATGACAAAATGTTTCCCAGATAGTCTCGATGATATTTTGCACCATGGGTAGGGTTGTATTTTAAAGTTAAATGACTACATATATTGTTTTTTTTTTTGTTTCTGTGAAGGGACCTGAGATGGGGCTAATTGAAAACATCTGGAGCTGAAAGACCCGTGCAGTTTACGCAGCAAGGATATTATTGCTCTGAATTTCAATAAATCAACATTTCACTATATATTGGCAAAGCTCAAAGCCTTTAAAAAATGACCAATATAGATGGAATCATAACCGATGTAGTCCCAAAGCGGCACAGAGCTGTATCTGCCAAAGCGCCCATTTAAATTCGTGCGTTCCACGGAAAATTACTGCTCCTTAGCTTCTATCCATTATGCAAAAGTTTATCATTTTTTTCAGGCATTCCTCACACCTGTTAGGTTAAAATCAGTAACACTCTTTTAAAGAGAAAGCGAGACCGGAAACGATATGAAAATAGAATTGGCTACTTCAGAGACACCGCAAATGACACTCCATTTTTTTTTTCTCGCTGCAAAATGTACCGGTAAACCAAACTTTCCGGGACTCGCTGGGTGGCCGACATTTTCCCTAGCAGGAATTTTACGTTTCCAAGATCTGAATGGATGTTAATGGTCAGGCTAAATGTCAGGCAGGTCTTCACTGTCAAATTAAACAGCGGTGGGAGCAAGTGGAATAACCGAGTTCCCCTCCCGCACCTGAGCGCCGGCAGCGAGCCGCGAGAGGGGACCCCTCGCACGCAGGAAGCCCCAGACGCCCGGCGAGCAGCGTCTCGGGCTTCCGCCTCCGGCTCCGGCTCCACTCCCCCAGCCCGCCTCTGCGTCAGGGACGCGGAAACCCCGTAGGAGCAGGGCGGGCGGGGAAAGAGGTGTTTGACTAACGCTGCAGCGATATGCTTCCGCCGCAAGGTAAAGAGTCCCAACCCAACCCCGGGCCCTAGGATTTCCAGCGACCCTATAATATCGAGAAATTACCACATTTGGATTTTCCAACCGACTTGATTAGGATTTTATCCGAGGTAACGACCCCAGGATCACAATTTTGTGGCTGACCGAAGCACGGCGAGAAAATTCCTCCGCAAGAAACGCGTTCCGGCCACGAGCCTATAAAAAACGGGTGGCGGGGCGCTGCTGTCTTTTCAGTCGGGCGCTGAGTGGTTTTTCGGATCATGTCTGGTGGCTCCGCGGATTATAACAGGTATGGCGCTCTGTAGGCGGTCGCGGTCCGTAGTGAAGGTTGTAGGGCGCCAGGAGAGAGTACAGTGGATGGCATGGAGGCAAAAACTCCAACTTAGGGTACGTTTCCTTAGGGTACAGCACCCCTGTGCCCTTCCAGAAGCTTCCATGATGGGTAGGGCCCGGATTGTGGGGAGACAGGACGATGGTGCGAAAGCAGTGGCTAAAGGGCGTTTCTCCTCCATAAGACAATTACGGAATTTTGGCTGCTTCCCCTCCAAGTGTAGAGCACGGGAAACATGCAGTACACAGCCGTGGCGCTGTCCGCGTTCGGTACAGTGTAACCATGACCCGAAGCTTTATTTTCAGTTAACCACAGGAGTTGGGGGTCCTTGGCTTCAGTTAGGGAAGGGTTGGAGGCAGCGGTCTCCACTCGGCCACGGCGCGGAGGCGATGGGACCGGACCGGCACGGCTGCCGGCGAACCGTTGGCATCGCTCTCGCCAGGCCGCTCCGCCCGCGTCAATCACCCGGCTTGCGCATTGTTGGGGGCGGAGCTCGTCGCCCCGAGCTCTCGCGAGACGCTCCGCCGCCGAAACGGGATCGGCATGCGCTGGGGCCTGGGGGCTGCTTTTCCGGACATCGGCAGCCCCCAACCTTTAGGGAAGGCGCTTGCAGTGTGATATTCGTCCTGCAGCTGCTGCTTTAACTTGTGCAGGGGAGGCTAACGTGCTGAGACGGGTTGCAAAGGGCTATCCGTTTAAGATGCAGTTAAGGTGGCTTGGAAGGGATGTCTGACTGCAGTATTCTTGTCAGCAGAGAACATGGCGGCCCAGAGGGAATGGACCCCGATGGTGTCATCGAGGTAAGAAACGGTTGTGGATCTTGAAGCTTTGAAAAGGTGAGTGTGTTCATCTCATTCATGCGTGCATTATTTTTTTTAACTTACAGAGCAACTGGAATGAGATTGTTGATAACTTTGATGATATGAATTTAAAGGAGTCTCTTCTTCGTGGCATCTATGCTTACGGTTTTGAGAAGCCTTCCGCTATTCAGCAGAGAGCTATTATTCCCTGTATTAAAGGTAAAAGAAACTGACATTTTTAGGAAATGACTTTATTGTTCTACATAGTCATGGACCCTAAAAGGGAAAGTAACCTCTGGGGGACTAGCACCTCTTTGTATTCCTTAAAGTGAAATGATGGCAATCATCTTTCGGGACTGACCTGAAATGAAGAGAATACTCATTGCTGATCACTTACTATTTGGGCATAATTCATGTTCCAAATGGAATACATGGTGTGAAGTAGAAGTGACAATTTGATGTGGGATCGGTAAATATGTATCCTACTTTTTTTAGGGTATGATGTGATTGCTCAAGCTCAGTCAGGTACTGGCAAGACAGCCACATTTGCTATTTCCATCCTGCAACAGTTGGAGATTGAGTTCAAGGAGACCCAAGCACTAGTATTGGCCCCCACCAGAGAACTGGCTCAACAGGTATTGATAGTGTAGTTCAAAAAAACTGCTTGCGTGTTGCATAGGTTTCAGGTTTCACAACTGTGAAGAATTTAAAACTTAGTATAAATTGGTCCTACCAGATCCTTCCTTTTGATTATCCATGCATGCAGGGAGTTTTTGTTGAAAGCTTTAAAAGAACTGGGTATGCAGGTATAGTTTGTAGGGTTGTATACTAATAGATTGAGAATCCGAAGCACTCTCTTGGATGTACTAGATCTGTCCCCATTTTTTAAGTTTGAATGCAGTTGTGCAACATGAAAACTGCAGTGACATGTTACCATTTGACTGTCTCCGTAGTTTGTGATGCATCTGTTGCATGCTATGTTTTCAAAGCTCACTGCTATATTGGCTTTGAAGTAAACCTTCCTAATAAAGCTGTAGGCTTTATTGAGGTCAAGATTATATAAGGCACAATATCCTCTGGGGAAAAAAATTATTTGCCCTAGCTGTAATTACAGAACATACATTTCACTACGTACTCCCTACAGACAGTGAAGAATAATGTAGGAAATGTTATTCTTGAATTGTCTAGCTGATGCGTGGGGCAGCAGCATCCCAAGTTTGACAAGGCAGAAGAAAGACATTAAGGGAGTTTTACCTTGAAGCAGTTAGGTCAGTCTGCGTTTTAAGCTTGGAAGTAGTTATGTGCTGTGCATGCATAAAAGCTGTTGGCAGACCAGTTTAAATTTGCCAGTATGCTTTAAAAAGTAGTCATTGATCCTGGAGTTCTTCGGGATAATAATTAAGGCTTGGTTTTTAGATCCAAAAGGTAATTCTGGCACTTGGAGACTATATGGGAGCAACTTGTCATGCCTGCATTGGTGGAACAAATGTTCGAAATGAAATGCAAAAACTGCAGGCTGAAGCACCACATATTGTTGTTGGTACACCTGGGAGAGTTTTTGATATGTTAAACAGAAGATATCTTTGTAAGTATTGTCTTTAAAAGAGTTTTTTTTTTTTTTTTTTTTTTTTTTTTTTTTAAACTGTTACAGTTGAAAAGTCGTATTACTGAGTAGATTTAGAAATGACAGTATGACTTTGTTTCTAACAGCTCCAAAATGGATCAAAATGTTTGTTTTGGATGAAGCAGACGAAATGTTGAGCCGTGGGTTTAAGGATCAAATCTATGAGATTTTCCAAAAACTAAACACAAGTATTCAGGTAAGCATTACTTCACTCCCCTCTTAAAGGTAGAGATGGGGTTTAATGCAGGTACTGTTACAATACAACTGACGTGTTTTATTGTCGTTCCCCCTGCTTAAAGCACTTGATGCATAACTATCTCTGTCTAACTCCACTCCGTAGTAAGACAGAGACGCTTGGCTTCAAACATTTTCCCTTGGGTATTAACTGTGTAAGTTGTGCTACAACATAATTTTCTCTTTTTAAGGTTGTGTTGCTTTCTGCCACGATGCCAACTGATGTGTTGGAAGTGACCAAAAAATTCATGAGAGATCCAATTCGAATTCTGGTGAAAAGGAAGAATTGACCCTTGAAGGAATCAAACAGTTTTATATTAATGTTGAGAGAGAGGTAACTGATTGTTAGACATTATTTTACCTTCTTGTATAAGCACTGTGCTAAAATTGCAGACACTAGGACTATGTCTTGGTTTTTGCAATAATGCTAGCAGAGTACACACAAGAAGAAAAGTAACAGCACTAGATTGTAAAGACTGGGGTGGACCTCTTTCTTAATGTCCAATGTCCTTTGTCTTAAGATTTGGTGCAATATCTCATTAGACCTAACAGAATGAAGTTAATTTTTATAAGTTTTACGTTTTGAGACTGGGTCATGAGACTGGCTAAGAGGGGCCATTTTGGTTTTTTGGGTAGAGACAGGGTTTCACTATCTTGAAACTCTGGTTGGAACTCCTGGGCTCAAGTATTGGGATCCCAAAGTGCTGGGATTATGGGCATAAGCACTATGCCTGGCCCAGAATGAATTTTTAACTGAAGAAAGTTGGAAAAGCTAAATGTCTGTTTTTTCTAAACATTATAGGAATGGAAGTTGGATACACTTTGTGACTTGTACGAGACACTGACCATTACGCAAGCTGTTATTTTTCTCAATACAAGGCGCAAGGTGGACTGGCTGACTGAGAAAATGCATGCCAGAGACTTCACAGTTTCTGCTCTGGTAAGAGGTGTTCTAAAATGTCTGGATTTCCACTAAAAGCAGGATTCAGACTACAATATAGCTGCTAAGTGCTGTGTTGTCGTTCCGCCTGCTCAAAATAAAGTTGTTTCTTAACTATACCTGTCTGCTATTTTCCTGTAGCAGCCAGGGACGCTTGGTCTCATACATGTTGATTAAAATTAAATACTGACCTGACTGGTGATTCTTGAATTAAGGTTTATTAATTTGCAGCATGGTGACATGGACCAGAAGGAGAGAGATGTTATCATGAGGGAATTCCGGTCAGGATCAAGTCGTGTTCTGATCACTACTGACTTGTTGGTAAGTCTCTTAATACTTTTTAAAAATCTACCAAAAGTTTGCATTTTAGGGGGAAGGTTTTTAAGTAACCTTTGCCAACTTGGGCTATTTGGAAGAGTAAAAGGACCACACTCCACAGTGGGCTGTACCACTTAGTATAGTTCGCTACTATTTTGTGGCCTACATGACAGGTATCAAGTTTTTTGAATTAGAATTTTTAACATATGCTATTGTGTTTCAGGCTCGCGGGATTGATGTGCAACAAGTGTCTTTGGTTATAAATTATGATCTACCTACCAATCGTGAAAACTATATTCACAGGTGAGAAGAAGCCAGCATCTTGGCTGTATTGAAAAAAATTGATACGTTTTTCTACTGTGATTTGTATGAAAGGTAACATCAAATCAAGGAATAGATGCAGTAAAGTCAGTAGTGTTCAGTAAGATGATGTAATTAAATTTGTACTAGGGGAAGGCTGATGAGAACAAAAGTGGGAAAACTTGTAAACATTGCTCAGATTGTGGGCATAGGTTTTTTTTCCCCCCGCAATTGTTGGTCTTAGCTTATGCTTGAGCTTTTAGTGATGTTCTTGTGTCCATGTGCTTTTTCTTGATTTTTTCCATAGTTGGGATTTTCTTGGTGTCGCCTGGTAGCAATTTGAGTGAACCCTGGTTTAGTTATAGTGGCTTTATCCCTAAATAAATTGAATCGTACTTTGTTATGTGATGTAAAAAAAGACTTTTTAAAAAATACAGGAGTCGATAGCAGCAGTTGATGACGAGATGGCACTCAGAAACGGCGTTGACGTAATTTAGGACGTGGAATCATAAGCGAAACAGCACACTGTTTGAATAAAGAGCGAGTCGGTATTTATATTTGTTTTTCTTTTGTCATGATTATTTATTTTAAGTTGCTCCAGCTGAGGCATTTTTTGTATCAGTATTTCTGTTAGGGAACCTTTCTTACTAGGTGGTTTGTATTGTCTGGTTTCCAACATGAAGGTAGCTGTTTGGCGGTTAAACACGTTTTGAGTAATTTGAGTTACAACGTGTGAAACTGAGCAAAAAAGCAGTGATAAGTTTGGGTTACCATACCAAATATTTGTTTTCCCACTGGAAAAAAGTAAGTTTTAGAAAATAGTTAACCTTTGCAGCATTTGTTTACAGTTTACAGTTCCAGAAGTGCGTCGAAATGGATTACATAACTGCTCTTTTATTCCTGGTGTTTACATCTGTCCCAGGCTGACACCTGCTCTTGGCTGGCCCACTTTGGTATGGGCTTTAATTTCACTACCCCAAACACAATACTGTCATCTGCTTTATAGTAATGCTCAAGATGCCTGATAAAAAATCTCATTTTGCAGCCAGACAAGCCTTGAATCCTTTTGGCACTAACTGCAAAGGAAGATTTTTTTCTCTAGATATGCATTAGCAGCTAGTGCTCCAGTTAGAAGCACGAACTATAACCTTGATAAGTAAACAGCAGCTGATGGTTAACAAGTGGATCGTCATGTTCAGTAGTCCATAAATTATGTGAGAAGTAACATTCTGATTGTTTTTTTCTTATACAGAATTGGCAGAGGGGGTCGATTTGGGAGGAAAGGTGTGGCTATAAACTTTGTTACTGAAGAAGACAAGAGGATTCTTCGTGACATTGAGACTTTCTACAATACCACAGTGGAGGAGATGCCCATGAATGTGGCTGACCTTATTTAATTCCTGGGATGAGAGTTTTGGATGCAGTGCTCGCTGTTGCTGAATAGGCGATCACAACGTGCATTGTGCTTCTTTCTTTGGGAATATTTGAATCTTGTCTCAATGCTCATAACGGATCAGAAATACAGATTTTGATAGCAAAGCGACATTAGTCGTGAGCTCTTGTGAGGAAAGTCATTGGCTTTATCCTCTTTAGAGTTAGACTGTTGGGGTGGGTATAAAAGATGGGGTCTGTAAAATCTTTCTTTCTTAGAAATTTATTTCCTAGTTCTGTAGAAATGGTTGTATTAGATGTTCTCTATCATTTAATAATATACTTGTGGACTAAAAGATATAAGTGCTGTATAAAATCAGCCAATTATGTTAAACTAGCATATCTGCCTTTATTGTGTTACTAGCCTGAGTAGAAAGGCCTTTAAAATTTTTTTAGAAAGCATTTGAATGCATTTTGTTTGGTATTGTATTTATTCAATAAAGTATTTAATTAGTGCTAAGTGTGAACTGGACCCTGTTGCTAAGCCCCAGCAAGCAATCATCCTAGGTAGGGTTTAATCCCCAGTAAAATTGCCATATTGCACATGTCTTAATGAAGTTTGAATGTTAAATAAATTGTATATTCACTTTAAAGGTGCTTTTGGTCATTTTATTACAACCCCTTATTTACAAAGCCCCACATCAAAATATATTCACTTCTTAACAATTCTGAGATAACTGCTGCATCACAGTTGCGCAAAGGCTGATGAGTTGCAAATGTTCATCAGCACCATCTGCTAGGCATTTGTCAACTTCCTACAAGAAAAATTGAAATTAGCATCCTTCAGGTAGTTAAGTGTTTCATTGACATGTGCAAAGTACCTACTTACGGCAAGTTTTTCTGTAATAATGGACTTCTGTTTATCAGACAAGTTATTCTCTACAACCACATCATGGAGTTGACTGACGAGCTGAGTTGCTGCATGACCTTCATCTATTAAGTCCTATAAAAAAAAAACTTTAGTATGATCACTTAATACTCCTTTCCCCAAAGTTAGTAAGCTGACTTTACCTTGACCACAGCTTCTAGTTTGTCAAAAGAGCCACTCTGACAGGCAGCAAATACTCCATCAATTTTCTCAGCTGGTATTACCTACGTAATTGAACGTTTGGTATTAAAGATGTTTCCAGGTGAGACTAACACACTCCCCCCAGTCCTCTCTGTTCCACACGTAAAGTTCCATACTTAGCTAATGTGATAACCCTGTAAAGTTACGAAGGCTTTGGGAGAACAGCCAGAGTAACTCCAGTCACCACTAAAGTAACCAAGGTGCTAACGGTTGTGCTTTTAAAGCCCAAGTTTGGGCACACATGGGTTATAGCTTGTTCTGGTCAGTGGATGAAGACCAGTGGCCAAGATCAGCCAAACAGACTGATTTAAGGGGAAGTGCCCTTTCTCTAAAAATCCATGTAAAGATGCCACTAATGAGATTGGTTTAAAAAGTCCACAATATCCAGAAAATTTAAGAGGATTAGTGGTACCAGTCTTGTCATATGGAAGGCCTACCATGAAGGTGAAAAATGTCATAGAAACAAAAGTTTTTAAGTAGTAGTGATTCTGAGGTGAGTTTTGACATGGGAGTATCCAAAGACAGGTGGGGTACTCCATTATTACTGTAAGTTGGGTATGCCTTTTGTTTATACACAACTGGCAAAATAGTTTTCATGTATAAGAACATCTGCTAAAACTGATGTAACTGCCAAAGGCATCTCTTTAAAAACTGAAGGCTGGGCACTGTGGCTCCCACCTGTAATCCCAGCAATTTGTAAGGCTAAGGGGGGCAGATCACCTGAGGTCAGGAATTCAAGACCAGCCTGGCCAACCAACATCGTGAAACCCCATCTCTGTTAAAAATACAAAAATTAGCTGGGCATGGTGGCAGGTGCCTGTAATCCCAGCTACTTGGGAGGGTGAGGTGGGAGGCAGAGGTTGCAGTGAGCTAGTATTGCATCACTGCACTCCAGCCTGGGCGACAGATCAAGATTCCGTCTCAAAAAAAAAAGGAAATCTAAGAACTGAAAGTGTCCTTTTTTTTTTTTTTTTTTTTTTGAGGCAGAGTCTCGCTCTGTCGCCCGGACTGGAGTGCAGTGGCCGGATCTCAGCTCACTGCAAGCTCCGCCTCCCGGGTTTACGCCATTCTCCTGCCTCAGCCTCCCAGGCGCCGCCACTTCGCCCGGCTAGTTTTTGTATTTTTAGTAGAGACGGGGTTTCACCGTGTTAGCCAGGATGGTCTCGATCTCCTGACCTCGTGATCCGCCCGGCTCGGCCTCCCAAAGTGCTGGGATTACAGGCTTGAGCCACCGCGCCCGGCCGAAAGTGTCCTTTTCTTTCCTGAAATGTCTATTACATGCCTGACAAATTGAAAAGTCACTGTTACCTCCTCACCTGAAACACTCTGTTACTCCCAGGTTATTCCCTTATACTTCCTAGTGCAGTACTTGGCACTTGCTAAACATTCAGTATTTGTTGGATGAAAATTTCCTAAAAGCCACAAAAAAGCCAACTAAAAAGAAATTTGGAATATCTAGTACTCTTACCCCAGCAATGTCTGTGATCACGCTCTCTGTGATCTCCTTTCCACCTGTTAATCGAGTAGCACTTTGAAGAAATGTAATGGCTTTTCTTAAGTCTCCTTCTGACACTTTAACAAGATAAGCTATTCCCTGAAGACAAAAGAGTTGTTTTTAACCTATGATGGCCAATTAAGGATTTATGACTTTAATTTTAAAATGTTTAATAAAAGTGAAAAACCCTATGTTTTAGTCTAGAGTTAATGAGAAAAAACATTTGTGTTTTGGAATAAAATATGATCAGTCTAGGGGTCGCGTACAATGGAAGGATAGAGATGTCTTGCTTCTGAAATAAATTTGCAGAGATGAAAAAATGTTCCATATTTATCCCATTTCCTTGCTCACATAAAAAAAATTCAAATTATGGTTAAATTCTGTTATAATTAATAAGGGCCTTATGTTTCTATCAATTTCAGGGAAGTACTGAAGTATGAGCTAGAAGACTAAAATCTTGTCAGCATGCAGAGATTTATATTGCAGATTTTGCATTATATGTATGAAATCCACCTCAGTTTTGGGTCTTTGATATATTAAAAGTAATTAACTCAAAAAGTAATAGAAAAGCTAAACCTTGTAATTCCTACACATTTCAATTGTTGCCCCTTTAGCTTAAGTTTGTCTGAAGAACTGGCATCAGGGTTGAGGCAACACATATTTAAATCTTTCAGGGTCTCTTTATATGCATTCATCGAAGGAATTAGTAACTCTAATAATTGTAATAATTAGTAATTACCTCATCACTAATTTTGACATTTTCCTTCTCAGCAATGTCTAGTAATCGCTGCTGTTGAATTTTATCTGACAGAGGCTTGAAGCGGAATTTTGAACATCTAGAGGTCAGAGGTTCAATTATTCTGTGGAAGATGAGAAAAACCAAGTTGGTGTCTAAAGAAAGAATTTCCCCAAAAGAACTCATTTTTATCAAGAACAAATCAAGATTGAATGGGGGAAAAATGAACGTAGCCTTGAAAATTCTACATTTCCTTTCCCTAATTGGGTTATGAAAATGAGGCTGCCTAGCATCTGTCTTCAGGGCAATATACATACCGACTGACATAGTTACAGATAAGACAGAATCGGGTGGTTTTAGACTCCTTCTCCATGGTACGTCTTAAAGCCGCCTGAGCAGCTGAGGTCATAGAATCTGCTTCATCCAGAATCACAATCTTAAAAGGTGGACACGGCTTCCCACTGATTCAGAGAAACACGTAAGAGTTGAACATTAATATGTATATTGGTTTTAACAGCTTTGTTGAAATATACATACCATACAATTCACCCATTTAAAATGTACAATTCAGTGTTTTTCTGTATATTCACGAAGTTGTGCAACTACTACCACAATCTAATTTTAGAACATTTTTATCACTAAAAGAAACTTTGTACCTATTAGGAGTCACTCTTCTTCCCCCAGTCTTTCCCAGCTCTAGGCAATCATTAGTCTACTTCCGTCTCTATAGATTTGCCTATTCTGGACATTATATGAATGGAACCATATAATGTGCAGTCTTCTGTGGCTGACTTCTTTCACTTAACATATTTTAAAGGTTCATCCATGTTGTAGCACGTGTTTGCTTCATTCCTTTGTACTGTCAAATACTATGGCAAACGGATATGCCACATTTATTCATCCATTAATCAGCTGGACATTTGGGTTGTCTCCATGTTTTGGCTGTTAGGAATAATGCTGCTATGAACATTTGTGTACGTTTTTGAGCAGATATGTTTTCCAAGAGGCTGCACCATTTTACATTCCAAACAGCAATGTAGGAGGTTTACCATTTCTCCACATCCTTGTCAATGCTTGTTATTTTCTGTATTTTTTTATCATAGCCATCCTAGTGGGAGTTACATGGTATTTCAGTGTGGTTTTGATTTTCATTTCCCAAATGGATAATGATGTTGATGAGCATCTTCTCATGTGCTTATTAGGCATGCATATATTCTTTGGAGAAATGTCTACGCAGATCCTTTGCCCATTTTTTAATTGGGTTATTTGTTTTTATTACTGAGTTTTTAAAGTTCTTCATATGTTCTAGACATAAGTACTTTTAGATATATGATTTGTATTTTCTCCCATTTTGTGAGTTATTACCTTCTGCACACTGATTTTGGTAATCTGCCATTAAAATTTTCTCCCACCAAAAGTGGCATTAACATAATTGTATGAAAATTATACCAAGAAAACAGATTTCAAGTATTAATGGTAGAAGGGATCTCAGAGTCTTTTAGTCCACCTCCCAGTCTTCATTTCACATAAAAATAAATTAGGTGCTATAGAGGTTGTGACTCATTGCACCATCAATTCAAGGTGGATATCAAAAATTAGTCATTCACTTTCATAAATTTTTAAATGTGCTCATGTAAATTTTACATATATGTTTAGGTACCACTAATGTAATCCTGGACCTTTGCCACCTAAGGAGCATAAATAGTTGATTAAATCAGTTTACCTCAGGCAGGATAGTCTTCTAACATGAAAAGGGAGTTGACAATTTGGCAGAAATACACTTGATCTTAGCCATAAGGCTGAGGAGCAATGGCAGAAACACATATTTAAAATAATACATGCTATGGAGGAGGGAGGGCACATTTACTTACTCTGAACGACTTCCCGACACAGTTAACTGAGCAAAATTTTTCACTTTCTCTCGAACTACTTGTATTCCACGTTCATCAGATGCATTTAACTCAAGAACTCTTAATCGGAAAAGTTCAGGTCTATCTCAAAATGAAACAAATATGAAACATAGAGCACAAGTAGGCTTAAATCACATTTTAACATTTGCACACTTTGCAGATGTTTAAAATCCACTTAGTAAACAATATGGATAGAAGGCACACAATCACTTTTGTATTCTTTCTCGGCAGAGTGCTGCAGTTACCATTTTGGCTTTTTCCGTGCATTTAAAAAAATGTAGACATTATTACATAAAATATACAATTTCTTTTCTTTTTATTTTTTTGGACACAAGGTCTTGCTCTGTCACCCAGGCTGGAGAACAATGGCATGATGATGGCTCACTGCAGCCTTGAACTCCTGGGCTCAAGTGATCCTCCCACCTTAGCCTCCCAACTAGCTGGGACTATAGGCACATGCCATCACACCTGGCTAATTTTGTTTACTTTTTGTAGAGGCAGGGACTCATTATGTTGCCATGCTGGTCTCAAGTGATCCTTCCACCTTGGCCTCCCAAAATGTTGGGATTACAGGTGTGAGGCACCACACCTGGCCCCACATATAAAATTCTAAATCGATTTTCCACTTAGCATGTATAATAAGTATCTTGGCATGTTATCAAAACCACTGTAAATAACATTTTAACAGTCGTATGATATTCCATCTTGTGACTGTACCATCATTTACTTAACATTCTTCTATTGTTAGAATCTAGTTTTAAATGTTGTAATTTTAAACAATGTTAGAACATAGCACATTTTAAATTATTTCCGGATGGGTGTAGTGGCTCATGCCTGTAATCCCAGCACTTTGGGAGGCCGAAGCAGGTGGATCATGAGGTCAGGAGTTCGAGACCAGCCTGACCAACATGGTGAAACCCTGTTTCTACTAAAAATACAAAAATTAGCTGGGCATGGTGACAGGCGCCTGCAGTCCCAGCTACTCAGGAGGTTGAGGCAGGAGAATCACTTGAACGCGGGATGCAGAGATTGCAGTGAGCCAAGATCGCACCACTGCACTCCAGCCTGGGCAACAGAACAAGACACTGTCTCAAAAATAAGTAAATAAACAAACAAATAAATAAATAAATTCCATAGGGTAGTTTGCTATATGGAAACTTACTAGATTAAGGAAAATAAATGGATTAAAACATGAGCAGGTTTTTAAAGTGAGTTTTAATAAAAATTACTAAAAGTAATATATGCTTACTGTAGCGAAATCTGAAAAATCAAAAGAAAATAAAAGGGCACACTGTCAAAGCACTGTTTTGAAACTTCCCTCTAGTCTTTTACACACACACAAACACACACACATTTTTAAATAAAAAACAAGAGTTGTGATTTAGTTTCATCTCTATTTTTCCTAATCAGCATGGTATCCTAAGCATGCTTATGGACATAAACATTTACATGCATCTATTTTCTATTTTAAAACCACAATATTAAATATGAAATTCACTGTTAAAGTAAGTTCTTTAAAGACAAACATTATTTTACAAAGAATATAGAAAAAGTTGTATAATCTGGACTGACCTACTCTAACTAATAATAAACAACTGTTAAGGCTGATTCAGATTGGTTCTATCTGATTGAGTTGTAGAATAATCAAAAAAGTTCTTTTATAATTTTACTGAGCATCAAAAGTTGCTGTCAAATAAAATATTAGGCACATAGCAGCTTCTCCGTTTGTCTTTTACATTTTGACATAACTAATAATCCTTACACATTTGGTGATTTCAGTGGCATCTTTTTTTTTTTTTTGAGACCGAGTCTCACTCTGTCACCCAGGCTGGAGTGCAGTGGCATGATCTCGGCTCACTGCAACCTCCACTTCCCAGGTTCAAGCGATTCTCCTGCCTCAGCCTCCCGAGTAGCTGGGACTACAGGCGCATGCCACCATGCCTGGCAAATTTTTGTATTTTTAGTAGAGATGGGGTTTCACCATGTTGGCCAGGCTGGATTCGAACTCCTCACCCCAGGTGATTCACCCGCCTTGGCCTCCCAAAGTGCTGGGATTACAGATGTGAGCCACTGCGCCTGGGCTATTTTCATATGTAGGATTTCAGATATTTCTATCAGTTGTATGTCTAATATTAATTCTGGAAAAACCCAAGACAGCCTTTGTTATGTTGGTGCATGTTTCATGTATATCAGACCCAGCCCACTACACATCCTTTAACTCTAGGTAAAGGGCTCCTCTAGAATGGCTGGTTAAGCCAAGATGGTCAATCTAGGAAGAGGAACCTAAGAAGGTGACTCACAGGAAGATTTTCTGGTGTACCTGGAATCATACTACATCAACTACCACTTATGCTCAGGAGACCTGAGGCAAGGAGCTGGCCTGGCCACTCCAGAGTCACAGCCTAAGAAGTCTAGAGCAGGACTCAAGAATGGACGGTGCAAATAGTACCATCAGAAACAGGAGATTCTATCATACAGCCATACAGATGTAAACACAATCATTAAGAGGGTTATAAAACTATCAGCACAATTGGACATTAATTGGACCCTCTGGACTCCAAAATTATAATGGAAAATTTAAAGAAAGGGATGGAAAAAATCATAGGCTCCCAGTGTTGTAGTACATTCAAACACGTGAATAAGATTCAGAAGGAAGGTTACAAAAGATGCAGGCAAGCTGGTTTCTTCAGGGGAGCAAGGGAGGAACAAAATGGGCTCATGGGATTTTTAAAAATCAGAAATAGAAAGAAAACTGTCCTACAGAAAACGAAGTGCAAATTTTTAGAGGGAAAAAAAGCAGTATCAGAGAATTTTGGTGTCAAATCTTTTAAAAAAAACAGACTGATTTCAACATACCCAAAGAGTTCTCTAGCTGCTGCCAAAATAGTGGATGTTTTTCCAGTTCCAGGTGGTCCATAAAACAAGAGATTAGGAAGCTGTAGAAAGTAAATTTATTTTTAATAAATGGTATTCTGGCACAAATAGATGAAAAGGAAGATTGAAAAAACTGTCTGTGGAACAGCGCAATGACTTCTCTAATAGGGCACATAACTTCTAAGTTTAAAGATTTCTTAATATAACTGACATCATAGTACTGACAGATCTAAATCCTGCTTTTTCATATACTACCACTTTTTTCCCCAAGTGTCTTTTTAATCTCTTAAGCTGGACCAATATTTATGCTTGCTCTATAGCTAATCCACTTAGGTGAAATTTTCAAAGCTGGAATGAGAAACCTTTTATTTCTAAAGGGAATCTCAGTTTCCTATCCCACCTCTATGCTCAAGATTAGGTAAGATTTTATATTATACAAAATGTCAGTGGCTTCAAAGGGGAAGCAGACCAAAAGAGTAATGGGATTTGGCCAAAACTGAGGAAAAAGGACTAAAAAAGACATAATTAGGGCTTTGAACGAGCAGAAGTACCAAGAATAGAAATATTAACAAAAAATACAAAACTAGACATACATTAAATGCTAGGCACTGTCCCACATCATGATTATGTACTCTGTAAGGATGCTTGCATGTATCAGGGACAATTCATTAGAAGAGGAAAGGATAAGATTAAATAACTAGCTACCTTCTTTTATACCTTATATCTAGCTAGTTTGGTTCCTATCAAGCAGTCGATTGATCTAAGGTGAAAATCAGTAAGTCAACTAAATTCTAATGAGCTCTGCTATGAAACTGTACATTCTTCAGTATGTTCTTTCACGTAAGGAAATCACTGTACACAGGAAACTAGGCATTAGAGTTTGTTTCCACTCTTGCCTAACCCTCCCTCTTCCTGTCCATTCATTCTCTACCTAAATCAGATACCACTCTGCTTGCTACTTAAAACTATTCCACTTAGAAAACAAAACAAACAAAAAAACCCTCAGCTTTTTACCATGGCCTAAAGGACTTCCATGATCTGCCTGTCACCCCCTTCACCTTCCAGGCTCCAGCTTACAATGGCCTCTAACAGCTTGGCACTTTCTGGCCCTAACATACGTTGTTCCCATGACCTGGAGTCTGATCCTCTTCTTTCTGCCTGGCCAACTCCTAATGCATTACAAATCAGAAACCATTCAGTCTAAAGTAGGTCTCTCCTATTATCTCATTAGTCTTTGTTGCATTTTGCGTTGGTTTATTGTTATTTAACTGTGGGGCTTAATTGTAAAATGCCTGCCTACTTCATTAAAAGACCAAGAAACTTATTTGTTCTATTCACATCTGTATCCTAGCATCTATTACAGTAGTCAATGTTGGCCAAATGAATGAATAAACCAATATATAGACAAATATGTTAATTAGAAGACTATTACTGTTACATTCATAACATATAGCTTATAGTACAAACTATGAGATTCATAATTTAAAAACCTCCTAGTCTTCTTAGTAATTAAGGTCTACAACTATTATTTTGATCTGTGCATCCCTTAACAATGTAATGATTCATCCAGGTTAACTATCAGATAAAATAATTTAAATTCTTTGAAACACGGTAAACTTATTAAACCTTACATTATACACTAGTCTAATATATATAGTACATTCAAGAACTGTATGTGGAATACCAGTTCTTAAAAGAAAATCAATTTCTGAAAAAATTATCTTCTTATAATTCTTTAAAACCTTTCTTTTTCTTTTCTTTCTTTTTTTTTTGAGACGAGTCTTGCTCTGTTGCCCAGGCTGGAGTGCAGTGGCACCATCTCGGCTCACTGCAAGCTCCGCCTCCCGGGTTCACACCATTCTCCTGCCTCAGCCTCCCGAGTAGCTGGGACTACAGTAAAACCTTTCAAAGTAAATTGAATGAATTGTTTTCCTTTACTCTTTTGAATTAAAAAAACTATTTCACCTCTTTACAAAAGTTAGTCTGAAAAGATGTACAAAATATTAAACCGAAGTTCTTACTTCAGCCTCATAAATTACATGGCATAAAGTCAAGAACTAGATCTTAGGCTGGGCAGGATGACTCACACCTGTAATCCCAGCATTTTAGGAGGCCAAAGTGGGCAGGTCACTTGACATGGCTAAACACTGTCTCTATTAAAAATACAAAAATGAGCTGTGTGTGGTGGTGCATGCCTATAGTCCCAGCTACTTGGGAGGCTGAGGTGGGAGGATCACTTGAGCCTGGGAGCAGAGGTTGCAGTGAGTTGATACTACACCACTGCACTCCAGCCTGGGTGACAGATCAAGACTCTGTCTCAATTGAAAAAAAAAAAAAGACCTGGATCTTAATCTCACTACATTTGCTGAAGATACTAGTAATTAACTTAGGTATTATCCTGCAAACTGTGTAATTACTACGCAACTGCAATTAAAATGGTATATACTGTTACCAAGATATACAAGCAGAATATATCAAAAAATAAAATGGCATACTATTATAGAATTAAAAGGTATAAGAGTATTTGTGTTATTTATTTTTTATTATTTATTTATTTATTTTTGAGACCAGAGTCTCACTCTGTCACTCAGGCTGGAGTACAGTGGCACGATCTTGGCTCACTGCAACCTCCGCCTCCCAGTTTCAAGTGATTCTCCCGCTTTAGCCTCCTGAGTAGCTGGGACTACAGGTGTGTACCACCAATCCTGGCTACTTTTTCTAATTTTTGGTAGAGATGGGGTTTCACCATGTTGGCCAGGCTGGTCTCGAACTCCTGACCTCAAGTGATCTTCCCATCTCAGCCTCCCAAAGCGCTGGAATTACAGGTGTGAGCCACTGTGCCCGGCCAAAAAGGTATGAGTATACGAATCAAATCAAAACACATACTGGTAAAGAAAAAGATTCTAAATAGTTTTATAAATTTAACTTCTTTCAAAATGTGTACTGTAGTAATATAATTTCAGCAAGAGAATGATGGCAGCAAAACCCAAAAGAACCTCTAATTAAAAGCAGCCAGATTGAGAGGAAGGAAGCAAATCTTGAAACTAAAGCAAAAACTACATCCCACTTCACCACTTTACTGAGCTGTTGAAGCACTTTGGGCATTCATTGTAACACAACTTTAAGTTGCTAATTCTCCACATGGGTTTATCTTATCTCAGAATAATTTACAATGCAAATCATTCATGGACATTTTATCCCCCACCCCATATCACAGCAGAAGAGAGTGCTATAAGCAGAATTCAAAGCTCTGGTTTTTTTTGTATTATAGGTCAATCCAAATCCTAAAGTTAGTAAGCAATTATACTTTAGAGGTATCTCTGGCTCTTCTTTATAGCACATATTACTACCTAGAATTATTTATTGGTTTACTTGTTTATTCCCTCTTACCAATAAAACCCATGAAAAGGGGCATAGTTCATCTTGTTCTACGTTTTATGTCTTGTTCTATGTCTATGTTTCATAGCCTGTCTTAATTACTATGACTTTTACTTGAATACTGTGTAACACTGCTATGTAAGATTAAATAGGAGATGCTCAATAAATATTTGAACTAATTATCATTGTACTAATTATCATATGTACTAAGTATCATAGTTATCAAGGACCTACTGTACATAGAGCATGATATTTAATGAAGGCTAGAAGTTACAAAGGAAGAAAGAGGGTGAATAAATTAAGTCTTAAATATCCCAGTGACATTAAACACCATTTGCAACTCACATCGGCTCCTTCTAAAGACTTTTTCAGCACTGCAACCACTTCTTCCTGGAAAGCAACTTCATCCACACATTTTGGGCGACTTGCAGGGTGGGGAGGAGGAAAGAGGTTATTTAGTATATTATAGTAACCACAGAAAACTCTCAAGTGTTCCTTCTACTAAAATACCAATGACAACTCTCAAACATCAGCAATGAAATGAGAAACTTTTTCATAATTGGAAATAGGTGGAAACCCCATTTGTTTTTACCATAAGCAAACACATCCTGAAAGAGTGAAATAATGTTTTACTTCCTATCTGCATTGCTTCACTCTGTTATATCCACAAAAATTAAGCAAAAGGATTTTATTTTATACACTACAAACACTAATTAGAAATTAAAGTGGGGGATCAAGACCATCCTGGCTAACACGGTGAAACCCCATCTCTACTAAAAATATAAAAAACTAGCTGGGCCAGGCCGGGCACGCGGCTCACGCCTGTAATCCCAGCACTTTGGGAGGCGAGGCGGGTGGATCACGAGGTCAGGAGATGGAGACCATCCTGGCTAACATGGAGAAACTTTGTCTCTACTAAAAAATACAAAAAATTAGCCAGGCGTGGTGGCAGGTGCCTCTTGTCCCAGCTACTTGGGAGGCTGAGGGAGGAGAATGGTGTGAACGCAGGAACCAGAGCTTGCAGTGAGCTGAGATCGCGCCACTGCACTCCAGCCTGGGTGACACAGCAAGACTCTGTCTCAAAAAATAAATAAATAAATAAAAATTAGCCTGGCGTGGTGGCAGGCGCTTGTAGTTCCAGCTACTCAGGAGGCTGAGGCAGGAGAATGATGTGAACCCAGGAGGCGGAGCTTGCAGTGAGCCGAGACTGCTCCACTGCACTCCAGCCTGGGCGACAGAGAGAGACTCCGCCTCAAAAAAAAAAAAAAAAAAAAAAAAAAAAA
>NW_016805666.1:398376-409725 GCF_001698545.2 Rhinopithecus bieti
CAAGAGCAAAACTTCATCTCAAAAAAAAAAAAAAAAAAAAATTAAAGTGAACACCTGCTTAGAAAGCATTAGTTGCCGGGCGCGGTGGCTCAAGCCTGTAATCGCAGCACTTTGGGAGGCCGAGACGGGCGGATCACGAGGTCAGGAGATCGAGACCATCCTGGCTAACATGGTGAAACCCCGTCTCTACTAAAAAATACAAAAAAAACTAGCCGGGCGTCGTGACGGGCGCCTGTAGTCCCAGCTACTCGGGAGGCTGAGGCAGGAGAATGGCGTAAACCCGGGAGGCGGAGCTTGCAGTGAGCTGAGATCCAGCCACTGCACTCCAGCCTGGGCGACAGAGCGAGACTCCGTCTCAAAAAAAAAAAAAGAAAGCATTAGTATTGGTTGGATGCATACGTAGCTCACGCCTGTAATCCCAGCACTTTGGGAGGCCAAGGCAGGCAGATCACCTGAGGTCAGGAGTTGAAGACCAGCCTGACCAACATGGTAAAACCTCATCTCTACTAAAAATACAAAAATTAGCTCAGTGTGGTGGTGCATGTCTGTAATCCCAGCTACTCGGGAGGCTGAGGCAGGAGAATCACTTGAACCCAGGAGGCAGAGGTTGCAGTGAGCTGAGATCATGCCATTGCACTCCAGCCTGGGTGACAAAGCGAGAATCAGTCTCAAGGAAAAACAAACAAAAAAAAACCAAAAACACAAAAAACATATGAGGGCCTTACTCGGCCTATAAATAATCTGTAAACATTGGTAATTACTGAGGCTACATTCAACCAATAGTTACAATTACTTGTGGTAGTATCACTTAGATGACTGACATTATTTATTTATTTTAGACAGAGTCTTGCTCTGTCACCCAGGCTGGAATGCAGTGGCCTGATCTCAGCTCACTGCAATTTCTGCCTCCCAGGTTCAAGTGATTCTCATGCCTCAGCCTCCTAGGTAGCTGGGATTACAGGTGCCCGCCAACACACCTGGATAATTTTTGTTTTTTCTTTTTTTAGTAGAGAGGGGGTTTCACCATGTTGGCCAGGCTGGTCTGGAACTCCTAGCCTCAAGTGATCCTCCCACCTTGGCCTCCCAAATTGCTGGGATTACAGGATTACAGGCGTAAGCCACCTAGGTGGTGACTGACAATTTAAATGCCAATCCAAGTGTTGTTTAGACAAAAATGTATGAGCTAACCAAAACTGAATTTCCAGGGCTGGCTGAAACCCCCTCTCTACTAAAAATACAAAAAATTAGCCAGGTGTGGTGGTGGGCACCTGTAATCCCAGCTACTCGCGAGGCTGAGGCAGGATAATCGCCTGAACCCAGGAGGCAGAGGTTGCAGTGAGTCGAGATCATGCCACTGCACTCCAGCCTGGGCAACAGAGTGAGACTCCATCTCAAAAATAGCAATAATAGTAATAATCTCCACCTATTGTAATGAAAACGGGGAACAGATTACATATTTGGATTTAAGTAGAACTCCTGGCTGGGCACGGTGGCTCAAGCCTGTAATCCCAGCACTTTGGGAGGCTGAGGCGGGTGGATCATGAGGTCAGGAGTTTGAGACCAGCCTGGCCAATATGGTGAAAACCTGTCTCCACTAAAAATACAAAAATAGCCGGGTATGGTGGTGGTGCCTGTAATCCCAGCTACTCAGGAGGCTGAGGCAGGAGAACTGCTTGAACTCGGGAGGCGGAGGTTACATTGAGCCAGAGATTGTGCCATTGCACTCCAGCCTGAGTGACAGAGTGAGACTCCAACTCAAAAAAAAAAGTAGAACTCCTGAGCAAGTATTTATAGCCAGTTTACTGAAACTTGTTTTCTTCACTTTTGTATCCCAGTCCCTACAATGGAAGCCTCTGCTTATAGAGATCTCAGTTTATCTACAAAATAAGGAAATTAAACTAGATTATTCTCAAGTAACTTCAGTTCCAGGGTTCTATGACTTATATAACCGGGTGATTTTTTCAAAGCCAACTTCTAAACAGAACACAGTATTCCTCCATAAGTTTAAAACAAAAGTGATCAGAACTGGCTAGAGAGATAATTTATTAATTATTTTAACAAAGACACAAGTGTTCTTACTATTTTTCCACCCAGGGAACGGGTTTGGCTTTCTTGTTCTCTCCGCTACTTCCCGCAGTGGCAGCTACTCGATCCTTGGTCAGCAGGGATTTAGTACTGATGGATGTGCCTTTAAGAAATGCCTGCATGGTTACTTCACCCTGGTCAGGTGCAAGACAGAAAAAAAAAAAAAAAAAAAAAGCTTTTATCAAAACCATTTTGGGAATCAGCACCATAGGAAAGTGGGGTGGGGGGAGAACCATTATGAGAAAGTACAGCCTGAAAACACACTTAGCCTTGTGCAAAGGTGTTACATAATAAAGGACATCACCCCATGACCTAGAACACTCTGACTGCACCGTATTGAGGGCTACAAGGACAGAAAAGTGGTCAAAGTCCTTAAGGAACTTAGAATCTATTTATAGTGCAGGAGTTATAGAACAAAGATCATATGTCACAAAAATGTTTAATGGGTTCCAAATGCATTGATAAATATGATGTCGCTCATGACCAAACCACATGGGCCTCCATGGTTTCTTTCACAGTCACGGGCCTAGCTTTAGCTCAGACCCTGAAATGGACTCTTCAGCAATTAAAGGTGCTGTGCTTGCCCCACAAATGAGAACCTTCACTCCTTTCCTTGTCAGAACTCACTCAAAGACCTTTTTTGGTGGTTGTTTTTTTTTGAGACAGGGTCTCACTGTTTTGCCTAGGATGGAGTGCAGTGTCACAATCATGGCTCACTGCAGCCTCGACATCCCAGGCTCCTGTGATCTTCCCACTTCAGCCTCTCCAGTAGCTAGGACAACAGGTGCGTGCCACCATCCCCGGCTAATTTTTTTAATTTTTGGTAGAGACAGGGTTTCACCATGTTGCCCAGGCTGGTCTGGAACTCCTGGGCTCAAGTAATCCTCTTGCCCCGGCCTCCCAAAGTGCTGGGATTACAGGTGTGAGCCATTGCACCTGGCCAGGGACCTATTTTAATGGCAGAGTCAATGCCTACCTACCTTCAGAGACTTTCTGTGGGGAAAGGAAGGTGGGGGACTCTGTTGTTAAAATAGAAACAGCTGTTTTTCTCATAACACACTCACTTGAAGAAATCAAAACAATGCAGAAAAGCATGAGGGATTTAAGAAAGTAATACAAAATCCCACCCAGAAGGTAACTGTTTCTAACATGCAGGTAAACATTCTTCCAGGGTGTTTTCAGGGATAAAAAGCATCATTAGCTTGCCTGAAAAATCCCCAGTTAATTCTATTTTTTTTCAATGCTACAAGCCCTGGTGCCGAGAACAGTGCCTGGTACATGGTAGATGCCCCATAATATTTGGTGAATGAATTACCATCTATGACACCCGGTTTCCTTTTCTGTTAAAGGAGCTAAGGCCTATTCCACAGGACAACTGAGTTAAATAAAAGAATGTATGCAAATATATAGTTCCTTGCTTGGCATATGGGGATATGCTCAATAAAATAAAATAAATTGTTAATATCTATTGGCAGCCAAGGTTTTTATAAAGTTATTGGATTAGTCTATCCCTGCCTCGGGCTGTTAAACACTAATACAGCCCAAAGCCGGGGTCTGCAGGATGCTGTCCGGAACCACCCTTTCACCAATGGGCGCGGCCAGGGCATGAAAGGGCGGCTAGGCTGGGGCCCCGAAGGAAGTGGAAGACCTCACGGGGGCATCAAGGGCAGGAGTGGGGAAGGCGAAGTGGGCTTGCAATTCTTTCAGCCGGTTACCAGTCAGCCTGACTTCTCGTGCAGGTCACCGCCGCCGGCTAGTTCCTGAGGTTTCCGCGATACAAAAAGGACAAGATGGTCTCAAAGTCTTCGTTCCGTTCCCTAATCTGAGAATAACGGGCCCAGGAGACTTGCGATCACCGCTATCCCCACAGGCCTCAGTTCCCGCCACGGAACGGCGAGCGAAAAGCAGGTCGGGAATACGCCGGTAGGAATACGCGAGCACGTAACGCGTCACTTCCGGTCCTGGGGCGCGCTGCCAGTGGGGAGACTTTGCACGTATATGGTTTTATTTAAGCAGGTAATGAGCCAGCCGGACTTTCAGGGAGAACTGGACTGGAACAGGCATGGCCTAGGAGGTGTCCCTGTCCCGGTGCATTGCTCCCACTTGAGACGTGAGCGCGACCCTCCCCGAAGGAGTAGAGGTCGCGCGGGCACGGCGCTGGGGCCGCTTACCCGGCAGGCTCAGCAATCAGGGCGGGGCAGCGGCGCGCGGGCCTCTGGAGCCCTGCGGGTCCACCGAAGGTCCCGAGCCCGCTATCTTCGTAGGTCCGGGCCTCCGGACGTGCAGGTCCCTGTCCTTGTCCTGCTTCGTCGCAGAGCAGAACGCGTGTGCTTTAAGGGCAGAGACATCTGAAGATGCCTTGCCTTGCCCTCTTGAGGGCACGTGGCTTTTACTTCTAATAGTGTCCGCCTGTTGTGGAGAGGGAAGACCATGGAGCTGTGGACATCTGTTATAATTCCTGAGCCCCACTTAGAAATCTGGAAGTGCAGGCGTTCAATAAAAGTTAAAAGATCGATAATCATGTTTAGCCCCATCAAGGTTCATGCACTGTGGCTTCTAGACAGGTGACTGACACCACTGCTTTTATCTCTTCCAAGTACTTGGTTTAGTCTGAAATGCTTCTTAATCCTATTGAAACCTGACCCTTCTCAAAGGCCACCTTCTCTACAGGCCTTTACTAATTACTAACCCATAAGGTTGATCCGGGTCTTCTTCAAATGACTTATTTGGCACAAACCCAGCATGATATCCATTGTTAACTGCACGTTTCTTTCATTTATCTTGCAACAAATGCTTACCGAATGTCCACGCACTGTGCTAGATGCCTGCAGATACAGCAGGGAAAACGCTAGAAGATGCCCTCAGGTAGCTTTACAGACTAGGAAAGTGACAGACAATGTGATGTGTGGTTATGCAGAGGAAGTAGGGGGCTGTGAGAACTTGTCATTCTCAAGGTAGTGAGTTCTTGTTCCTGGGAGATTGGATTCGTTCCTTGATCCTGAACTTTCCAGCCTCCAGAACTGTGAACCAATACATTTATGTTCATTATAAATTACCCAGTGTGAAGTGTTCTCTTATAGCAGCACAAAATGGACTAAGAGAGTGGCCTTTCACAACACTATTCAATATTCTAACTAAATTTCTCCCAGAAAACAATTAGGTTGTTATGAGATAGAAAATGAAAATATAAATTAGGTGTAGGCAAATGGAAAAATCACCTTACATATCAGCTGGTGTGTTGAAAAATCACCTTACCATATCAGTAGGTGATATGCTTGCATTGCCACAAAGAAATAGCTGAGATGGAGTAATTTATAAAGAAAAGAGGTGAACTGGCTCACAGTTCTGCAGGCTATACAGGCAGCATGGCACCAGGATTTGTTTCACTTCTGGGGAAGCCTCAGGGAGCTTTTACTCATGGCAGAAGGCAAAGGGAAAGCTGGCATCTCACGTGGTGAAAGCAGCAGCAAGGGGGTTGGGTTGCGGGGGAGAGGTGCCACACAACTAGATTTTATGAGAACTCACTCACTATTGTCAGGACAGCACCAAGCCAGGAGGAATCTGCCCCCATGACCCAGACACTTCTGACCTGGCCCCACCTCCAACGCTGGAGATTACATTTCAACATAAGAAGTGGGCAGGGACAAATATCCAAACTGTATCAGTTGCACAAATCCACTATTCAGTTACCAATACAGAACCTCATTTACAGGGTCCCATGTGAGCCTGGCATTGTGCTCTAGGTTGTGGGCAGAAATCAAAAGCATGACGTTTAGATGAAGAGGAAAATAAAAATCGATACATGGTAGTCCCCCATTATCTGTGGGGGATGTGTTCCAAGACCCTCAGTGGATGCTGAAACCATGGCTAGTAATGAACACTGCATATGCTATGTTGTTTCCTATACATACATACCTCTGATAAAGTGTAATTTAGAAATTAGGCACAGTAACAGATTAACAACAATAAAACAGAACAATCATAACAACATCCTGTAATGAAAGTTCTGTGAATGTGGCCTCTCTCTCAAAGTATCTTACTGTACTGTACTGTCCAGTTAATATTTTTTGTTTGTTTGTTTTGAGATGGAGTTTCGCTCTGTTGCCCAGGCTGGAGTGCAATGGCGCGATCTTGGCTCACTGCAACCTCTACCTCCTGGTTTCAAGAAATTCTCCTGCCTCAGCCTCCCTAGAAGCTGGAATTACAGGTGTGCACTACCACACCAGGCTAATTTTTGTATTTTTAGTAGAGACAGGGGTTCACCATGTTGGCCAGGCTGGTCTTGAACTCCTGACCTCAGATGATCCACCTGCTTCGCCCTCCCAGAGTGCTGGAATTACAGGCATGAGCCACTGTGCCCAGCCCCATTTAATATTTTTGAACTGTGGTTCACTGAGGGTAATTAAAACTGCAGAAAGTGAACTGCAGATAAGAGGGGGCTACTGTACATAAATCATTGTAACTAAAAGGCCCAGAGGTATTGTCCCAGTTCCCTTCTTTTACAGAAGTGCAGACAGGGAGTCAACTTCATACAACTTGTTGACAGTAGAGCTGAGTCTCCTGTGCCTGGTGCACTAGGAGGGTCTGATGATACATCATGGTGAGTGATGCAAAGAGCAAGGGCTCTAAGAATTTAGCCGGGATCCACAGTGGATGGTGAGGGAGCAGGAGCCAGTGCCTAAAAGGGGATGAGACTCTAGGAGCAGAATGCAGACTCAGGGGTATCCAGGCAATGGTGGGAGGGTTGTGTCCGAGATTCCAAGATCAGAAATACTGGGAATAGCAGTACCTCACATCTGTCTAGCACTTTACAAAGCTCTAACACATAAATATTATCACCTCAGTTCATTCTTACACCACCGTATAATACCTATTAACCTTGGGAATTGTTAAGCATAATAATCCTATCACTGGGCAAAGCATAGAGGGACTTCCGGGCCATGGATGAGAGGAAGGACACTGGGAGCCAATGAGGGGTATAGAGAGAGGGCCTCTCAGAGACAACCAGGCAGAAGAGGACATTGTACCGGGTGTATGGAGTCAGCTAGGGCTTGGACAGGGAAGAGAAGAGTGTCACTGATGGGTGAGACACAGCAGCACAAGAAGCCGAGGAGAGGGGCAGGCACTGAGGTTTGGGACAAGCTCCTCAGCTGTGGCATGACTACCTGTGATCAGGAGGTGCAGGGAGACTGTGGGGAAAGGTCAGGCCCCACCCAGAAGAGTGCAGGGGCAGGCAGCAGAGAGGGCGGGAAACAAGGCAAAGCCCCAGTCCTGGCAGAAATCAAGGCCACTGTCCCATCCTAGCAACTGGGCAACACGTGCCAGTCACATCAGTAGCAAAAGGTGGGCCCAGGAACCTTGAAAATCACAGAGCTGCCTTGAAATGAGCACATTCAGTGATGATCTGGAGCCGTCTGGGAGAGTCAGGGATAGGGGTGGATGGAAATAAGACTTGGGGCAGGTAGGCCTCAAATATTGGGCTGAAGGGTTTGGCTTTTGTGCTGTCGCAGGCAATGCAGAGCCCCTGGAGGCTGAGCTCACACATGGCTTTCTTTGTAGACCTGAGACAACACGCGAAAACGCAAACAAAGAATATGATCACTGTCCTGGGGATGTGTGAGTTTTCCTCCACAAACTTACATGGTTTGGGCTCATCTCTGTTCCCTTTGCAACATAGAAGATTGGAGAATTTGGTGGGCATACTGATACTGCCTAACTCAATATTAACAGAAGTTCTGGCTGTTAAAACTTGGTTGGACCCTAATCAAGGCATGCAGGGAACTCAGCAGGATGGGCTGGAGAAGTGGGAGAGGATGCCAGAACCAAGTGAGCAAGGGACTGAAGCAACTTTTTCTGAATGTATGAACGAAAAGAAGACCAAATATATACATGTAAATACGTGGTAACAGCATTTTATGTGTGGTGGCCTAGTTCCTTTAATACTTGCTTACTCAAATAGGTGTATATATAAAATAAGTTAAAATTGTTTTCCATTTGAGTGTTGATTTTTTTCCTTTCAACCTGAAATAAGTCTTTGTGTGAAACATGCAAAAATTGCTGGCTTGGGTAGACACTACACACACACACACACACACATTTTAGAGACAGGGTCTTACTCTGTTGCCCAGTGCAGTGATACAATCATAGCGTATTACAGCCTTTAACTCCTGAGCTCAAGCAATCCTCCTGCCTCAGCAAAATGTTTTGAGAGTTCAAGCAGATTACTGATTTTCTAAGCTTACTATAAGGTATTTTTAATTTTTTTTTTTTCTTTGAGACGGAGTCTAACGGGAGTCTCGCTCTGTTGCCCAGGCTGCGAGTGGCAGTGGGGCGATCCCAGCTCACTGCAAGCTCCGCTCCTGGGTTTACGCCATTCTCTGCTCAGACTCCCGAGTAGCTGGGACTACAGGCGCCCGCCACCACGTCCGCTAGTTTTTTGTATTTTTTAGCTAAAAGACGGGGTTTCACCATATAGCCAGGATGGCTCGATCTCCTGACTCGTGAATCCGCGCGTCTCGGGCCTCCCAAAATGCTGGGATTACAGGCTTGAAGCCACCCGCGCCCAGCTACAATTTTTTTTTTTTTTTTTGAGACGGAGTCTCGCTCTGGTCACCCAGGCTGGAGTGCATGGTGCGATCTCGGCTCACTGCAAGCTCCCGCCCTCCTGGGTTACATGCCAATTCTCCTGCCTCAGCCTCCTAAAGTAGTCTGGGGATACAGGCGCCCCGCCACCCACGCCACCGGCTAATTTTTTGTATTTTTTAGTAGAGACGGGGTTTCACCATGTTAGCCAGGATGGTCTCCTTCTCCCGACCTCGTGATCCGCCCGCCTGGGCCTCCCAAAGTGCTGGGATTACAGGCGTGAGCCACCGCGCGGACCAAGCAGTTTCCTTAAGGCAACTCCAGCTCTTTCCGCCAAAATGAAATGGTCCTGAAATCTGCATATGCAATGTTTTATTTTTCATTAAACGAGAGAGGGAACCAAAACAAAAATACAGTTTGACCATTTAAAATGTTGGGAGAAGAGCTGCCGCCTTGCTAGCACTATCTAGAGTGGCTCCATTCTGCCATCTAGTGGAAGGGAAAAGACAAATTTAGAACAAAAGACTTCCATCTTTAATTTACAAAGAAGTGTGTTCTTTTGTTTTTTGTTTTTTAAAGTTGGGGTCTTGCTCTGTTACCTCGGCTGGAGTCCAAGCAGTGTGATCATAGCTCAACAGCCTGGAGCTCCTGGGCTGAAGTGATCCTCCCACTTCAACCTTCCCAGTCACTGGGATTACAGGCATGAACCGCAGCAACAGGCTGTGTTTTCTGATTAGCATAATTTAAATTATCTACTAAATTTGCTTGTTAATAGATTCACTTTGTAAAGAAAAAACCACACAGTATTCTAAACACTAAGCACTAAAATGAAATTTCCCAAAACATTTATAAACCATGAATTTCAAAGATCTGCAGAGGAGAGAACGTTCTTGAGTTCTTATTATCATAATTTTCCTGCCCCTCCCTTTCCCATTTATATTATCCATTTCTACACATACTCTTTATGTTTATTTTGGCACATAGACTGGGAGTAACCCAAAGTCCCTGAGGATTATGTCTTTCCCAAAATATTGAGCAAAATCAGTGGGGGAATAAGACCATTCCATTCATTTTTCAAAAACGTACACTCACTTAAAATGTTGATGTATCCGGGCGCGGTGGCTCAAGCCTGTAATCCCAGCACTTTGGGAGACTGAGGCAGGTGGATCACAGGTCAAGAGATTGAGACTATCCTGGCTAACATGGTGAAAACCTGTCTCTACTAAAAATACAAAAATTAGCTGGGCATGGTGGTGCATGCCTATAGTCCCAGCTACTCAGGAGGCTGAGGCAAGAGAATCGCTTGAACCGGGGAGGCGGAGGTTGCTGTGAGCTGAGATCATGCCACTGCACTCCAGTCTGGTGACATAGTGAGACTTCGTCTCAAAAAAAAAGTTGATGTAACCAAGGTATTTGTTAAGGCCTGTGTGCTTGAATTCATTTTTTGCTGGTGTATGTATGCATGTGTTTCCTTTGTTTTGATTTCTGTGGACATTATCTGTGTATTTGTGATGATTTCCATTGTCTAGGATGAAGACATTGGCAGCCAAAACTCCCTGAAAAGTTAGTAACAGCAGCATACCTGAAGTGACTGGTTTTATTCTGAGGCTGTTACTCTTTTTTTGAAAGAGTCCTGCTCTGTCACCCAGGCTGAGTGTGATGACATGATTTTGGCTCACTGCAGCTTCGACGTCCCAGGCTCAAGTAATCCTCCTGGCTCAGCCTCCCAATGTGCTAGGATTACAGCATGGGCCACCATACCCGGCTAATTTTTAAAGTTTTTTTAGACACGGGGTCTCCCTATGTTGCCCAGGCTGGTCTCAAATTCCTGGGCTCAAGAGATCCTCTTGCCTTGACCTCCGAAAGTGTTGGGATTACAGGTGTGAGCCAACATACCTGGCTGGTTATTACTCTTATTACTAGCAAATGTTATTTATTGAGCTTCTATGGTGTACCAGACCCGTTTTTTTTGTTTGTTTGTTTGTTGTTTTTTTTTTTCCCCCAAGATGAAGCCTCACTCTATCTCCCAGACTGAAGTGCAACGGCACGATTTCGGCTCATTGCAACCTCCACCTCCCAGGTTCAAGAGATTCTCCTGTCTCAGCTTCCCAAGTAGCTAGGTTTATAGGTTCCTACCACTGCACCCAGCTAATTTTTGTATTTTTTTAGTAGACACAGGGTTTCACCATGTTGGCCAGGCTGGTCTTGAATTCCTAACCTCTGGTGATCCATTTGCCTCGGCCTCCCAAGGCTGGGATTACAGGCATGAGCCACCCTGCCTGGGCCAGACCCTGTTCTTGGTGTACATTTTGTTAATCCTTCCACTAAATCTCCAAAGTAGATATCATTGTCTTCACTTTAGAAATAAAAAAACAGATGCTTATGACCACCTACTAGCAAATCTTGATGTGCCAGGGCCTGGTGGGGATAATCATTGACCGTCTGGCTGACCATTATGAGTCACAGTTTCCATTCCTGCAAAATGAGAATTTTTTGACTTAGGGGTGGGGTGTTTGCTAAGCTTTTTGCCGGATTCTAATTCTTCTGCTAGAAGCTGTGGGTTTACAGAGGTGGAAAAGATAGTCCTTCCACCAAACATATATTCTATTATATATATCTTATCTATATATATTATATATTCTATTATATATCCCTTCCACCAAAATACATTCTTTTATATTA
>NW_016805666.1:410096-437631 GCF_001698545.2 Rhinopithecus bieti
TCTATATTCTATTATATATCCCTTCCACCAAAAATACATTCTTTTATATTAATAGAATATAAATCCAGGGTCAATGGAAAAGACTTAAGGGCAGACACAGAGTGGGATGTACTTTATGTTAGGAGAAGCCTGAAGGGACATCATGGCAGGCATTTGTGTGGCCTCCCACAAAACACCCTCCTCTACTCTGTCCTCACTTGCTCTGCTCTTCCTTCCCTTTGTCCTTATTATTTCCTTTCTGCTTCTCTTTCTTTTCTGTCTCCCTCTGTCCTGCCCTAGAACAATGCCTTTCCAATTGTGGGTTATAACACATTATTAGTAGGTCGTAAAATCAATTCAGTGGATGTGGACCGGCATTTTACAAAGTGAATAGAATATAAATAAACTCATTAAAAGGCATTACTCATACTCAGGATAATACTGTTGTGTAAAATTTGTTTTAATATGTGTGTCAGCATGTGTACACGGTGTCAAGATGTAACACTTATATCCTATTTCAAGACCCTGCTGTAGACTAAACAAGGACCCCCATGGTGCTCCAGGCATCCCCACCCTCACCTGTGGCACCAGGAGCTACTGCTGTCACTGGCTCAGCTGGGTCCTGTGTCTTTCTCTGTGTTGTCAGGGCCTGCGCTGACAGTCCACCCACAGGGAGGTGGAGTCTGGGACTTGACAGTGCTGGGAGGATCCTTCAGGCTCAGGCAAATCCTCACCTGGAGGCGGGGAATGGACTAGATGACCCCTGAAACAGTCCAGTTCAGCATGTGAGAGCTCCTCTGGGTCCAGCCCCTGTGCCACCTTCCTGCGCTTCCCTGCAGGGCCCTGGGGAGAGCAGAGAAAGCAGCTGCCGGCTCCAGGCAGTTATTTTACCCCAGGTGCCACTTACCCTGCAGAGGGGCTGGAACTAGATAATCATTTTACCCCAGGAGCAACTTACCCTACAGAGTGGCTGGAACTTCTCAGGTTTTTCAGTTCCTGTGTTACCTCCCAGCCCTTCCCACCACATGCTGTGGGTGTCCACGGCTGACGAAGGCCCCTGAGCCAGGCCAACCCCCCCGGACTCCCAGTGGGTGGTTCTGTGGTCCCTGAGAGCCCCAGCATCATCCGGGGCACAGAGGCCATGGACACTCAGGGGATGGTCAAGGACGCAGCTCCTTCCGTTCCTCCCTCACACAGCTTTCAACAAGATAGATGGTCATTCTTCTGTCCTCACTGTTTGCTCCTGGCATAAGGGGACCCCAGGACTGGATGACTTCCCTAAAGAGGAATATCTTGGGGTCCCGCAGACACTCCCAAGTCCTGTCTGGAGGATGAAGGCGGGGAGCACATTGCTGACGCAGTTTCTCCTCTGCCCTCCACCCCTTGCCCCTCCTGAGTTCCTGGACTAGGAACTCAGCCAGGACTTGCTTCAACCTGAGAGGATGATGTCCAGCCCCCTTGGAGCCTGCCAGCGTCCGGCGGGATTTCAGAGGGACCTCCAGGGAGGCGCTGCCCAATTGCCCCCCATGTTGCTCACACAGCCCCCACTGATCTACTCTGGGGAGGGCTCGGGGCCCAGAATGCGGCTTCTAGGGGGGCCTGGGGCAGCAGGCCAGGAGATACCACTTGTTCACCGCCTGCTCACCCAGATAACTGCAGCTTCCTCCACTGCCGCCTACCGCCCTCCGGCCATGCCTCTGCCCAGAATGCCCTCCCTCTCCAGTCCTACCCGCCCCTCAAGGCCTGCCCAAATCTCTCTGAATTCTCGCCTGAGCAGACACTCTCCTGCACGATTCCCGCCGCGTGGATGACTCAGTTGAGCCTCAGTCTGGGGCTGCCCTGTGCTGGCACCTTTATGCAGATGCTCGGCTCCCTACCCTGGCCTGTGAGCCGTGTAGTGCAGAAAATGCATCTCACTCAGAGCGAGGGTAAAGAGCAGGGGTGCTGGAGAAGCCAGCTGCCCTGCCACAGGCCAAGAGGACTTGCCCAAGTGACCATTGCTGTCTGTTTCCCCACCTGTAAAGGGGGCTGAGACCCTTACAGGGTTGTGAGGCTTAAACTCTGACAAACGCCTGCCATCCCACCAGGCACAGGGCAGCCCCAGAGTATTTGGCGGTGGCTGCCGTTCCCCACAGTGTCCGACATCGCCCGGGGATGTAACAGGTGCACCACGGACAAGACTGAGGGGTTTATCAGTTCACTGGGGAGAGAGGCAGGATGGATGCACTTGCTTGTTCCTCTGATTTTCCCTTATGCGGAGCGGTGACACTTGGCAAAGGCTGCCAGGGAGATGGGAAATTGACATTAATTACGGGAAAGTGAAGCAAGAAGGGCAGGAGGGTGAGAAAGAGGGAAGAAGAAAGGAAGGAGGCATGGTTAGAAGACTGGCAAGCAATCAAGACTGTTTTCTTGGAGGAACAAGGACGTAGGGCCATGAACAGCACGTGGACGCTTCTTCTCAGTGAATTATGGCATTTCAGCGCTGGAATAAGCCTGAAAATCACAGATCCCCTTCACAGCCCAGCGGTGTACAGGCCCTGGGAGAGCAGGAGTGAGAGAGGACCGTGCCTGCAACAGGCACTGCCTGCTACACCCTGCCATGGGCAGAGGGGCTGTCCTCCCACCCCACAGAGGCCCCATCCTTCCCTTTCTCTCCCCAAGGCTGCTCCAGCAGGGAGTTTAGCTTCATGGACACCTTTGAAGGTTATGAAGGTGCAGAAGACATGGAAAAGATGAGCAGCGCTCTGAATGTAATTTCTTTCTTTCTTGTTTCTTTCATCTTCTTCCTCCTTCCTACTCATCATCTCCTCCTGCCTCCTGTCCCTCTCCCCCTCCTCAGGATTCTCCTCCATAAGGACCTGGCCAAGCCAGGGAGCCGAGGTCACGAGTCCTCAAAGTGGCTCTGACCCTGCTAGCCCGGCATGTCCCCACGTGGCTGTCTCTTTGGCGGTGCGCTGGTGTCCGGTCATAACTGGGGTTCCCGCTTGGAGCCCCGTGGCCCAGGTGGGAGGACCACCTTGCCAGGCCTGGCCACAGCCTCCAGCAATAACTCTGAGGGTGCACCCGTCCCCTCCCTTCCAGCTCGCGGGGCGTTTTCCAGTCTGATGACAGTCACGAAACCTGTTCCTCCAAATCCGCTTTCCTGGAGAGGGGAGAAAGAACCCAGGGAAAAAAAGAAGAACGCGATGAGGAGGAAACGTGAGCGTGAGCGAGGAAAGACTAAGCGCCTCTGTGGGCCACGGCGTCTCTGACCTTCCTCTTGGAACTGCAGGACGACCGGCAGCACCGAGAAGGAACGCGCTGGGGCGTCCACCTGCCGGCTGGCTCCTGCGGGGGCGACGGCTGGTTTCCAGGCGAGGGCGCGGCGCCCTTGCGGACGCCCCCGCTCCTCGGCTCCAGAGCGCCCGCATTCCCGGGAGAGGCGGTGTGGGGGCCCGGGGCCTGCCCAGCTAGGCAGAAAGCAGCCGGCGCCGCGGCGGCGGCAGAAAGGGGACGCCCAGGGCCACCTCCCGGGAGCCCGAGCGGTGTGCCGGGTGCTCGGGTGCTCGTCTAGCTCCGGCCTGCGGAGCCCACTCTTCCCCGGCCCACCCGCCCGCGAAGGACCTCGCGGGGCCGGGACCCCCAGTGCGCCTGCGCGAGCGCGGCGGGCGGAGGCAGACGCTCGCGGAGGCCACGCCTCCTAGGGTTCGGCCGAGCCTAGGAGGAGCCGGAGCTGGCACAGGGCTGCTCCAACCTGCCAGCGCTGGGGCCCAGGCTCGCAGTGGACCGGGTGCGCAAGCCACTTAGCACCTGACAGGTTAATTCAAAGGGGATGGTTCCAAGGTAACTGCTGAGAGATTTACGTTTAGATTTGTTAGTTTAAAAATTAGTTTTCCAGTTGTTTATTTTTTTTGAGACAGTCTCTACCTGTCGCCCAGGCTGGAGTGCAGTGGCATGATATTGGTTCACTGCAACCTCCTTCTCACATGCTCACGCAGTTCTCCTGCCTCAGCCTCCCGAGAAGCTGGGATTACAGGCATGTGCCACCACACCACGCCCGGCTGATTTTTGTATTTTTAGTAGAGTAAGGGTTTCACCATTTTGACCAGGCTGGTCTCGAACTACTGACCTCAGGTAATCCGCCCGCCTCGGCTTCCCACAGTGCTGGGATTACAGGTGTGAGCCACCGGGGCCTGCCGATTTTCAGAAATTTTCGTCAGATGTTTGCACCTATTTAGTTTTTTAATTTATTTTTAGACTTAACTTGTCAGGTTTCCTTTTTTTTCTTTTTTAATTTGCAAATTAACTTTTCTGATTTTAATTTTTACTTATTTAGTTTTAAGGTGTATTTACTTTCAGAATTTCTTAGGTTTAACATTGTTGTCAGTCAGGGTCCAATGTCAGGGTCCAATCACTGAAATAGACTCCACACCAATTATTTTAACAGAAAATTTAATGTAAGGCATTGTTACCCAACTATTGGAAAACTAAAAAGGCAAAAGAAAAAAAAAGAAAAAGAGAAAAAAGAAAAAAGAAAAGGATGATGTTGAGATATCATGAAGATTTCAACTGCAAGAAGCAGCTACTACCTCAAGAGCTAAGGGAAGAAAAAGAAGTTGGAATGATCAAAACTCAGAAGTCTGAAGATGGCCCAGGGCTGGGGGTTGTTCTCTGAGGAGGAGACACTGCTCAGAGCCCAGGTCTGGGAGCTGGATGCAGAACTCGGACGGGAACATGCCCAGCCCATGCTGGTGTCTCTGAATGGGCATCATCAGGCTGGTTATGGAAGTGCTGGGAAAAGGCAAGCTGGAACCAACTGCTGCTACTGACACCAACTGTCATTCTCAGGTTGGAGACCCATTGCTAAAAGAATGCTGACAGGAGCCCAGGAGCACAAGAAGGAGCGCATCGAGACCCTGCACCACAGAGCAGGGGCAGGGGTGGGGGGTAGGGGGTGTAAAAGCTGAGGACCATGGCTTAACTATCCAACACGCTTAGCTTTGGAGTTGCTTAGAGCTCCGTTAGGATTCAGTTAGTTTTGGAATTGTTAGGGGTGATTTGATTTCACTTTTTCACTACATGCGGGATCTGGCGGAGTCTTCAGTCTCCTGGTCTTGTTTCTGGAATGGAGTGGGTCACGGACACCTCATTGGAGTCTGTCCCAGGAAACTTGAGACGATCACTTTAGAATTCAAGAAAACAAAAATAACGTGTTTCACTTGGTTCATAAAGAAGCCCTTTGACAAAGTGGCCAAAAAGGGGCACAGCCTAAGGGACAGACTCTTAGGGAGGGGCCCTTGGAACAGTGTCCTGCAGAGTGTTCCTCTTTCAAATTCTTTAGAATATGCTGTTTTGTGGGGCCACCCTCTCCCACTCCCTTTCCTAACAACAACACAGTGACTTTCTTGCTTTGAAGTTGTAGACTGTTTTTTAATTGTTTGCACAATAAAATAAAGTTCCTCCCAATAAGAGACAGACTCTTAGGGAGGGGCCCTTGGAACAGTGTCCTGCAGAGTGTTCCTCTTTCAAATTCTTTAGAACTTTACACTGCTTTGTGGGGCCACCCTCTCCCACTGCCCCTCTTAACTACACAGTGCCTTTCTTGTTTTGAAGCTGTAGATTGTTTGCACAATAAAACAAAGTTCCTCCCAAATCAATAATCTGTCATCTTAGGTTCTTCTACCTGCATTATCCTTCAGCCCACATTGTTCCATTTGACCATCAGAACATTTACATATGTATGTACATATGTATGTATGTATGTATACACTCCCTTTATTCAACACCTATTTCCTGAGCACTCCTCTGCCCTGAGGATGGGTCTGGCACCAGGTAGAGACCAGGGAGGTATGAAGATGAGTGAAGCATTCAGTCCAGTGGGGGAGGCAGATGTGGAAACAGAATCACAACACGATGTGGCAAATTATCTGGGAGCACAAAACACCGTCACTGACTCTTCCTGATACAGTCAGGAAGGGGTGACACTGGAACTGGGTCTTACAGGCAAGTGTCTTCTCCCGGTGGAGAAGGAGAAGGGCACCCTGGCGGAGGGAACAGCATGAGCTCAGGTACAGAGGCACAGAGGAGCTGTGCATGGCGGGTAGGACGAGTTGATGGGGACTGCTGGGTCACAGGGTTCAGAAAGGCACTAAGCTTAAGGGCTGACCCTGGTGCTTGACAGATCCTGCTTCATTTGTTCCTGCAGCAAGTCTGCAAGATAGTAGGGAGCAACCTCAGGAGTCCCATGCTTCTCCTAGCACAGTTTACATTTCTGGGTATCTTAAGCTCCTTCCCAACTTTCTCTTTCTCCCATCCTTATTTTCATTTGTCTATTGAAGATGAGTTCCTCCTTCCTTCACCTTTTGATTCCTGCTTCTTAAACATATGTAGAGATGGAGGAGGGTTGAGACCAGCAAGGTCTGAAGCACAGGAGACTTTAGCTGAAAAAGGGAGGTGGAGAAGAGCAGAGCAGAGGAGACCTGCTTGTGGGAATGGTGTGCAGAAGTTCTGCAGACCAGCACGGTGGGGAGTGAGCTCCGGGCATCACCAACCATGACTGCCTCCAACTGTATTCAGCAACCATTGTAAGGTCATGAGGATGCCTTTCCCAAAGGGGGAAACTGCTTTAGATCCAACCCAGGCTTGTGAATGTAACAGACTGGAATTTTTAAAAGCACACAGAGCCCTTTGCTGCACTAACAACCATGGACATGTCTACCAAGTAAAACACACACACACACGCACACACACACACATATATATATGGTCCTACACAATCTGCGGTGGTATGTTTTCACACTTTTTATAATACACATCTATGCATTCAGTCTTTTGTGTGTGTGTGCGTGTGTGTGTGTGTGACTAACTTAACACACTGAATGCTGTATGCATTAAAAAGTTTTCCAGCAGACTTCTCTGTTTTGGCCTCTGCTATGATCTGAATGTTTGTTCCCCCCAAATTCACTTGTTGAAATCCTAACCCCCCAGGTGATGATGGTGTTAGAAGGTGGGGACATAGGGAGGTGATCAGGTCATGAGGGCAGAGACTTCATGAATGGGATTATTATCCTTATAAAGGGGGCCTGAGAGAGACTCCCTTGCCCCTTCCACTGTGTAAGGACACAGTGAGAAGGCACCACCTATGGACCAGAAAAAAAGGCCCTTGCTAGATGCCAAATCGCCTGGTGTCTTGATCTTGGACTTCCCAGCCTCCAGAACTGTACGCAATAAGTTTCTGGGGTTTTTTTTTTTTTTTTTTCTTTTCTTTTTCTGAGACTGAGTCTCACTCTTTCGCCCAGGCTGGAGTGCAGTGGTGCAATCTCGGCTCACTACAACCTCTGCCTCCCGGGTTCAAGTGATTCTCGTGCCTCAGCCTCCCAGTTAGCTGGGATTGCAGGTGCACGCCACCACACCTGGCTAATTTTTGTATTTTCAGTAGAGACAAGGTTTTACCATGTTGGCCAGGCTGGTCTTGAACTCTTGACCTCAAGTGGTCTGCCCACCTTGGCCTCCCAAAGTGCTGGGATTACCGGCGTGAGCCACTGTGCCTGGCCAGTTTCTGTTGTTTATAAACCACCCAGTTTATAGTATTTTCTTATAGCAGCTCAAATGGGCTATGACAGCATCTCTGATTATCCTATCACAATATATCCATTTCTCTATGAGAATCCATTTCTGTGTGAGAATGTGTAAGAACTTCAGATGTTTCGTGCTGTAGCTGAATAGAGGAGTCTCCTGGGTTCTGGCCACTTGCCTTGGGAAGCAAATCACTTGGATCCTCTCAAACACGTTTGACCACTGAATAGCCAGCCACTCACTATGGAAACACAGCCCAAAGCATTCTCAACCTTTTGGACCTCAGCCCTTTTCTGGATCTGTGAAAATGTCCATACTGGATGGTGCTGGCAGAGTGCGAAGTGGCCAAACTTCCCATGTTTCATAGGATGAACCCTCTGCAAATCTTAGATGGCAGGTAGGTGACCAGAGGAGCCATTCCAGTACCAGTCATTGCTGGATGTTTCTGGGGTGCTGTCCTCAGGTGCTATGGACCATATCTACTCTGTCTACTCTGTCTTTCCTTTCCAGTCCAGTGGATATTGTGTCTTCTTCTTTAGGCCCTTGTTCACTGTAGCTGCTCAGGAAATGGTTGCGAAATTAATTGTTGTGGTACATTCTTAAAACTCTTTGAAAGTGAGAAAAAAAGAATGACTCTTCTGTCGGTAAAGCTTTGGTCATCTTTCCACTTGTTTACATGAGAAAGAATACAGAACAATGAGATTAAAGTCTCCTAAAACTTTTGGAAAATTGTTCATGTCCTCTACAGTGTTATAATTTTGCTATTGTCCCCAAAGGGGCTCAGGTACCATGCTTTGGATGGAATGGTGGGACTAAAGGCAGCTTTGATTCTGTACAATTTGGTAGTGTTCTGAATACAAACTAAGCACTAGCTGTGCATTATGCAATATTTAAAGGAAGTAGAAATCATCCAAATCAGCATTTCCAGAGTGTTTTTCAGACCAAGCAAGAGAATACAAGAGATCAGCAGTTTTCTCCCTCAAGTTGTTCTATAGGAAAAAAAAATTACCCAGGCTCAAAGAAATTCTATAGGAAGGAAGTCTGCATACTTTTGCTAACCACATCATTTCCTAAATTCTTTGAACCCAGAAATCATGGTGGAATGCCACATGGCACGTATGTTAGTAAGGTGCGGCACAAGAGACTCAGCCATATCATGACTTAAATAATAAGTTTACTTCTATCTCATGTCACAGTCCAGGGCAGATAGGAAGCTGCTTACTCCACACAGTTATTCAGGATTCGCAAACTTCTTCCATATGGGTTTTCCATCATGTCCTAGAACATGTCTTTATCTGTATGGTCAAAACTGAGTTACGGGCATATCTGTGTTCATAGGTAGGGGAAAGAGACTGAGGATTACATGTGCAGTATTTTAAGACTCAACCTGGAAGTGGCACACATCACCTTCTCTCACATTCCATTAGTGAAAACTTACTCATGTGACCACTCCTCACTTCAAGGAGGCGTGGGAATTATCAAGGAGGGGTAGGAATTATGGTCTCTAATGGGGAGGTATTTCTACATGATTTCTGACAGCTACAAGTCTGTTAATGTGTATCACAGTTGCCCCAGCAGCCTGCAACAGAGCAGGGGCTAGAAGCCAGGTCTTCCAACTCCTAGTTCAGAGTTCCCATTACCACACTAGTATTTCTGTACAGTAAGTCCTCAATGTTATCAGCAGGTTCTTGGAAACTGCAATTTTAAGTGAAATCATGTATAATGAAATCAATTTTGAAATTTCTCATCAGTGTTGTAACTAAGTAACATTATTTGAGGACCTGCTTACGTAGTTTTGCTTGAAGTCCAAGTTTCCAAGAACCTATTGATGACATTAAGTGAGGACTGACTGATTGTGTTCAGCCGACATATATGGAGTCCTCCTGTGTGCCAAGCTCTATGTCAGTATAAGAGTGGAAAGTCTTACGAAACAGAACCCCCTAATTACATATTTACTGTAGTATCAAGCTTTGTTAATGGATAAACATTCAGATAGTTTCATAAAGCTATCCCAAATTATCTGATAGCTTTGCATGATGCTCCTTTCATTTGCCAAGAACATACATATTCTTGGTAAGGGATTAACACATATAATGAACAGAGTAGAGAATCCTGAAAGAGATCCCAATGCATTTGAAAAATGGGTAGATAAAAAGATCATTTAAAAAATATAACCAAAAGCTAAATACGCATTAAAAGGAGGATGTTGGGTCCACTAACTAACTAATTAAATAATGCTAGATTTCCCTTCAATTCCCTCTTGAACAAGGAATTGCTTATGCAAGACTCCAAAGCTGAGAACCAGATTGTCTTTCAGTTGTCATGCAGCCTGGAAAGCCCCTACTTATGTACCAATAGATTGTGAAGCAATCAAAGACTACTATATACACTTTAAAGCCAACCAGAAAGACTCCCTCACTTCCAAGTATCTTTTACCCTATTGGAACTAGAATATCTCACCCTAAAAGAACACTCACCAAAGATTGGCTTAAGTCTTCCTCCTTGTAGTCTGTAAAACTTATTCTTCTAGACCAGGCACAGTGGCTCATGCCTGTAATCCCAGCACTTTGGGAGGCCAACGCGGGTGGATCACCTGAGGTCAGGAGTTTGAGACCAGCCTGGCAAACATGGTGAAACCCCGTCTCTACTAAAAATACAAAAATTAGCTGGGAGTGGTGGTGGGCGCCTGTAGTCCCAGCTACTCAGGAGGCTGAGGCAGGAGAATCGCTTCAACCCGGGAGGTGGAGCTTGTAGTAAGCTGAGATGGTGCCACTGCACTCCAGCCTGGGCAACAGAGTGAGACTCCATCTCAAAACAAACAAACAAACAAAAAAACAAAAAAAACTTACTCTTCTTTCAAATCCCTTCCAACCTCTGCTGTGATGGTAGCTGACTACCTTATAACAGTAAGTTTTGAATAAAGAGCCTTTGATTAATTCTATTTTGTCTGTCAAAGAAAATAATTAAAGTTTGGTCAAATAAAATAATTAAAAGAAAAAGAAATCATGGACATTCTAGAGGAAAACTTTTATTTGAGCTTTACTGCTGAAAAAGAAAACATATTTTAAAAAGTAACCTTGACTGCACAGCAAAAGAAACTATCAACAGAGTAAGCAGACAACCTACAGAATGGAAGACAACATGCACAAACTATGTGTCTGACAAAGGTCTAATATTCAGAATCTATAAGGAACTTAAATCAACAAGCGAAAAAACAAATAACCCCATTTATGTCCTTTGCTTACTTTTTGGACAATTCTCAAAAGAAGACATCCAAGTGACAAACGATCATATGAAAAAATGCTTATCATCACTAATCATCAGAGAAAAGCAAGTCAAAACCACAATGAAATATCATCACACACCATTCAAAATGGCTATTACTAAAAATAACAGATGTTGGCAGTGCTGCAGAGAAAAGGGATTGCTTATGCACTGTTGGGGGGAATGTAAATTCATTTAGCTACTGTGGAAAGCAGGAGATTTCTCAAAGAACTAAAAGTATCATTTAAACCAACAATCCCATTACTAGATATACATCCAAAGGAAAATAAATTGTTCTACCAAAAAGACACATGCACCTGTAGGTTTATCACAGCACTATTCACAATAGCAAATACATGGAATCAACCAAGGTGTTAATCAACAGAGGAGTGGATAAAGAAAATATGGTACATGTACACCATGGAACACTACGCAGTCAGGAAAAAGAATGAAATCATGGCCTTTGCAGCAACGTGGATGCAGCTAGGACCATTATCCTAAGTAAACTAACGCAGAAACAGAAAAGCAAATACCACATGTTCTCACTTATAAGTGGGAACCAAGTGAGTACACATGGACATAAAATGGGAACAATAGACACTGGGGACTACAAGGGAAGGGAGGGGGACAAGGACTGAAAAACTACCTGTTGGGTGCTATGCTCAGTACTTGAGTGACGGGTTCAATCGTATCCAAACTTCAGCATCATGCGATATACCCTTGTAACAAACCTGCACGTGTATCCCGCCCCAAATCTAAAAGAGAAGTTGAAAAAAAAAAAAAAACCCTTGGAGTGGGAGGAGTCTTTTCAGACAAAACATGAGATCCAGAAGACAAAAGTAAAATGTTAATAAGTTAGGCTGCATAGCAAGCCAAAAATTTTATATGAAACATGTTTTAAAGTGAAAAGATAGAAAAATTTTCAAAACATATAATAAAGAATTAATTTCCTTGGTATACAATCATCTTTTAAAAATTAATAAGAATAATTCAATGAGAGGTTGAAATGGGTACAAATATAGAGTTAGGTAGAAGAATAAGACCTAGTGTTTTGTAGATCAGTAGGGTGACCGTAGTTCAAGATCATCTATTGCACGTGTCAAAATAGCTGGAAGAGAACAATTCAAATGTTCCTAGCATTAAAAAAGATAAATATTGCAGGTGATGAATATCCTAATTACTTTTTTTTTTTTCCAGACAGAGTCTCATTCTGTCACCCAGGCTGAAGTGCAGTGGCACAATCTTGGCTCACTGCAACCTCCACCTCCTGGGTTCCAGTGATTCTCCTGTCTCACCCTCCCGAGTAGCTGGGATTACAGGTGCCCACCGCCATGCCGGTATTTTTAGCAGGGATGGGGTTTCACCAAGTTGGTCAGACTAGTCTGGAACTCCTGATCTCAGGTGATCCACCCCCCTCGGCCTCCCAAAGTGCTGGGATGACAAGCGTTAGCCACCATATCCAACCTCTTTAGATCTTTACACATTATATGAATGTGCCAAATTATTACATGTATCCCAAAAATATGTACATTATGTGTTAATAAAAACATTTTCAAAATTATTAAGAATAATTCAATAAGGCAAACGGACAAGGATAGAAACACACAATTCCAGGAAAAAATGAAAATACAAACAATCAATAAATATGTGATGCATTTAATCACATATAATAGAAGAAATACAAATAAAAATGAGGCACTTTTAACACAATCTATTAGAATACCATATATTTAAGTCCGACAGAATTGGGTATTGGTGAGGATATAGAGAAATGGGTACTCTCATCCTACACTGGGAGAAATATAAATCAATAATGGATTCTTGAGATTCAGTTTACAATAAGTATCAATTGAAGATGTACATATCTCTTTACCCTGCAACACCACTTCTAGAAATTTATCCTAAATATTTATTTACAAATGAGCAAAGACATATATGTACAGGGATGTTCAGATTTTTATGTACAGATTTTTGTATGGACGTAGTTTTTTTTTTTTTTTAGATGGAGTTTCACTCTGTCACCCAGGCTGGAGTGCAGTGGTGTGATCTCAGCTCACTGCAACCTCTGCCTCCCGGGTTCAAGCAATTCTCCTGCCTCAGACTCAAGTAGCTGGGATTACAGTCATGCACCACCACACCCGGGTCATTTTTATATTTTTAGTAGAAACAGAGTTTCACCATGTTGGCCAGGCTGGTCTTGAACTCCTGGCCTCAGGTGATTTGCCCGTCTCAGCCTCCCAAAGTGCTGGGATTACAGGTGTGTGCCACCGAGCCCGGCCACATGGATATAGTTTTTAGTTCTTTGGGATAAATGCCCAGGAGTGTTACTGCTATTTAATCTTCAAATAAACTGCCAAACTGTTTTTCAGAGTGGCTGCATTATTTTCCATCAGCAAAGTATGAGTAATCTATTTTTATGCATTATTTCCCAAATTTAGTATTTTTACCTTTTTTTTTTTTTTTTTTTTTTTTTTTTTTTTTTTTTTGAGGCAGAGTCTCGTGCAGTTGCCCAGGCTGGAAGTGGCACTATCTCGGCTCACTGCAACCCCTGACTCCCAGGCTCAAGCGATCCTCACATCTCAGCGTCCTGAGTAGCTGGGACTACAGGTGAGTGCTACCACCCGTGGCTAATTTTTTTTTGTATTCTTAATAGAGGTGGAGTTCTGCCATGTTGTCCAGGCTGGTCTCAAACTCTTGACCTCAACCGGTCCACCTGCCTCTGCCTCCCAAAGTGCTGGGGTTACAGGCGTGCACCACTGTGCCTGGCCATTCTCACCATTTTTAGTTCAAAAAAAGTTTGTGTTCTCTATTCTCCACATCTTTTTGTTCTTTTTAATCATCTAAAGTCCCTAGTTTGTATTAGGATTAACTTAGTGTTTTACATTCTCTCTCTCTCTTTTTTTTAATGAAACGGAGTTTCTCTCTTTTTTGCCTAGGCTGAGTGCAATGGTGCGATCTTGGCTCACCAAAATCTTTGCCTCCTGGGTTCAAGTGATTCTCCTGCCTCAGCCTCCCAAGTAGCTGGGATTATAGGTGCATGCCACCACGCCCAGCTAATTTTGTATTTTTAGTAGAGATGGGGTTTCACCATTTTGGCTAGGTTGGTCTCCAACTCCTGACCTCAGGTGATCTGCCTGCCTCAGCCTCCCAAAGTGCTGTGATTACAGGCATGAGGCACCATGCCTGGCCTAGTGTTGTACATTCTATGGGTTTTGACAATTGTATGTATCCACACGTATCTACCATTATAGTATTCCTATTTTTAATTTTAGCCATTCTAGTAGGCATGTAGTGATATCTCATGGTGATTTTAATTTGTGCTTCCATAATGGTTAATAATGCTAAACATCTTTGCATGTGCTTGTTTGTCATTTGTGTTTCCTACTTGGTGAAATAATTGTTCATGTCCTTTGTCCATTTTCTAATTGAATTTTTTTTACCATTTAGTTTTGAGATTTGTTTATACAATCTAGATCCAGATCTCTTGTCTCAAATACGGTTTGCAAATACTTTCCTCTAATTCATAGATTGCCTTTTCCTCCTCTTAACAGGATGTTTCACAGAGCAAAAGTTTTAGTTTTGTTAAAATCTCACCTTTCATTTTTTTCTTTAGTGGATGGTGCTTTTGTTGTCATATGTAAGAACTCTTCACTGGCCCTAGATCCTTGTACTGGTTTCCTAAGGTTGCCATAGCAAATCACCATGAATTTAGTGACAAAAAACCAGAAATTTATTTTCACCTCCTATTGTAGGCAGACTAGACATTAATTATTTTAATATATGCTTATTCCTATCACATCTTTTTGAATATAATAATTATAGTTATTCTTAAGCTTCCCCCTTTTTTCTATTAGCTTTGTTTCCTTGGGTGTCACTTCTTTTTTTTTGACGTTGTGACCTATGCCAGATCATGTTGATTAGTACTTAGCCGTCCATTCACCTCTCCATAATCCCTTTTGTATTCCTGGAGCTTGATGCCTGAAATGACACATCCTACATTCTTTTGTCAGATGGGTACCAGTTAGCTTGTTCTCATGGGAGACAACCATGAAAAGACTGAAGTGGGGAAGAAGAGAGGAGCTCTTGTGTTTCAGTGGGTGCCCTTGGCAGCGGCAGTGACAGTGGCTCCTGTTCAGTGGCAATGGTGGAGCAGCTAGCGAGACACGCAGTAAGTGCAGGCTCATAGGCTGTGGCCCAGGGACAGTCACCGATTCCTGGTCTTTAGGCAATACCATCTCCCTTTGCTTCTCTAGCCTTTCTAAAATTATTGTAACAAATCCCTGCCTAGTACAATTTTTAGTATCTGGAGTGGTCCAAGGATACAGGTTTTAAAAAGTATGAATGCAGGGGTGCCTGCCTTCATTGACTGGGCTTGAATCATGATGGCCTTCTGGCTGGTGGCAGGAGGTGACAGTCCAAAGCATGCAGTAGCAAACCAGATACTTCAATTTTTATCATCTGAGGTACTTTGGAAGAAGTACCGCTGTAGCTATGTCTTCAGAGGACATAAAGAAATATTCTCCTGGCCAGGCGTGGTGGCTCACACCTGTAATCCCAACACTTTGAGGGACCAAGGTGGGCAGATCACCTGAGGTCAGGAGTTCGAGACCAGCCTGACCAACATGGAGAAATCCCGTCTCTACTAAAAATACAAAATTAGCCAGGCGTGGTGGCACATGCCCATAATCCCAGCTACTCGGGAGGCTGAGGCAGAAGAACTGCTTGAACCAGAGAGGCAGAGGTTGTGGTGAGCCGAGATCATGCCATTGTACTCCAGCCTGGGCAACAAGAGTGAAACTCCGTCTCAAAAAAAAAAAAAAGAAAGAAAAAAAGAAAAAGAAATGTTCTCCTTTCTTGCCATTTCTAGGGATTTGGGGATTGCGTACATTGCTGCAGGACATGCTCACTCTACCATCTTGCTCCAATCTTTATTTTTCAAAATACAGTGCTTATGCTTGGTTACTTCAGTTAAGATTATTTCTGGCAGGGCGCAGTGGCTCACACTTGTAATCCCAGCACTTTGAGAAACTGAGGCGGGTGGATCACGAGGTCTGGAGATCAAGACCATCCTGGCTAACACGGTGAAACTCCATCTCTACTGATAATACAAAAAATTAGCCGGGAGTGGTGGTGGGCGCCTGTAGTCCTAGCTACTCAGGAGGCTGAGGCAGGAGAATGGTGTGAACCTGGGAGGCAGAGGTTGCAGTGAGCCGAGATCGCGCCACTGTATTTCAGCCTGGGGGACAGAGTGAGACTCCATCTCAGAAAAAAAAAAAGAAAGAAAAAAAGAAAAAAAAAAAGATTATTTTTAAAAATCATAATTAGGCAAAAATATATGGCAATACTTAACCATACTTAAGATAAACTAAGTGATTTGGCCTGTTTCAGTATCCCAACTCACATGCTAACAGGGGCTTGACCTGTAGCTACAGTACCCTGGAGGAAATTATTGCATTTATTTGGTTATTTTGGTCTAGGCAGTAATAGTTCTGTCCTGGGAAAAAGACTAGCCTCAAGGCATTTCTGATTGAACATTTTTCAATTACAGTCTTTAAACCAGTATGCCACAGAACTGCCTCTTTCCACATGACGGCCTTTGTGGTGGATGGCAGATTTCCCTGAGGCCTCACAAAATGCTAGGCTTTCACAATGTCACTGACCGACAGCCAGGCCCCAGCACAGTCTTGATGCGATTGCGGGGCTAAAGTTATTCCACCTTATGCAATAGCTAAAGCCTTCCTTAACCAGCTGCATTCTTATAAGGTTAGAAGAAAATACTTTTTTTTTTTTTTTGAGATGGATTATTGCTCTGTCGCCCAGGATGGAGTGCGCGAACTCCAGCTCACTGCAACCTCCGCCTCCCGGGTTCAAACGATTCTAATGCCTCAGCCCCCCGAGTGGCTGGAATTACAAGTGCTTGCCACTATGCCCGGCTAATTTTTTTTTGTATTTTTAGTGGAGACGGGGTTTCACCGTGTTGGTCAGGCTGGTCTCAAACTCCTGACCTCAAGTGATCCGCCTGCCTCAGCCTCCCAAAATGCTGGGATTACAGGCATGAGCTACTGTGCCCGGTCAAAGAAAATACTTTTTATGCCAGCCCTGAAACTACCCTGAAGCACATACATCAACCTTGAGGCCTCACAGTCTATCAGGAAGGGTGAAGGACATGAGGAATTAGAAAGCATAGGGATTTTGTAGTTAGACAGATCTGGTTCAAATCCTAGACTTGTGCCTTGAACAAATTACTTACCCTCATTGAACTCTAGGTTCATTATTTGTAAAATGAAAGACAATAATAGTTATCTCAAAAGGAAAGTTGAATATGATCATTCATTTATTCATTAATTCAACATTTATTATTGTCTACTTTGTGCCAGGTTCTGTTCTAGGAACTAAGGGATACAATTTTGAATAGGCAAAATCTCTGCTCTCCTGAAGTTTACTTTTTTTTTTTTATTTTGAGACAGAGTTTCGCTCTTGTCACCCAGGCTGGAGCGCAATGGTGCACTCAGCTCACTGCAATCTCTACCTTCTGGGTTCAAGTGATTCTCCTGTCTCAGCCTCCCAAGTAGCTGGGACCGCAGGCATGTGCCACCATGCCCGGCTATTTTTGCATTTTTAGTAGAGACAGAGTTTCACCATGTTGGCCAGTCTGGTCTCAAACTCTTGACTTCAGGTGATCTGCCTGTCTCGGCCTCCCAAAGTGCTAGGATTACAGGCATGAGCCACTGCACCTGACCTGAAGTTTATGTTCTAATAAGTAGCAAAAGACAGTAACATAAACCAAAAATAAATAGGAAAACACCATAACAAAATAAAGCAGTGATATAATTGAGAATTGCTTCTATTTCCCTTTGTTGTCTTCTTGGTTCAATCAGCCTGCTGAACTATATGGAACCTCATTTTCGTGGGCCACTTATCTAAGCCAGGGGACCTTGGGAAGTCTCTCATGTCTCTAATCTCAATGGCCTAATGTGACTTCTCTTGAAATATTTGGACAATAGCAGGAAGCCAAGGCTTTAGATCAGATCTTTACTTTACTTTAGTGGTGGACTTGACTTTACTGGTAGATTTTTAGGCTCTCTGTGGACTGTGGAGATGACATTTGGGGGGCAGGCAGACACTTGTGCTGCCTCTGTCTGAGAAAATTCTGTTTTGGATGTCTTGTTGAAGTTGTTGCTGACATCCTAAGCCCTTGCTGGGGTCATAATTTAATTCATCAGAATGTGTGGCTTGCAAGAACCGGCTCAGATCCTGCCCTTCAAAAACAAAACATCAGTGTGCCAAGGAAGTCCGAGGTGTTGAATGTTGCCACTTCAAGCCTAAACTTTCTAGGAACACCTAAGTGGGAGGCAGCTTCCAGTTCTCTAGGCCGCTTCTAGGCCAGAGCTGGGTTCCACAAGAGGCAGAATAGACATATATATGCTTAAGGAACTGGCAAAACAGGCTCTCTCTCTGTCTCTCTCTTTGTCTCTCTCTCTCTCACACACACACACATACACACACACACCCCCCAAGGTAGCTGTCAAAATCTTATGCTGAATTTTGGAACCAAAAAATCTTGAAAGATGGTATTCCAATATCACATTTTATGTAAGTTTTCTATTATATTAGATTCAAATTGCGATTTGAGGCCACAAGCTTTTAGAATTCAGGGCCTTTTTAACTTGCCAAGCCCCACACCACTCCAGGAACTTCCTCACAGCCCAGTTCTCAGAATTCATATGCAAAGTCTTTCCTAAATCTAGGGTCCAGGCCAGAGAGTGGAGGATGTGCTCCATTTCTTACCTGATTGCAGACCCTTTGAGAGTGCTCCCTTCTGAAGCACTCACTGTCTGAACTTACGCAGTCTCACACTTAATTACGCACAATGAGCAAGACTGTGATGTGATAATTGGTGTCCTGACTTATTTTAGGGCAAATCTATGGGAGGGGGGGGCCTCCTGGACCACTGAGCAATTCATTTACATTAGGGTGTTTCTCTGTCAGTTGCAGGAAAAAAAAATCTTGTTTTCCTGCTGTGGTTTTGACCTTTGCCTCATCTTCTGTTGCTGTTGTAGGAGGCAAAATAAGGGTCAAGGCCTGGAGACACAAGTGCTTTGACTGAAGCTCCACTTGGCTTCCCAAGCCCAAGCTGGGTTGCACCAGGTTCCCTAGGGTGGAGGCTGTGGGCAGCTGCCAGGGACATGTGCCTGCCCACCGGCCTCTGGCCCTCACTAAGCCGGCCAATGGGAAAGGACAATTGTGAGGTGGGGACTGCCTGCCCCCATGAGTACCAGGCTGTTGAGGCTGGGCCATCTCCTCCTCACTTCCATTCTGACTGCAGTCTGTGGTTCTGATTCCATACCAGAGGGTAAGAGCAATTCTGTGAAGTTCCAGGCTGGGTGAAGGGTGCATGCATAGCCTCTGTCTGGGATCACCCAGGCTTTCCTGGCCATAGCAGTGTGGGAGTGGATATAGGTGGATACTCTGGTCAGAGCAGCACTGGTGGAGGCAGGTATGCACTGGGCTTCTTCCTCAATTCTCCCACAACCCCAAGAGAGAAAGGGTTATTTCAGGCATTCGTTCTAAGATGCCTGGAACCATTCTGATTTTTCCCCATTCTCTCTGTGGCAGGATACCTACTGAGCAAAAGTTAGGGTCAGTGAGGTGGGAGGGTTTGTCCACAGATGAAGTCCAATTTGATTAAGGGGGATAAAGGAATACATTGCCTCTTAGCTTGACCAGGTAGGGCAAAGGAAGAAGCATATGTGAAGGCAGCTTGAGAAAAGTCAAGCTGAGTGCTGACTTCAGAACGGAATTTGGAATCCAGCTCTGCCACTTCATTCTATTCAGCAAATATTTACTGAGCAGATCCTATGGTCCAGACAGTGGGTTGGGTTCACGAGATACAATGATGACTGTGACATGTCTATAGATTTGGGGATATCTGTAGGTATGGGGATATCTTACAAGGTAATCAAGAGGTTCTAATGAGGCCAGGCATGGTGGCTCGCACCTGTAATCCCAGCACTTTGGGAGACCGAGGCGGGCGGATCACCTGAGGTCTGTAGTTCCAGACTAGCCTGATCAACATGGTGAAACCCCGCCTCCACTAAAAATACAAAAATAGCCGGGTGTGGTGGCAGGTGCCTGTAATCCCAGCTACTCGGGAGGCTGAGGCAGGAGAATTGCCTGAACCTGGGAGGCTGAGGTCACAGTGAGGTGAGATCCTGCCACTGCATTCAAGCCTGGGTGACAGAGCGAGACTTTGTGTCAGAAAGAAAGAAAGACAGAGAGAGGGAGGGAGGGAGGGAGGGAGGAAGGAAGGAAGGAAGGAAGGAAGGAAGGAAGGAAGGAAGGAAGGAAGGAAGGAGGGAAGGAAGGAAGGTTGGTTCTAATGAGATAAAATGAGAAGAGCCTGGCATATAGTTGGAACTTATGAAAAATTGTAATAAAAAAACATTTTCTGACAGAAGAAACTGGATCTACCTGGTTTTTGTAAAGCCTAATCCCGGTCACCCCAGGGAGTGCTGTTTCTGAGGCGTCCTGGTGGTTTTGAGCTGTAGATGGTGAAGGTCAGAGTGGGAGGGATTTTACAGGTTAGATCAGCCTCTCTTGTGTTAGAGGACGTGGATCCCTGGTCTGGAGAGGTTCTGGTTTTTAGATCAAGCCTCGCAAAGGGTGGCACCAACTCACTCCTAGGGACTCCACTAGAAGGAAGGCCAGCTCTGCCTAATTCAGTTGGGGAGATGGGGGTCCCTTTATGCTAGCAGAATATGTCGGAAGGAGCATGATGGTGTCAGCTTGGTTCAGGAAGGCCAGTGGTACACAGGGAGTCCTGCAGCTTCCTTAGCAGTCCCTGCTGCCACTCTTCCTTAAGTCTTGAGGAGTTTTTTTGGCATAATCTCGGCTCACTGCAACTTCCGCCTCCCGGGTTCAAACAATTCTCCTGCCTCAGTCTCCCAAGTAGCTGAGACTACAGGCATGCGCCACCACGCCCAGCTAATTTTTGTATTTTTAGTAGCGACAGGGTTTCACCATGTTGGCCAGGATTGTCTCAATCTCCTGACCTCATGTTCCACCTGCCTCAGCCTCCCAAAGTGCTGGTATTACAGGCGTGAGCCACTGCGCCCAGCTGAGGAGTCTTAAGCCGAGATCACAGCATTGCACTCCAGCCTGGGTAAAAAGAACAAAATTACATCTCAAAAAAAAAAAAAAAAAAATAGACACAAGACTGGCTCCTTTTTTTTTTTTTTTTTTTTTCTGGGACAGGGTCTCACTCTGTCACCCAGGCTGGAGTGCAGTGGTGCAATCGCAGCTCACTGCAGCCTCGATTTCCTGGGCTCAAGTGACCCTCCCATCTTAGCCTCCTGAGTAGCTGGGACTACAGGTGTGTGCCACCATGCCTGCCTAATTTTTAAAAATTTTTTGTAGAGACAGGGTCTCACTATGTTGGCTGGGCTGGCCTCAAACTCCTGGGCTCAGCAGTCTTCCCATCTCAGCCTCCCAAAGGGCTGGGATTATATCCTTGCTCTTTTTAAGGTGGCTGCAGGGACAAACTTTCCACTACTCCTTGTCAAGCCAGTGTACCGGTGGCCCCAGACATACGGCTAAAGTCAAGCCAGTGGACCGGTGGCCCCAGCCATATGGCTAAAGTCAAGAGGTGATGTCTTTTGGAGAGTAGATGCTGTCAATCAGGAATTTCCATCAGAAACGCCATCATGTGGAGAGAGACTTATCCTAAAAATGTGGTGGTGGGGGATGCTCTGTTTTATTAGTTCCTTGAGAGTACGTGTGTGTGTGTGTGTGTGTGTGCGTGCTCATGTGGATGGGTGTGTATGTGTGTGTGGGGGTGGTGCATATGTGTGTGGATGTGTGGATGTGGTGTGTGGGTGTGCACGTACGTAGGTGGAGGTGTGTGTATGGGTGCGGGTAGGTGTGTGTGTTGGGCATGGAGATATTGACAGCTCTTCCAGGGCTGAGTGAAGGCTCTCGGGCAAAACTCCTGGGACCTAGGCAAAGCTGAGTTGATTTCTGGTTATGCCATTTATTATTGGGTTGCACCGTGTGAAACTGCCAATATTCTACATTTTGACTTTTATGTATTTTTATTTATTTATTTATTTTTTTGAGATAGAGTTTCACTCTTGTCACCTAGGCTGGAGTGCAGCGGCGCAATCTCGGCTCACTGCAACCTCTGCCTCATGGGTTCAAGTGATTCTCCTGCCTCAGCCTCCCAAGTAGCTGGAATTACAGGCGCCCACCATCATGCCCGACTAATTTTTGTATTTTTAGTAGAGACGGGGTTTCACCATGTTGGCCAGGCTGGTCTGAAACTCCTGACCTCAGGTAGTCCACCCACCTTGGCCTCCCAAAGTGCTGACATTACAGGCATAAGTCACTGTGCCCAGCCTATTTTGACTTTTAAAAATGGGAGTTTGATATAATTCAATCCAGTGGTTGAATTAGCTAGCATCTTTCTCTCTCCAAGTCTCCGGTTCTCCTACATGTTAGAGTCAAAAGCAGGGCTATGGGAAGATTAAGTAAAATCAATTTTGAAAATGCCTTATGAAAATTCCACTCCAAGGAACTCGCGCCAGCGTCAGTGTTTTCCTGTTCCTCATCTCACATGATCACATTTAGTGGATTAGGAAGCTGAGTCTGAGAAGCTCCGTGTGATGCTTTCGGGGGCCCTGTGGCGTGATGGAAAGCTCACTGGTTTGGAAGTCAGAACGGAGTCACTCAGGGATCATTTCCTTAATCTGTCAGTTTCCTCATCTCTAAAGTTGGGGTCATTTCTTTCCTTCATGGAGTTATTGTAAAGATGAAAATAAATCGTGTGTAAAATCTAGCATGGGAGCTGGCTTCTATAGTGCATTCCTACTCCTTCCCCTCAGCCTTCCCATTTGTAAAAGCAAGGCAGGGGGGAAGTGATTTTGGGGGCCCCTTTTGACTCTGACATTTGAGGATTTTGTATGCTTTGTTTTGAGACAGAGTCTTGCTCTGTCACCCAGGCTGGAGTGCAGCTCACCTCAAATTCCGCCTCCCAGGATCAAGTGATTCTTATGTCTCAACCTCCTGAGTACCTGGGATTACAGGCAGGCGCCACCACCCCCAGCTATCTTTTTTTTTTTTTGTATTTTCAGTAGAGACGGGGTTTTGCCATATTGGCCAGGCTGGTCTTGAACTCCTGACTTCATGTGACCCACCCATCTCAGCCTCCCAAAGTGCTGAGATTACAGGTGTGAGCTACTGTGCCTGGCCAATTTTGTGTGCTTTAATGCTCTTTTCTGCTGGAAGAATTGGCACCAGGTTTGGTGACCTCTTTCCCCCATACAGCTCTGCCTCCTGCCAGTCCCAGAGGGGACCCTATCCCTGCATTTCGCAGGATTCTGCTGTTGCAACTGAAATTCCAGTAGGTCAAAGTGAAATTTCTCATACATTTTAACATGAAGATAAGCGATCACAGTATGGCCCTTGAGGATCCCGAGAACATCATGGTCATCCCCTTGTATAATTTTAACGGCAGACAAATCCATACCTGTGTGAGGTTTGCCAGGAAAGCCAGTGCAGGAGAAAACCAGAACAGCCATTTGGACTTCAGATCACACCTCTGCCCTCTTTTACTTGATATCTTTGGGCAGAAATTACTGAACCTGTTTGGTCCTCGGATTTCTTCTGTGGGAATTGCATCCTACCTCTGGGAGTTGTGTGGTCACATTGAGGTTAAAGGGGTGATGGCTGTGTAGCAGTGGTCCATACATATTTGTTTGCTGCCTTTCTCTTCACTTACGTGTGGAGCACTTTATGAGTTTATAAAATACTTCTTCATACTTTCTATCAATTGGTTCTCACAATGCTATTGTGAGATAGGTTAAATGAGGATTATTGTCCCACATTTATAGGCAAAGAGCATGAAGTTGGGGAGGTTGAATGAAGGCTGGAAATTCACCCAGAGAGTTAGTTAGGTGAAGCCTAGACTAGAAGCCAGGTCACTTGCTTCATAATCTGCAAGTTGTTTTTTTTTCTTTTTTTTTTTTTTTTTAATTGAGATACAGTTTTGCTTTTGTTGCACAGGCTGGAGTACAACGGTGCGATCTCAGATCATTGCAACTGCTGCCTCCCAGGTTCAAGCAATTCTCCTGCCTCAGCCTCCCGAGTAGCTGGGATTATAGGCATGCACCACCATGCCTGGCTAATTTTGTGTTTTTAGTAGAGACAGGGGTTCACCATGTTGGTCAGGCTGGTCTCAAACTCCGGACCTCAGGTGATCCTCCCTCCTTGGCCTCCCAAAGTGCTGAGATTACAGTGGAAGTCTTTTTATGCTACTTTTTTCTTATATCCCTCACCCCATGGGGTGGAATATTGAAAAGCAGGATGTGTGACCACAATACTTTTCTCCTCCTGGACTATGTCTAAGAGTCTGTTATTGGGTTCTGAAGACCAGAGTTTAATTTCCTGTCTCTCAAAATAGTTGTGAGAATTGAATGAGATACCAAGGGAGGAAAGGGTTTCAGTATTTTCAAAAATTTTAAAAGTCCGCAAAAATTTTAGTTTTAATACAGATAAAATAGATCCCTTTATTTTATAAAAGTAACAAAATTTGTTATTTAACAACTATGTTGTTTATTAATTTTGCCTTTTTGTATGCTGCCAGGGAAGAAATATTAAGAAATCTTAAATTGATTATGGTGAATCAAAAGGTCTGCCTGGATTTTTTATTGCTCTAACTGTACAGCTAATCATACAATCTCAAATTTTTTTAAATGACATTTCAAGGGTGTACTTAGCTGCGTAACTCCTTCGTTGCCAAAAGCTTTGTCACCAAAAATAATTAAGCAGATGCCTGAGTTACTAAAGGACACATAACAGAGTTGAGACTTAGGAAGTTTTGGTGCCATGCTAAGTCCACAGGGACACAACAAATAGCATTTTACAAAGGCAAAGAATTGTGACACTTGAGATTTAGCTTCTTGATCCATGTAAAAGTTTTCTTTATAGGCATAATTGAGTTTTAGATCATAGTACTCAATATTACTTAGTAATAATTTTTTTTTTTTTGATAGAAATAGAGTGTAACAGGCTGGGCACAGTGGCTCACGCCTGTAATCCCAGCACTTTGGGAGGCCGAGGCGGGCGGATCACTTGAGGTCAGGAGTTTGAGACCAGCCCGGCCAACATGGTGAAATCCCATCTCTACTAAAAATACAAAAAAATTAGCCGGGTGTGGCTGTGGATGCCTGTAATCCCAGCTACTTGGGAGGGTGAGGCAGGAGACGCTTGAACCCGGGAGGCGGAGGTTGCAGTTAGATGAGATGGCTCCACTGCACTCCAGCCTGGCCCACAAAGCAAGACTCCACCTCAGAGAGAGAGAGAGAGAGAGAGAGAGAGAGAGAGAGAGAGAAAGGAAGGAAAGAAGGAAGGAAGGAAAGGAGGCAGGGAGGGAGGGAGGGAAACAAAGTGTAGCAATGGCAATATCTAAAAAAACAGATATTTTTATATGTTTGTAATTTTATATATATGACCCCAACTTTAGAGATGAGGAAACTGAGAGATTAAGGAAATGATCCCTGAGAGACTCTGTTCTGACTTCTAAATCAGTGAGCTTTCTATCATATCACGGTGCCTCCGAAAGTGTTACACAGAACTTTCTAGTGTCAGCTTCCTAATCCGCTAAACGGGATTATATGAGGTGAGGAACATGAGAACGCTGACATTGGTGAGGGTTTCTTGGAGTACAATTTTCATGTGGTATTTTTAAAACTTATTCTACTTAGTCTTCTCAAAGCCCTGCTTTTGACTCTAACATGTAGGAGAACCTGAGACTTGGAGAGGGCAAGATGCGAGCAACAGAGCAAGACTCTGTCTCCAAATAAATAAATAAGTAAAATAAAAAAGAACACAAATAATTCTGAAAGAATTTTTTTTTGAAAATTAGGCATGTTTGCACTGGTCTTCAATTGTTATTAATTGCCGATTTCCCACCCAGAATTAAGTTGGAATGCAACTTTCCTTTTCAATCAGAGTCCGTTCTTAGTCTTGGAAACTTCCGAGGCTCCTGTGCTCATCCTGCTCTTGTATTTCCAGCACCTCTACCCCATGCCACTGTCATGGAACCTAGGCTGATTGCACCTATTAGTGGAGAAATCTGTCCATAATGCTGAAATGTGGGCACAAAGGGTGTTCCCTTAAGGTAGGAGAAAGGGATCTTTATTTTTATCAAAGGGGGAGGAGCCAGAAAACTCCAGAGACCCCTGAGTTTGTCCTCTCTCCAAGGTTTTGGGGTAAGCCCCCAGTCACCCTTTATGTCTGGGGCCTTCTTTAGCTGCCTCCACCCATTCACAAATTCTGGATTCTCTCCTCTCCTCCTGTTTCCCAGTGGAAAAGGATGGAGCCTCACAGATTCTTCCCATTTCTGGAGAAAAACACGCATGGAGCTCAAAGTTCTTCTCAGTTTTATTGCCGAAGCCATAATAAGAAAAGGCAGAGCTGGCAAGCCGTCAGGAAGTTTAAAGATGCGTGAAATCTTTAAAGTCTCAGAACAAGAATTCTCCTAAAATACAAAACGGGCTTTGCTGGTCTCTCCTTGGCTTCTCATGTAGCTCACCTCTTTTTTCTTATCTTGAGACTAGTCAAACCTAAGCTGTTTCTCATTTTATTTCCAGCAGCTATTGAGAACACGCTCCTGAACTCTTCAAATTCAGTAGAGGGCGACAAATGTACATATAAATGATAGTAGCGGGTCTTAAATAAAGACTCATGACACCTAAAAGGGCAGCACCTGAGTCTGATTGCACCTGTTTCTGTTGCTGTTTCTGTCTCTCTTCTCTCTGTCTGCCATTTCATTCTCAATTGTTACTTTACTTACAAGATCATATTAGAACCTGATGTTTGATAAATAATGCATCAGATCTATAGTGAAGGAAAAAATGCAGTTAAAGTTGTTGTAACAGCTAGTCTTCAAGTGGGGAGAAATCATTTGAGTACCTTAGGTCACAGCTTACATCAAAACAAAAAATCAGAGCTACATTAAAGAGTGAAATTTTACGTCGGGCGCGGTGGCTCAAGCCTGTAATCCCAGCACTTTGGGAGGCCGAGACGGGCGGATCACGAGGTCAGGAGATCGAGACCATCCTGGCTAACACGGTGAAACCCCGTCTCTACTAAAATACAATAAACTAGCCGGGCGAGGTGGCGGGCGCCTGTAGTCCCAGCTACTCCGGAGGCTGAGGCAGGAGAATGGCGTAAACCCGGGAGGTGGAGCTTGCAGTGAGCTGAGATCCGACCACTGCACTCCAGCTCGGGCGACAGAGCGAGACTCCGTCTCAAAAAAAAAAAAAAAAAAAGAGTGAAATTTTAACTATATCAAACAATAGGGAAAAAAACAGAAGAAATTTGAATATTTACTAAATCTTAGCATGAATAACAACTACTTAACACTTACAGGCAAGGGCTGGGTGTGGTAGCTTATGCCTTTAATCCCAGCACTTTGGGAGCCCAAGGCGGGAGGATCGCCTGAGGTCCGGAATTTGAGAGTAGCCTGACCAACGTGGTGAAACCCCATCTCTACTAAAACATGCAAAAATTAGCCGGGAGTGGTGGTGCATGCCTGTAATCTCAGCTACTTAGGAGGCTAAGGCATAAGAATCGCTTGAACCCGGGAGGTGGAGGCTGTAGTGAGCCCAGATTGTGCCACTGCACTTCAGCCTGGGTGACAGAGTGAAACCCTCTCTCAAAAAAAAAAAAAAAAAAAAAA
>NW_016805666.1:438196-444727 GCF_001698545.2 Rhinopithecus bieti
AGACTCCGTCTCAAAAAAAAAAAAAAAAAAAGGAAACTAGAGCTGTGAGGTACCATTATTTCTTTTGCTCACTAAACTGACAACACACACATGTTTTTTTATAATACCCAAAGCTAATGAGGGTAGTTAAGGTGTGCCCTTTTATACACACACTGATGTATAATATATACTGCCATGTGGGGATATGTTTCAGGAGACTTAAAACTGTACATAACTTTTGGTCCAGTAATTTACTTCTGGGAATCTGTCATAACAGAGTAATAATCTTGGGGAAAGCTATATACTTAAGGATATTTAAAATATAATTTAAAAATCAAAGTATAATTTCTTAAAGAATATAAAATAATATTTAAAAATGAAAATATGCTAGAAGTTTGATGAAATATAAATGGTCGAATATATATTGATTATATCCACTTACTAGACTAGCACTCTGAGACATTACAAATAGTGATTATAAAACTAGAAAATGACAAGGGAAAATAGAGGAATAAAGTTTTACATGAAGTATGATTTCCACTATGTTTAAAAATAAACAGAGACATTCTTGGGGTTGAGGATTGTTTTCTTTTCTGTCATTTCCAAAGAACTACATAACTACTATTTTTAATGAACTATATATGTAATATATACATATAGTGTATATGTATATACAAATTTTATCTCACGTATGTGATAAAGATGAAAGATGAGTTGATTGTGCCACGTGAAGAGGGCAGTATAGCGCCCAGGTAATGGAGCATAGGAGTGGGATTCCAGATACCAGGCGAATCACGGTCTTTCTTCCATCCCTCACAGAGGAAGAGGTTTGTCTTCAACAAACCTTCAGTTGTCCTGAAGACAAACCTAATTCTGGAGACTTCATATAATCTAGAAGAGACAAGCAAACTGATGAAAAATAGTGAATCTTTAAGGTAAAATAAAGCACATGGACTACACTTTGTTTAGAATCAGATTCTTGGGATTAGCCACATTAACCCACAGAGGGTCTTACTGTTGCCTCTAATCCAGGATCCTAGGGTCTGTTTCTCTCTGTGAGATGCTTTCTCCCAACCCCTTGGTGAGAGTGGGAAGGCTAAGACCTCAGCAATCAGAGGTGGGGGCCTAAGATCCCCCTAAGATCAGAGGCAGAATCTGAGAGGGGATAAAAGTCCCTATACCTGTATTGGGCCCTTTTCTGGGAGGGGGATATTGAAGAATGATTTTGAGATAGGGAGTCCTTTGACTACCTGTGCCACTTGAGCTGTTTGCTAGGGCTCCAGAATACGTGTTTCAAATACGTTCCCCACTCCCTTCTTCCTTCCCTCTTCCACTCTTCCTTTTTTCTTCCTTTCTTCTTTTCCTTTCTCCTTCCTTTCCTTTCTCTGGCTCTCTCATGATTTCTTTTCCTCATTATAAAAGTACTTATTTAGTCCTTACTCTGCTATTAGTGTGTTAGTCTTTGCCCCCTGGTACTTGCTGTTTAATGGAGAAATGGGTGAGTGAAACAGAAATTACAGCAGAGTGCAATAGAGCGCAATAGAGCTAAGCTAGGTGTATAAATTCATTCTCACACTGCTATGAAAAACTACTTGAGACTGTGTAATTTATAAAGAAAAGAGGTTTAATTGACTCACAGTTCCACAGGTGGTACAGGGGGCATGGCTGGGGAGCCCTCAGATGACTTACAATCATGGTGGAAGAGCGAAGGAGAAGCAAGCACATTATATGGCGGCAGGAGAGAGAGTGAGAGAGAGGGGAGAGAGAGAGAGAGAGAGCACATATAGGGGAAGTGCTACACACTTTCAACCAGATCTTGTGATAATTCACCTACTATCATGAGAACAGCAAGGGGGAAGTTAGCCTCCATGATTCCATAACCTCCCACCAGGCCCCTTCTCCAACACATGTCGACATGATATTTGGGTGGGGACACAGACCCAAACCATATTACCAGGGCACTGGAGAAACACAGAGGTGAAAGAACAAACCAAGGAGTGAGATGGAGAAGAAGGAGGACTTCCTGAAAGAGATGACATCCGAACTGGGCCCTGAATAGAAATTAGACAGGGGAGGAGGGGCAGCTAAAGGTGGCCCAGGCAAACAAAGGGCCAGTGGATAAGTGGATATGTTCATGGGATGATGTGTCTCTTGTCTGTTTAACTCAAGGTGAGTCTCCCTCTCTCTCTCTCTCTCTCTCTCTCTCTCTCTCTCTCTCTCTGTGTGTGTGTGTGTGTGTGTGTGTGTGTGTGTGCAAATGTAATATACCAAATGGTCAAACATGTGCCCCAGGAAAGGGGTAGAGGAAGAAAGAATGAGAGAGTAAGAAGGAGGAATAGACACAGAAAATGAGAGAAAAGAGGGGAAAGAAAAAGAAGAAAGGAGCCAGGGGAGAGAAGCTGGTTAGCACTGATTGGAGCAATCTGTGTCATCATACTTGGGAAACTCAAGGATGGATTCTTGGCAAGTCGACTCTTGGAGCTTTCCCTATGCTTGGTCCTGTGCTCAGATATGGAAAAATTAGAGAAGTGTCTTCTGTGCAATCACTGAATTCATAATCTTGCTGAGGAAAGGAGACTACACACAGAAATAATGTTAAGTATTACAAATTTTGGGGCAGAAGGAGATGAAGGTGGGCTGCAATATTCAGAAAAGTCTTCCTGGAAGAGTTGAATACTGAGAAAGCAGCTCCTAGAAGTGGACTCTGCTGAGGTGGATGGAGTCCTGTGTAGGTATCAACTGGGTGTGCTGTGTGGGGTCTGTCTGTCCATGACTGACAGTGCACATGTGGATTCCAGGGCTCAGGATGCTGTTGCTGGGAGCTGTTCTACTGCTATTAGCTCTGCCCAGTCATGGCCAGGATACCACAACTCAAGGGCCTGGAGTCCTGCTTCCTCTGCCCAAGGGGGCCTGCACAGGTTGGATGGCAGGCATCCCAGGGCATCCAGGCCATAATGGGGTCCCAGGTCGTGATGGCAGAGATGGCACCTCTGGCGAGAAGGGTGAGAAAGGAGATCCAGGTAAGAATGTTTTTGGCTTTTTTCATCACATACCTCCTTGACTGATAAAAACTATATGAAGGCATTCATTATTAACTAAGGCCTAGACACAGGGAGAAAGCAAAGCTTTTTTATGTAAACCATAAGTGACTAGAAGTGGATTTGAGGTTGGTCTTCCAAGGATGAGAATAGGTGATGCCTCTACAATCAAGACTTTGACTTTGCTGCATCTGTATGTCCTTTTCCATCCCCCTTCCCATCTTCACCCTCATCCTTATTCCCAATGCATTCATATTCTGATTCCTCTTTCTGTCTAGCTAACTTCTATTCCATCCAGTGGCATTCAACCACATTTACTGCACACCTGCACACCCCCTGAAGGGCACAATCCTGCCTTTAGGGAACTCTTGATCTAGGTAAGATGTCTAATGTGCAACGCTCTGTTGGTGGTTACTACAAGAAAGTCTACTCTAAAAATGTCAAACTGAATGTGAACGAGTATTCAAAGTATGGAGCATAGAGAAAGTGTACTCACCATGGACCTGGAAGAAGAATGAAAGCTTCAAGGAGGAAGCAGAGCTTTAACTAGGCCTTGAATGCTGGATAGACAGAATAGAGGAGGAGAGACATCCTAGATGGAGGGGATAGAATTGCAAAACCGGGGTTGATGGTGCCAGCACATAAAGGGCTGGCAGGGTGGAAGGTCTATGATAGAGACCTATAGGAGATAAAGATGGAGTTGAATTTATGGTAGCCTGCCTGTCTGTGGGAGACATAGAAGGAGGAGGTAACATCTCTCTCCTATTGGGAGCTCTTATTGGTTTCTTGCTCTATAAGTCAAGAAGGTTGTGAGTGGGAGCCACACGGATGGTAATTTAGGCTGTAACCAACCTAGGCAGGAGTTCTATTCTTTGTGGTCACTGAGGTCTTCTCATTCGTTAGGTCTTATTGGTCCTAAGGGAGACACTGGTGAAACTGGAGTAACCGGGGCTGAAGGTCCCCGAGGCTTTCCGGGAATCCAAGGCAGGAAAGGAGAACCTGGAGAAGGTGCCTATGTATACCGCTCAGCATTCAGTGTGGGATTGGAGACCTACGTTACTGTCCCCAACATGCCCATTCGCTTTACCAAGATTTTCTACAATCAGCAAAACCACTATGATGGCTCCACTGGTAAATTCCACTGCAACATTCCTGGGCTGTACTATTTTGCCTACCACATCACAGTCTATATGAAGGATGTGAAGGTCAGCCTCTTCAAGAAGGACAAGGCTATGCTCTTCACCTATGACCAGTACCAGGAAAATAACGTGGACCAGGCCTCCGGCTCTGTGCTCCTGCATCTGGAGGTGGGCGACCAAGTCTGGCTCCAGGTGTATGGGGAAGGAGAGCGTAATGGACTCTATGCTGATAATGACAATGACTCCACTTTCACAGGCTTTCTTCTCTACCACGACACCAACTGATCACTACTAACTCAGAGCCTTGTCCCAGGCCAAACAGCGCCAAAGTCAATTAAAGGCTTTCAGTACGGTTAGGAGATTGACTATTATTTAGTTGGAGGTCTTTGAATATTATTCATTGATTCACTCATTCATGTATTCATTCATTCATTCATGTATTCATTCATTCATCAAGTAACTTTTAAAAAATCACATGCTATGTTCCCAGTCCTGGGGAGTTTCAGAAACATGACCAGATAACTGACTAGAAAGAAGCAGTTGACAGTGCTCTTTTGTGCCCACTGTTTCTCCCGATGCTCGTATCACTCCTGTAAAGCACAGGGAACAAGCTTTCTCCTGTTTTTACAGATTGCGTCCCGAGGCTGAGAGAGTTAAGTGAATGTCTAAGGTCACACAAGTATTAAGTGACAGTGCTAGAAATCAAACCCGGAGCTGTGGACTTTGCTCACTAGACCGTGCCCTTTTATAGAAGCACGTGGTCTCTTTGGAGTGTTGGTAGGTATCTGTTGCCCACCTCACCTGAGACCCATTGAATTTGCCTTTCCCCTTCCATCTCCCACAGACAGGCAGGCTCCCATAAATTCAACTCCATCTTTATCTCCTATAGGTCTCTATCATAGACCCTCTACCCTGCCAGCCCGTTCTGTGCTGGCACCATCAACCCTGGTTTTGCAATTCAAAAGGCAAACTTCCTCCAGCAGAGCTCCCTCAGAGAAAGTGGTTCTATGATGAAGTCCTGTCTTGAAAGGACTACTACTCAGTGGCCCCTGCACTACTCTACTTTTACCTATGTCCCTTCTCATGCTCTTCCCTCCAACTGGGAAAGCCAGCTCCATCTCAGTGTGCTGAGCTCATCCCTGTTCCTCAAGGCCGCCTGGCCAGGAGCTTCTCTGATGTGATAGCCCCCCCCCCCCCCCCTTTTTTTTTTGAGATGGAGTCTCACTCTGTCACCCAGTCTGGAGTACAGTGACATGATCTCAGCTCACTGCAGCCTCCTTCTCCTGGGTCCAAGCAATTCTGGTGCCTCAGCCTCCCAAGTAGCTGAGACTACAGGCTCACACCACCACACCTGGCTAATTTTTGTATTTTTGGTAGAAATGGGGTTTCGCCATGTTGGCCAGGCTGGTCTGGAACTCCTGGCCTAGGTGATCCACCCACCTAGACCTCCCAAAATGCTGGGATTACAGGTGTGAGCCACTGTGCCCACTCGATATCTCACTTTTTTTTTGCCCTGCATGAGAGTCCAGGGTGTGAGGAACACCTCCCACCAGGCTAGAGGCAACTGTCCAGGAAGGACTGTGCTCCCTCCACCTCTGAATCCCTCGTAAATGCCTCATGAAGACCAATCTCTTGAATCCCGTATCTACCCAGAATTAACTCCATTCGAGTCTCAGCATGTAACCAGTTTTATCTACAGAAACTTTTTCACTTTAGGACATCCCTGGTTTTAAGTATACAATCCTCGTTCAGCTGGACAATATGAATCTTTTCCACTGAAGTTCGGGAGGACTATGATTTTCAAAACACTTACAGAATTTTCCATCAAGAAGGTAGCTTGAGCCTGAAATGCAAAACCCATGGAGGAATTTTGAAGCCATTCTTCCCTTGAGTACCAACAGGGTCAGGGAAGACTGGGCCTCCTGAATTTATTCTTTTTCTTTAAGAATTACAGGTTGAGGTAGTTGATGGTGGTAAACATTCTATCAGGAGACAGTGATGCTTTTCAAAGATTTAGCAAAAACTGAGTTAATAGCATTCTCTATCAATATATAAAAAAACCTATTTTTTTTTGCTTACAGTTTTAAATTCTGACTAATGATTCTCTCGTTTATGCGTATTGCTAATCATTAAGGTATTATTTTTTCCACATAAAAAGCTTTGTCTTTTAAAATGCTTGCATATTATTTTCTTTTCTTTCTTTCTTTCCTCTTTCTTTCTTTCTTTTTCTTTCTTTTCCTTCCTTCCTTCCCTCCCTCCCCCGCTCCCTCCCTTCATCTTTCTTTCTTTCTCTTTCTTTCTTTCTTTCTTTCTTTCTTTCTTTCTTTCTTTCTTTCTTTCTTTCTTTCTTTCTTTCTTTCTTTCCTTCCTTCCTT
>NW_016805666.1:446562-450857 GCF_001698545.2 Rhinopithecus bieti
CTCTTCCTTTCTTCCTTCCTTCCTTCCTTCCTTCCTTCCTTCCTTCCTTCCTTCCTTCCTTCCTTCCTTCCTTCTTTCTTTCTTTTCTTCTTTTTTGAGACAGAGTCTCATTCTGTGGCCCAGGCTGGAGTGCAGTGACATGACCTTGGCTCACTGCAACCTCCGCCATGAGCAATTCTCCTGTCTCAGCCTCCCGAGTAGCTGGGACTACAGGCACATGCCACTGCGCCTGGCTAATTTTGTATTTTAGTGGAGACGGGGTTTCACCATATTGGTCAGGCTGGTCTCAAACTCCTGACTTTGTGATCCACCCACCTCGGCCTCCCAAAGTGCTGGGATTACAGGCGTGAACCACCACACCCAGCTAACTTTCTTTTGATTAGTGTTTTCATGGTTTATCTTTTCAATCGTGTTACTTTAGATATATCTATATTATTGTATTTAAAATGTGTTTCTTACAGACTGCATGTAGTTGGGTATCATTTTATCCAGTCTAAAACATCTGTCTTTTAACTGGTGTTTAAACAATTTATATTTAATAAAATTGTTGAATTTAAGATGGATAACCATTTTATTTGTTTTCTATTCACCACTTCTGTTTTATTCTCTTTCCAGAATTCTTTTGGATTATTTAAATATTTCATAATATTTTATCTTAATTTATTTATTGGGTTTTTGCCTATAACTCTTTGTGGTACTTTTTGATGGTTGCTTGAGGGATTACCGTGTACTTAACTTTTCACAGTATACATAGAGTTAATATTTTGCAACTTCCAGTAAACCACAGAAGGCTTATAATCATATTAGTTCCTCTATCCATTTCCCTTTATGTTACAGTCATCATATATATTACATCTATATACATTGAAACATTATAGGCAACGTTATGATTTTTGCATTCAACAGTTATATATATATTTTAAAGAATTTAAGAGGAGAAAAATACTTTACTTATTAGGATCTTAATCATTTCTTTCATTCTTTATTAATTTCTAATGTTCTATGTTTCTCTCTGGTGTAATTTCTCCTCAACCTGAAAAACTTTATTTAGCATTTATTTTAGAGCAAGTCTGTTGATGATGAATTCTCTTAGTTTTTCTTCATCTGAGAATGCCTTCATCTTTTCTGCATTCCTGAAATATATTTTTGCTGGATGTAGAATTCTGAGCGGATAGTTCTTTCTTCTAGCACTTTATTTTATTTAGTTTAATTGTTTTTCAGTGCGTAAAAGTTGCTGTCTCTGGGGACCCATGGTGCTGTGTTGGGTGTAGTGTGTATATATATTATATATATATAGATATAATATATAGTATATATATATATATATTTTCCCTTGATCTCAAATGTTCTATGGTTTCAGATGAGGAACCGCAGTCGCGTTGTCTCTTAGGGTAATTTATCCACTGTTTCCTCAGCTGACTCCCTGCAAGAGGCTTTGTTTACTCTGGATTTTCAACAATTTGATGAGGATGATTGTCGGGGTTTTCAAGTTTCACGATTTTCAGTTTCATTACTTCTTGAATCTGAAATACAGATCTGCAGCAAAATGTAGAACATTGCTGCAGACATTTGTATTTTTATTTTTTTTTGAGAGTGGGATGTGGCGATGTTGCCCATGCTGGTCTGCAAACGTTCTGGGCTTCAAGTAATCCTCCTGCGCTTGGCGTCCCAAAGGCGCTGGGGATGAGAGGTCGGAGTCCCTGGATTTTCGGCCCGCAGAACTGTGAGCCACGAATTTCGTTTCTTTATAAATTACCCAGTCTGTGGTATTCTGCTATAGAAGCACAAAATGCGCTAAGATTACGGGTCCGACCAGAGTCCTCCAGGAATATGAATTAGTATGGACGTTAAAACATGCGATTCAGGACTCATGGGTCCTTCTGCCCTGCAGTGTCGAACAAGAAGAGGCCAACTGTGAGAAAGGTAGAGGTTGTGAGAGAAACAGAATTGAAGTGAGAGAGAGAGAGAGACGAGAGACGAGAGAGAGAAGATAGAGAGGGAGAGAGAGGAGAAACATCGGATGCTTTCTTGGTTCAGTCCTTCCTGAGATTTAGCTATATCCCAACCCACAGGTGCCATAAGACACCAGTTCCTGTATTTTATGCCATCTCTCTTTTAATGTAAGTTAGCTTGAATTTATTTCTTTTATGTACATCTAAAAGTACACAGTGGGTCAAGCTCAGTGGCTCACACCTGTAATACCAGCACTTTGGAAGGCCAAGGTGGGCAGATCACTTGAGGTCAGGAGTTCGAGACCAGCCTGGCCAACATGGTGAAACTGAAAATACAAAATTAGCTGGTTGTGGTGGCGAGCACCTGTAATCCCAGCCACTTGAGAGGCTGAGGCAGGAGAATCACTTGAACCTGGGAGACAGAGGTTGCAGTGAACCAAGATAGTGCCACTGCACTCCAGCCTGGGCAACAGAGCAAGACTCTGCCTCAAAAAAATAAATAAATAAAATAAAAGTACACAGGATTAGAAATTATACTGTGACTGTGCCCAGGCACCACGTTCAGGCTTAGTTAGGGAGAAGACTTGGCAACAGGATAATAGAGTCAAGTCATTATGCCCCATAAGATCAAACCTAAAACCCTAGCTTCATTTACATGAATTTTATTGGCAATTAACCTCCTAGCTTAGAAATCCCTTGTGGACAGAGACTGTGGATTTCATCTTTGAATTCTTTACAAAGATCATTGATTTATTCAGTAAATATTTATTGTCTATTTTGTACTAGGCACATCATAATCTTAGAAATGATAATATGATTACCATTTTGAAGTAGCTGCTTGAAATACATTATTTTATTTACTTCTTACAACATCCTGTACATTAAATACCATTGACCCCTTGTTAGATAAGAAAACTGAAGCTTAGAGAAGATAATTAACTGGCTCAAAGGTGCAGCTGGTAAATTGTAGAGCAAAGAATCATAGTCAGAGCTGCGTGATACCAAAAGCCATGCTGTTACGAAAAGTAAACCCCAATTTCATTGGACATTTTTTTCTTTATAGTTTCAAGACATTGGGGATAGAGCATTTATACAACCTGTAGCCTTAATGCTAGCAATTCTGTAAATACCAGTAATGGAAGAACTTACCTTTGTAAAATGAGTCATTTAATTTGTTATGTGGCAGAAAGTCTGGTTGTTTAAAGAAAATATGATGAAATGTCTCATTCAATCATTCATGTGGGCAAGTTCTGGGGACTGCACTGAGGTTCTTTGTAGTGTAGTGCAAGAAAATAAAGATCTTCCAAAATAGTTTGTTCATGCCAGCTGAAATAGGTTAACGCTCAACTTTTCTTTGTTTAAAATGCTGTAACTTAAGTCCAGGTGCAGTGGCTTACACCTGTAATCCCAGCACTCTGAGAGGCAGAGGCTGATGGATCACTTGAGGTCAGGAGTTTAAGATCAGCCTGGGCAACATGGTGAAACCCCGTATCTACTAAAATACAAAACTAACCGGGCATAGTGGCAGGCGCCTGTAATCCCAGCTACTCAGGAGGCTGAGGCAGGAGAATCACTGGAACCCGGGTGGCAGAGGTTGCTGTGAGACAAGATAGTGCCATTGCACTCCAGCCTGGGCGACAGAGTGAGACTCCATCTCAAACAAAACAAAACAAAACAAAACAAACAAACAAAAAAGTATAAATTAAAAGTAGAATGCTATTTCCCTAGTATGATAAAGAATAACAAATTGTAAATAATATCCAACATTATAATTAATAGCAAACCACTAAATAAATCCCTATTAAAATTGGTACAAAACAAGGATACAACAGGTGCTGGAGAGGATGTGGAGAAATAGGAACGCTTTTACACTGTTAGTGGGACTGTAAACTAGTTCAACCATTGTGGAAGATAGTGTGGCGATTCCTCAAGGATCTAGAACTAGAAATATCATTTGACCCAGCCATCCCATTACTGGGCATATACCCCAAAGGATTATAAATCATACTGCTATAAAGACACATGCACATGTATGTTTATTGCGGCACTATTCACAATAGCAAAGACTTGAAACCAACCCAGATGTCCGTCAATGATAGACTGGATTAAGAAGAGGTGGCACATATACACCATGGAATACTATGCAGCCATAAAAAAGGATAAGTTTATGTCCTTTGTAGGAATGTGGATGAACCTGGAAACCATTATTCTCAGCAAACTATCTCCAGGACAGAAAACCAAACACTGCATATTCTCACTCATAGATGAGAATTGAACAATGAGATCACTTGGACACAGGGTGGGGAACATCACACATTGGGGCCTGTCGTGGGGTAGGGGAGT
>NW_016805666.1:452575-473964 GCF_001698545.2 Rhinopithecus bieti
TCCTGAGTAGCTGGGACTACAGGTGTGCGCCACCATGCCCGGCTAATTTTTGTATTTTTAGTAGAGATGGGGTTTCACCAAGCTGGCCAGGCTGGTCTCGAACTCCTGACCTCAGTTGATCTCCCCACCTTGGCCTCCCAAAGTGCTGGGATTACAGGCATGAGCCACCACGCTCAGTCCCATTATTCTTCTTAGACAAAACAGATCCTTTCAAAGGAATGGAAGGAATGGTAAACTTGGGTTACACAATATATTTGTTAAAAAATTGGGATCTCATGCCTGTAATCCCAGCACTTTGGGAAGTGGGAGGATCTCTTGAGTTCAGGAGTTTGACGCCAGCCTGGGCGAAACAGGGAGACCTCGTCTCTACAAAAAAAACTTTTTAAAATTGGGATCATCCTGAACATCTATTGTTTGCCCTGCCTTTTCAAATGACTTGAATGTTTTTCTACATCACGAAATATAATTTTCTTTTTTTGATTTATTTTTTATTATACTTTAAGTTCTAGGGTACATGTGCACAACGTGCAGGTTTGTTACATATGTATACATGTGCCATGTTGGTGTGCTGCACCCATTAACTTGTCATTTACATTAGGTATATCTCCTAATGCCATCCCTCCCCGCTCCCCCCTCCCCACAATAGGCCCCGGTGTGTGATGTTCCCCTTCCTGTGTCCAAGTGATCTCATTGCTCAGTTCCCACCTATCAGTGAGAACATGCGGTGTTTGGTTTTCTGTTCTTGCGATAGTTTGCTGAGAATGATGGTTTCCAGCTGCATCCATGCCCCTACAAAGGACACGAACTCATCCTTTTTTATGGCTGACAAAATATAATTTTCAAATGTGATTTCTTTTCTTTCTTTCTTTTTTTTTTGAGACGGAGTCTCGCTCTGTCGCCCAGGCTGGAGTGCAGTGGCCGGATCTCAGCTCACTGCAAGCTCCGCCTCCCGGGTTTACGCCATTCTCCTGCCTCAGCCTCCCCAGTAGCTGGGACTACAGGCGCCCGCCACCTCCCCGGCTAGTTTTTTGTATTTTCAGTAGAGACGGGGTTTCACCGTATTAGCCAGGATGGTCTCGATCTCCTGACCTCGTGATCCGCCCGTCTCGGCCTCCCAAAGTGCTGGGATTACAGGCTTGAGCCACCGTGCCCGGCCCTCAAATGTGCTTTCTTTCCAATGTGATTTGTATGTGGATGCATAATGTTTCATTACATGGATGTCACTATGATTTATTTGAGCAATGTTTATGCCTAGAAATGAGACTTGTTGGCAATGTGCATGTAGATGGAGCAAAACGTCTGACTACTTTGGAGAATGGTGTCAGAGCCCAAATGACTTGGACGTCTCCAGTCTGAGCCGATTGGCTCAGTGTTAGTCATAACTGGAAAAGGGAGATGGGGAGAATGCCTCACAGACTCATGAATGTGTTTGTATGATGTGATTAACAGAGCAAATTATCAAATCCAGACCTATAAAAGCTCAACTATTTTGTATAATCTGAGCTTGTAGAAAACTTCTTCAATATTCCACTGCTGCACACACACATCTGTTAACTGGCTGAGGTTTGGCAAAGGCAAATCAGTGTTAAGAGTTGAAGTAGCAGCCCTTTCTCAGATTCACACATTCCTTTTCACTTATTGGAAGCAAGATATTATCTGACTCCTAGTCTTGCTTACTTGGCAGACACCTTTCAGTAAATATGAATACATTACATCTCAGCCTTAAACACAAAGGCTTTACTGTCTTCCTTATCCATGACAAAAATCACAGCCGTAAAATAGGAGAATGAATTCTGGTATTCAACTGAAGACAAAGTTTGACTGAGTTGCTTTCCCACCCTGGAAAACTTCCTCTCAGAATAATTTCATGATGGATGATTCTGTGAGGAATGAAACAATGCTGCATCATTGCTATAAATGCTGTAATGTCTGCATGCCAAACTGCTTTCAATGAGTGTTTTCTCTGGAAACTGGAAATTGTGACACAGCCCAGGCATTAGCATACCCCTTTCTTCAGTAATAAAAAGAAAGAAGACTGAGCGGAACTCAGGTGTGATAGAGATTTAAGGTATTTCCAAGTGATGCTTGCCTGACACTCTGTTAAATAAAATTAAAAAGAAAAAAAATAAAAGCAAAAAAGATCTCTCTAAGTGGTATGGCATGATTTCCCAGATAAAGCAAAAGAAGCTACAGTTATAACCTGCCTTTTCCTCCATCTTGTCTAGTGCATCTAGACATATAAACTCATAATTTCCTTTTAACTTAATAAAAATTTATAAAATACAATATAGGAGTTAAGAGGGGGGATGCTTTAGGGTGATGGAAATGTCAGAAGGTCTTTGTGTTGGGGATGACATTTGAACTAGGTCTTGCTAAACTGAAGAGTAAAGGAAGATATTTCATTTATAGTGAAGAGCAGATGCAAAGTCAAAAAACAAACAAAACATAAATAAGTTGATAAGGCAAGGTGAGAAGTTCAGTATGGCTGAGAAAAACAATATGTAAGGCAAAAGGTCAGAGATAAAGTTGAGTATGGCCAAGCAAAGCAGATAGGGTAGAAAGGATCTGGACTTCATCTTTCCATGATGGAGGCCAACAAAGAACTTTTAAGCAGGAGCACAATATGATCAGATTGACATTATGTCAAGGTCACCTGCTGGAGTTACTGATAACTGGAAGGTATTTGTTATTGGTCCCAGTAAATGAAGACAAGAGCAGTGGTAATTGAATTGAAGACTCAGTCCTGGAGAAATGTCTGTATTAGAATTATACAGGTAGGATATAAAATAATAAACCACTGCTGTTTAATTCCATTGGAATGTGAGTATGAGCCAGGTGAAAGTATGAGTGTGTGTCAGGTGGAGGTAGAAGACTTGGCCTCTACTCTCAGAGAATAAACAGACACAGAGTTTGCTACATATCTCTATCCTATTAGATGGGGCCTGCGCTCTTGAGAAAGTGGTGTATATATCAGTCCATTCAGGAAAATCCTCTGTGACCTCCCTAACATCTGAGCAATTGAAATCACAGGAAGAGTGCTTCCTCTTAGGAAGCCCACTTTATTAAATGTGCCCTCTGGATGCTACCTTTGTATTGAGAATTAGTGCTTTTTAGTGCATTTATTTTGTCATCTTAGATTTTCATGCTGTTCTGCAAGTAATCTTAACAAAGGGCTCTCTGTACGTTGAGGGATGATGTTTAGAGTAGTCAGGGGTGAGGTACTCAGGATTTATATAACTATAAGCCTTATGAAAGTGTCTTCTGAGGTTAGTAGAAGCCCTTTAATGAAGACCTTTCAGGGGTTGATCACAACCAGTAAGAGCCTGGTTCTCCAATTATGATGGTATTTCTGATTTACTTTTCAGCCTATCCAAGCAAATGTTCAGGTCAATTACGGTTTCTCAGAAAGGGGTAGGAAGTGCATACAGCAGTCAGTTGGCCAGATAATCCAGACGTACCACTTCCCTTTGTCAACTTATCACTGAGTCTGTCTTCCTCCTTGATTGGGTAAACATCCTTTTCTTATCCCTGTTTTTTCCCCCAAATCAGCACTTTCCTAATGATTTCCTGTTTCTGAGCAAAATCTTCCATAAATCCAACATGAAATCAAGCAGAAGAAATTAGTAAGGTCAGCCATGGAGAGAGAATTGGAAGTTGTACAATTTGTCTGGGATATGGAAAGTTCAAGAATTAGAAGGGGGTGCCATATCCAGGGCACACACCCTGCTATTCCTTCCTTCTGCACAGGGCTGTGTGTCATGACAGGAGACACTGATAGGCAAAAAGCTCTCCATGAAAGTTAACTAAGATTAGAAATAAACATTTCTCATTTAAGAGTGTCAGATTGCTTCTAATTAGTCTAGTGCTTATATCCAAGGTTGCAGGATAAAAATGCTTCAAAGTGAATACATTTCTACTACCTCCTTTATATGACTGGTAATTTTTTTTCTTGAGCCACTGACAATTTTATCAGGGGAAGAGTTTTCTTCTAGTGATCATAAATTTGATAGCTGTCTTAGTCCATTTTATGCTACTATAGTAGAATACCTGAGACCGAGTAATTTATAAAGAACAGTCCAAGATCACGGTGCTGGCATTTGGTGAGGGGCTGGTTTCTGCCTCCAAGATGGCGCCTTGCATGCTGCATCCTTCAGATGGGAGAAACGCGGTGCCCTCACATGGCAGAAGAGCAGAAGACAGGAAACCTGCTCCAACAAGCTTTTCATAATAATGGCATTCATGAATTCATTAGGGAAGAGCCCTCGTGACTTAAATATCTTCCGAAAGACTCTACCTCCCCACGCTGTTGCATTGGAGATTGAGTTTCCAATACATAAATTTGGGGGTATACATTCAGACCATAACAATAGCTTATTTTTTGATATGCCAAATGTCTTTTTCAAAAAATGTTTTGTTACATTGTTCATATTATTTGCTAAACACAGTGGCACATGCCACCCCCAGCTACTTGGGAGGTTGATGTGGGAAGATCTTTTGAGCCCAGCAGTTTGAGTCTATAGTGAGTTATGATCACACCACTGCACCTCAGCCTGGGTGACAGAGTGAGACTCTGTAAAATAAAATAAACAAAAACATTGTTTACATTATGTATCATAAACTGGTGTCTTCGTAGGAGAACTGATGATGAAAACTGTGTTAGTTTATGTAAATGTTAAACAGTAAGTTTACTAATCTTTTCTTAAGACTGTAATGTATTAAAATCTGTAAAACTAAATTTTTCACGGGGTTAAGACGAACACTTTACTTGGACCCTTTTATATAACAATAGACATAAAAGTGATTCTGTCAGTTTTGATTATTAAACACATTGAACAAAACCTTTGTTTTGTTTAAATTGGTTTTGACTAAAGAAAAAAAAAATTTAGGCCGGGCGTGGTGGGGTGGCTGCAAGCCTGTAATCCCAGCACTTTGGCGGAGGCGCGCGCGCGACGCGGCCGATCAGCGCAGGTCAGGAGATGAGACCCATCCTGGCTAACACGGTGAAACGCCCGTCATCTACTGAAAAAAAATACAAAAAACTAGCCGGGTGTGGTGGCAGGCGCCTGTAGTCCCAGCTATGGGGAGGCGAGGCAGGAGAAATGCGGGAACCCGGGCGAGCGCGGAGCTTTGCAGTGAGCTGAGATACGGCGGCCACTGACTCCAGCCTGGCGAACAGAGCGAGACTCGTCGTCTCAAGAGAAAAAAAAAGAGAAAGAAAAAAAAATTTAAAACGGTTTTGATGGTCTCCCAAATCGTCCATTTCTCCTTTTCTTTCTTTTCTGGGCCAGTTATTGGGTTGGTTGATGGAGATCAAAAGATGAGTTTGAAAATGAGACACAGTTCATGGACAGAAAAACTCAGTATAAATAGGTCATTTCCACCCTTCCAAGTTAATCCGTATGATCAATACAATTTTAATTAAATCGCAACAAAGTTTTCATGGAATTTTCCAGGCTGATTCTAACATTTTTATGAAGGATGAGAGGGCTGAGAAAAGCCAAATTTTTCTAAATAAAGAACATGGATAGAGAGTTTGTCCTTCTGGATAATGAGGCTTATTACAAAGCCATATTAATTAAAACAATGAAGTTTAGTTCATGGACAAAAAAATAAATAGAACCAGACATGAATCGGTGAATATGTGAGAATTTTATTTCACATGTTCATGCAAAATAATTCATAATGCAGGTTGCTTAACAGATCAGTGGGGAAATTATAGATAATTTAATTACTGATGCTGGATTATTGATTCTATAGATTTTTCAAACCATGAAGTTGAATTCCTTTCTTGCTCCATACAAAGAAGTTAATTCCAAGAAAGTTAAATACTTAAATATTAAATAAAAACTTTAACATTTTATTTATTTATATTTTAGAGATAGGGTCTTGCTCTGTTGCCCAGGCTGGAGTACAGTGGCACAATTGTAGCTCACTACAGCCTCAAATCCTGGGCACAAGTGATCCTCCAGTCTCAGCTTCCCAACTGGCTGGGACTACAGGTACATGCCACCAGGTTTGGCTAAAACTTTAAAAGAAAATATGGAGGTAAGAAAATATTTTATAAACGTGACTCAAAAGATATAAACAATAGAGGAAAATAAAGTAACATTAAAAACTTCTGTTGGCCGGGCGCGGTGGCTCAACCCTGTAATCCCAGCATTTTGGGAGGCCGAGGCGGGTGCATCATGAGGTCAGGAAATCAAGACCACCCTGGCAAACGCAGGGAAACCCCGTCTCTACTAAAACACACCAAAAATTAGCCGGGCTTGGTGGCGGCGCCTGTAGTCCCAGCTGCTCGGCAGACTGAGGCTGGAGAATGGCGAGAACCCGGGAGGAGGAGCTTGCAGTGAGCCGAGATCGCGCCACTGCACTCCAGCCTGGGCGACAGAGCAAGATTCCGTCTCAAAAAAAAACAAAAACAAAAAACTTCTGTTAATCAGAAAATAATCTTCAAGAAAGTGAAACAGACAAGCCGCGAATTGGAGGAAAGTTATTTGCACCACATATCACTGGTAAAAAAATTAGCATTCAGAAAACGTGAAGAAATAAAAACCAGTCATATAAAAATTAAATAAAAGTATCAAAAGATACATGATTGGTCATTAATGTACAAAAAGATGGCTATTCTTATGATTTAGGAAATTAAAACTAAAACCTCAATAACATACCATCTAAAAAATTTAATTTATAGTAACATCAAACTAAAGAATCTACACTGAAAACTATAAAACATGCTGATATTTTAAAAAATCAAAGTAAATGAAAATATATCATGTTTATGGACTGAAAGTTTCAATATTACTAAGAAATCAGTTCTCCCCAAATTGATCTGTACATTCAATTTAATCCCTATCCAAATCCCACGAGTCTTTTTTTGGTAGGATTTCACAAGCTCATTCTAAAATTTATTTGGAAATGCAAAAGACCTAGAACAACCAAAACAATTTTGGGGAAAAAAAGAATGAAGTTGGGAGACTTATGCTACAGAAATCAAGAGTGCATGGCATTGGCAGAGAATAGCCATATAGATCAATAGATAAGAATAGAGAACTCAGAATTAGACCTACACATTAGAACACTAATAACTCAATAATAAAAAGACAAATAACCATATTTTTAAAAAGAGAAACATGAGCAAAGATATATGAATGTCCAATGAGTTAATAAAAATATGTTCTGGCCGGGCGCGGTGGCTCAAGCCTGTAATCCCAGCACTTTGGGAGGCCGAGACGGGCGGATCACGAGGTCAGGAGATCGAGACTATCCTGGCTAACACGGTGAAACCCCGTCTCTACTAAAAAATACAAAAAAAAACTAGCTGGGCGAGGTGGCGGGTGCCTGTAGTCTGAGCTACTCGGGAGGCTGAGGCAGGAGAATGGCCTGAACCCGGGAGGCGGAGCTTGCAGTGAGCTGAGATCCGGCCACTGCACTCCAGCCTGGGCGACAGAGCGAGACTCCGTCTCAAAGAAAATAAAATAAAATAAAAAATAATAAAATAAAATAAAATATGTTCAAAATAATGAATCATTAAGAAAATGTAAATTAAAATCATGAATAACCCTTCATAAGCACTAGAATGACTAAAATTAAAAAGTCTGACTATGCCAAGTATTGGTGAAAATGTGGAGCCACTGGAACTCTGTTACTTTGTTGTTAGAAATGTAAAATAGCCAACCACTATAGAAAAGCAGTTTGATAGTTCCTTATAAAGTTATACATTTACCACCCAACCTGGAGAAATGAAAACATCTGTCTGTAAAAATGTTGTACATGAATATTCATACTGGGTTTATTCACCACTCATAATGGCCTCTAAAAACAACCCAAATCTTCATGTACAGGCAAATAGTAAACAAACTGCTGTGTATTCACCCACTCAGCAATTAAAAGGACCACATTTCTAATATTTGAAATAGTATAGTATAATTTTAAAAATGTTATATTGGGTGAAAGAAAGCTGAATTCAGAATTGTAAATACTGTATGATTCCCTTTATATATGTAGGTGTAGATTGTGCAGAATAAATGTAGGATGATAGAAATAAGATCAGTGGTTGCCACATAAGGTGATGGTGATGGTGAGGAGGAATTGGCTGTAAAAGAACATGAAGGAAATCTATCTATCTATCTCTCTATCTATCTCTCTATCTATCTATCTATCTATCTATCTATCTATCTATCTATCTATATTTTTCTGAGACAGGTTGTTGTTCTGTGGCCCAGGCTGGAGTACAGTGGTGCCATCTTGGCTCACTGCAACCTCTGCCTCCTGGGTTCAACCAAGTCTCCTGCCTCAGCCTCCAGAGTAGCTTGGATTACAGGCATGCACCACTATGTCCTGCTAATTTTTTTGTATTTTTAGTAGAGACGGGTTTTCATCATATTGGCCAGGCTGGTCTTGAACTTCTGGCCTTGTGATCCACCTACCTTGGCCTCCCAAAGTGCTGGGATTACAGGTGTGAGCCGCTGCGCCTGGCCAGAAATCTATGTATCTATGTATCTATGTATGTATGTATGTATGTATGTATGTATGTATGTTGTATTGTTGTATGTATCTATCTATCTATCTATCTATCTATCTATCTATCTATCTATCTACCTATTTTTTTGAGAGGCAGTCTCTTTCTGTCGCCCAGGCTGGAGTGCAGTGGCACGATCTTGGCTCACTGCAACCTCTGCCTCCGGGGTTCAAGTGATTCTCCTGCCTCTGCCTTCTGAGCTGGGANAACTTCTGGCCTTGTGATCCACCTACCTTGGCCTCCCAAAGTGCTGGGATTACAGGTGTGAGCCGCTGCGCCTGGCCAGAAATCTATGTATCTATGTATCTATGTATGTATGTATGTATGTATGTATGTATGTATGTATCTATCTATCTATCTATCTATCTATCTACCTATTTTTTTGAGAGGCAGTCTCTTTCTGTCGCCCAGGCTGGAGTGCAGTGGCACGATCTTGGCTCACTGCAACCTCTGCCTCCGGGGTTCAAGTGATTCTCCTGCCTCTGCCTTCTGAGCTGGGACTACAGGAGCGTGGTACCATGCCCAGCTACTTTTTGTATATTTAGTAGAGACGGGGGTTTCACCATGTTGGCCAGGATGGTCTCCATCTTTTAACTTCGTGTTCTGCCTGCCTCGGTCTCCCAAAGTGCTGGGATTACAGGCGGAAATCTTTATTTTGATGCAGTGATGGTTACATGGGAGTTTCCACTTTTCAAAGCTTACTGCCTCATATGCTTAAAACATGTGTATTTTATTGTATGTAAATTATACTTCAATAAAGTCGATTAAAAACACAATGAGGAACAGAGCAATGTGAGTGTATTTAATGCCACTTAAGACTTGAGTAGTTAAAATGCTAAATTGTATGCTATGATGTTTTACCACAATAAAAAATATGAGATATATTTTTCTTTTCTTTTCTTTTTTTACCGAGACAGAGTCTCGCTCTGTCATCAGGCTGGAGTGCAGTGGCGTAATCTCGGCTCACTGCAACCTCTGCCTCCTGGGTTCAAACGATTCTCCTGCCTCAGCCTCCTGAGTAGCTGGGATTACAGGCACGGACCACCACGCCTGCCTAATTTTTGTATTTTAGTAGAGACAGGGTTTCACCATGTTGGCCAGGCAGGTCTCCAACTCCTGACCTCAGGTGATCCGCCTGCCTTGGCCTACCAAAGTGCTGGGATTACAGATATGAGCCACCATGCCCAGCCTGATACACATTTTAAAATTATTATATGTAATTAAAATTTCAAAGAGATATAAAATAGAACCATACAATTATTCTCTTTATATCCATTCTGCATTATCTAGATTTAACCATTGTTAAGCAAATATGGTGAAATTTTTACAATGTACAATTTTAACAATATACACATACACCGGAGTAAACTCTTAAATTTATACTTATATTTATTATAATTATTAAGTTTATCAATATCTATGACATTTTTATACCTGCATAAATTAACAATAATTCATTAACATTATCTTTTATCTGCCCAATGCTCCAACTTTCCCAGTCTCCAAATTTCTCTTCTATATCAATTAGGATTCAATTAAGAAGTGTGTTTTGTTTTGTTCTTTTAGTCTCATTTAATCTAACACAGTTACCTTCCTCCCTTAGGGTACTGATTTTCTAAAGTCACCACACCGGATGTGGAAAGTCTTGTATTCTGGCTTTGTCTGTTTCCTCTTAGTAACATTCACCTTGTTACTTACTTGATCCCCTTTACCTTCTTGTAAAGTGGAAGCTTCTCCTGGAGCTTGATTGATTCAGGTTATAATTTCTGACAAGAACCATTCTATAGGTAGATCCATGATAATTAATGTTGCATTACATCAGGAGACCCATCATGCCGGATAATCTTATTATTAGTGATGCCAAATTTAGTCACTCAGCTAAGATGGTGACAGACAGATCTCTCCATTGTAGCGGTACATTTTGCTTTTTGCAATTTACAAGCAATAGTTTTGGCATCCACTAATGATCGCTTGTTCCTTTTAAACCCACTAGATTGGCAAAAATTTTAAAAATCTGATAATACCAAGGGTTAACGTAAGTGCAAAGTCATTATTAATTGCTGGTAGGAGTGTAAGTTGATCCATTGGATTTTGCATGGATAGATAGATAGATCCAATGGATTTCCACTTTGGAAATCCATTTTGTATTATCTGGTAGAACTGAAGAGGCTTATAGTTTGCCATCCATTCTCTCTTCCACCATTTTAAGAGAAAATCCCATGCAGGTATACAAGGAGACACACAATAATTTTTATAGCAGATTGTTTTGTAAGAGCAAAAGTTGGAAACAACCCAAATGTGCATCAAAAAAAGAATAAATATTTATATAGCCAAACAATAGAATACTGTAAGATAGTAATATTGAATGACCTAAAGCCACAAGCATCGGTCTGATGAATCTCACAATCATTACACACACACACACACACACACACACACACACATACTCTCTCTCTCTCTCTTTCTCTCTAGGAGGAAACATGCAAGACTTTTGATAAAGATGCTGAAATTAACACATGTATTTGCCTCTGCTCTTTCTCCAAATTCCACTAAAACAACAGCAAATTTTTTAAAAAAGCATAATTGTTTGCACAAAAGCAAATGAAGAAGAGAGTAGACAGGAGCAATAACAACTTTCAGGCATAACTAATGATAATGATTTAGCAGACTGAAAAAGTTACTCTTAAGCCGGCAGGGAAAATGCAAAGAAGTATTATATATGTTTCCCAAAACACACGAAAGGTTCAGGAATTGGCAGCACCAAGTATCTCTTGCAATAGGAGTAAATTTGCGCTTAAAAAAGACAAGTTGGTTTCAATTCTATGCTAAACCTACAGCATGATGACTGCCCCTCTCTAGTCTGGTGGAAGATTGAGAGGGTAAAACAAAGGGCTCAGGTGTAGGCCTGGAAAAGTGGTGGTGATAGCACTAATTTAGCATTGGACAGGTAGGGTGCTGGACCCTAGGAGGCCTGTGAAAATAGCTTAGGTATTCAACAATAGGGTATAGCCACGGAGGCCTACACAGGTTCAACAGATTGGTAGAAAGGAGGAGACAACATAACAGAAATGCGAAGAGAAAAAGTAGGTATAGTGAGAGTGAGTGAGAGAGAATGATTTGCAGATGTGAGGTGAGATTTCAGAGGTGAAATTCTAGTGATGACCAACCCTTGGTTTCTCTTCAAGGAAATCTTGCTGAGAAACATTCCCCTAAAACCAGGCTTTGATGCCTTTTGATTAGGGGTGATGGCTTTCACTATTTTCTTCCACTCTCAATAAACGCCAACAGAAAAAAAAGTATTCCAGAAAGAATTTTTGTTATTGCAATATGAGGCAGAATGAACAAAATTGCACGGGTTACCGTGGTAATAGGAAATAACATGGTGTAAGATGTAGTTTTAACAAGCAGAAGAGGCCCTGGTGCATCTACCATTGTCAGCAAGCCTGTCTGGTGCATCGTGACTTTCCCAACATCTAGAGGATTTCTTTAACCTAATGAGATGAAGATGAGCTGAGAATGACATCTTGAAAAGGCCCGAGTCAGTAGTTTTCCAAGCGGTTCTCAGACCAGCAGCATCAGCATGGGAACTTTGTAGAAATGCAAATCATTTGGAATCTATCCCAAACCTATTGAATCAGAAGTTTTTGGGGTGGAGCCCAGCAATATGTGTTTTTAACAACTCTTCAGGTAAGCACACTAAAGTTTGAGAATCACTGACCTGGATGTAATTTTTTACAATTTTCTAAAATTTTTTTGAGTCAGAGTCTCCATCACCCAGACTGGAGTGCAGTGGCGTGATCTCAGCTTACTGCAACCTCCGCCTTCTGGGTTCAAGCAATTCTTGTGTCTTAGCCTCCCAGTAGCTGAAATTACAGATGCACGCAACCACATCCAGATAATGTTTGTATTTTTTTTTTTTTTGAGACGGAGTCTCGCTCTGTCATCAGGCTGGAGTGCAGTGGTGCAATGTTAGCTCACTGCAACTTCTGCCTCCTGGGTTCAGGCTATTCTCCTACCTCAGCCTCCTGAGTAGCTGGGATTACAGGTGCCCGCCACCACACCCAGCTAATTTTTGTATTTTTAGTAGAAACAGAGTTTTACCATGTTGGTCAGGCTGGTCTTGAAATACTGACCTCGTGATCCGCCAGCCTCTGCCTCCCATAGTGCTGCGATTACAGGCATGAGCCACCGCACCCAGCCAATTTTTGTATTTTTAGTAGTGATGGGGTTTCACCATGTTGGCCAGGCTGGTGTCGAACTCCTGACCTCAGGTGATCTGCCCACCTCAGCCTCCCAAAGTGCTGGGATTATAGGTGTGAGCCACGGTGCCTGGCCTAGATGTAATTTTTAGTCAACTTAAGCATGTGTAACCATATGCAATTATGTGCAAACACTATAAATAGAGCTGATGTTAATCTCTAGCCCCATTGCATGGAGTGTTGGTAAAACTCTTTTATTTTGTAATCCTTTTTATATTTTAGGGGATGTTTCTATCGATTTTCTTCTGTACCCACTGTTTCCTCTTTCATTGGTAGACACTAAAACAATTCAGAAATTTTTATAGCAATGCAGAGGATTCAGTGTCTGAGTCATGCTCTTCCAAAGCAAGAATCATGTCATAGTCATCTTTTTTTTTCTTGTGATAGCTTTATTGAAATAAAGTTTACATACAGATTTGTGAAACCATCACTACAACCAATTTTAGACTAATTTTATCATCCCCAAAGGAAACCTCAAACCTATTAGCAGTTACTCCTCATTTCCTCTGAAATCCTCCAGTCTTAGGCTTTTTCTAGTCTAGTTTCTGTTCCTAGAGATTGCCTAACCTGGACATTTCATGTAATGCATTACACTATGATGTTTCATGACTGGCTTCTTTCACTTAGTATAATGTTTTGAAGGTTCATCCATGTTATAGCACTTACCAGCACTTTATTTCTGTCAATTGCTTAATATTCCCTTATGCGGATACACAGTAGTTTCCTCTTATATGGGGGGCATATGTTCCAAGTTCTCCAGTGGATGCTTGAAACCACAGATAGCGCCAAATCCTGTATATACTATGTTTTTTCCTATACATAGATACCTGTAATAAAGTTTAATTTCTAAATTATAAGACAAAATAGAAATAAAATAAATTAGGCTCAGTAAGAGATTAACAACAGCAATAACTAAATATAACAATTTATAAAAACATGCCAGCATCACTACTTTGTGCTTTGGGGTCATTATCAAGAAAAATATGTGTGACTTGAATACAAGCACTGTGATACTGTAACTGTCAATCTGATAAGTGACTAAGTGACTAATGGGCAGGTGTTATAGACGGCACAGATGTGTAGGACAAAGGCATGATTCACTTCCCGGGAAGGACGGAGTGGGATGACATAAGATTTTATCATGCTACTCAGAACAAGGTACAATTTCAAACTTTTGTTTTGTTTTGTTTTGAGACAGTGTTTCCACTCTGTCACCTAGGCTGGAATGCAGTGGCTCAGTCTCTGCTCACTGCAACCTCTGCCTCCCAAGTTCAAGCAATCCTCCCGCCTCAGCCCCCCAAGCAACTGGGACCACAGGCATGAGCCACAACGCCTGGCTACTTTTTGTGTATTTTGTAGAGATGAGGTTTCACCATGTTGGCTAGGCTGGTTTTGAACTCTGGGCCTTTAGTGATCTGGCTGCCTTGGCCTCCCAAAGTGCTGGGATTACAGGAGTGAGCCACTGCACCTGGCCTGCACAATTTAAAACTTATAAATTGCTTATTTCTGGAATTTTTCATTTCACATTTTCCCACTGCAATTGACTGTATGTAACTGAAACTGCAGAAGGTGAAACTGCGGATAAGAAGAAGCACTACTATACAACATTACATCTGTCCATTCATTAGTTGATGGACATTTGGGTTGTTCTCCACTTTGGGGCCATTATGAATAATGCTAAGAATATTTGTGTACAAGTTTTTGTGTACGCATATATTTTCGTTTCTCTGGGTATAAACCTAGGAATGGCAACTATGTTTAACATTTTGAAGAACTATCAGGCTGTTTTCCAAAGTCACAAGACACAATTTCAAAATTTTTATTTTTCTTTGAGACAGATTCTCCACTCTGTCACCCAGGCATTGTACCATTTTACCTTCCTGGCATCAGTGCATGAGAGTTTCAGTTTCTCTACATTCTCATCAACATTTGCTCTTATCTGTCTTTTAAATTATAACCATCCTAGTGGGTGTGAAGTGGTATCTCATTGTGGTTTTGATTTGCAGTTCCTTGAGAACTAATGACATCGAGCATTATTTTCTTGGTTACTGACCATTTGTGTATCTTCTTTGCAGAAGTGCCAATTTTCTTGCTTTTATTTGTTTAGTTTTCAAGATAGAGTCTCTCTCTGTCTCCCAGGCCGGAGTGCAATGGCATGATCACGGATCACTGCAGCCTTGTCTTCCCAGGCTCAAACAATCCTCCCACCTCAGCCTCCCTAGTAGCTGGGGCTACAGTTGTGTGTCACCACGCCTGGTTAATTTTTGTATTTTTTGTAGAGACAGGGTTTTGCCACGTTGCCCAGGCTGGTCTCAAACTCTTGGGCTCAAGCCATCTGCCCACCTTGACCTCCCAAAGTGCTGGGATTACAGGTTTGAACCGTCACTCCCAGCCTGCTAAGAGTTTTATGGTTTCACCTCTTATGTTTAGGTCTTTAATCCATTTTGAGATAACTTTTGTGTGTGGTGTGAGGTAAGAGTCCAACTTCATTCTTTTGCATGTACATATCCAATTGTTTCAGCACCATTTATTGAACTGTCTTAGCACTTTTGCTGAAAATCAATTGACTAAATGTGAGATTTATTTGTAGGCTCTCAGTTCTATTCCATTGATCTATATATCTATGCTTTTGTCAGGGCTACTGTGTCTTGATACTGTAACTTAGTAGTAAGTTGTGAAATTAGAAAATGAGTCCTTCAACTTTGTTCTTCTTTAAGATTGTTTTGACTCTTTGGGGTCCCTTGCAATTCCATATGAATTCCTGTTCCCCCACCCTGAGAAACACATAGTTTCTCAGACCACAGCCAATCCTTATTGACCCACTAGCATAGACTTAATTAGTAACTTCCAGTTGCAATCATTATGGACGATTACTGACCCAGTCCTCAAATCAGAAAGGTCCGGGTGGGTAAGGGGCTCCTATTACTGATGAGGAGTGGACATAGACTGGGTCCCAGGATCACTGTCCTGAGGTTGGTAAGAATGAACTTGAGCATGATTCATGGGGCTGTCTGTGGAGCAGGTTCCCTCTCCAGGAGACAGAGGCCCAAATACAGAGCAACCAACCCAGCACAGAAACTCCTCAGTGTGGGGATGGAGAGCAAACCTCAGGAATTCCTGCATTCTGGGGAATACGTGCCCTGGCAGCTTTAAAACAAGGGAATGACATCACACTAGATAACCTAAAGTAGTTCCCTCTTCAAAACCTCTGAAAGAGTTCAATAAAATATAGTCAACATTCTTTTAAATGCACAGCTGAACTAACAGAAACGTGAAGAAAATCACCAGGGGCCAAAAATAGAGAGAGAGAGGCAACTGGAGCAATCATTATGGGCTCAGGCTAAGGCTGTCTTGGGGCCTTGGCCCCAGCAACTCAGGCGCATGGCTTTTAACACATTACAATGAAAGGAGTAAAGAATTTGCGACCTGATGAAGTGAAAATTAAGAATGTAATAAGAGTGGACTAGAAAGCAATGCTCTTCCCACCTCCATCCAAGAAAAAAAAAACAAAGCAACTCATTTGTCTCAGCCTGTGTCTGGGTAAAGGTAAAAAAGAGTCTCCTGAGAATTTGCAGCACAAACCCAGTACTCCTGGAAATCAAGGGTGTGGGTTCCCGCTTCCCAGGGTGGGCAGTCCTTGAACCAATAACTTGAAAGTAAAAATTAGTCCCTGATCATTTACTTGGCAACAATTTTAAAGAGTAATAATGCACATGGGAGAAGAGGTGTAGATCCTCAGAATCTTTCACACACTGCTAGTGAAAATATAAATTTGTGCAGTCACTTTGGAAAATGGTTTGTCATGACCATCACCTCCTAAAGGTGAACATTCACACACTCTATATGACACACAAGCTCCTTTTGTAGGTGAACGCCCAAGATAGTTGCCCATGAACAACAGGAGATATAAGATGTATATGAATGTTCATAGCAGCATTCCTCACACTAGCAGACATCTGAAGAATCCAAATATCCCTCAGTGGGGTAAGGAACAATATAAACTTAGTGAAATTCACGCAATTAAATATTATACAGGAGTCAAAATGAATGAACTGTAATGACATGCAGTAATATAAATGAATCTTAGCAATATAATATTAAACGAAAAGAGCAAATCCTAAAAGATTGTCAGGCCTCTGAGCCCAAGCCAAGCCATTGCTGAGATCATGCCACTGCACTCCAGCCTGGGCCACATAGCGAGGCTATGTCTCAAAAAAAAAAAAAAAAAAAAAGAAGTTTCTTTCAATGAATACCAATAATGCTCCTGCCAGGCACCTAGAAACGGACTTGACTCTCTGGATTCTAAAGATGAGCCTCAGGGAGAATTACAGACTAACAGAAATTACTCCTCAAACCCCATTTCCAGTTTAATTCAAGTTTTCCTGGACAAGGACAGGTCTGGTCAGTGTTAACCCCAAATCGGGGTGAGTAAGGGGTGTCCAAGGCTCAAGAAGTCCCTATTTTCTTGATGAAAAGCATTCTTGATTTTACGTTATTTGATGCGGAAAGGGAGTCAGACACAATCTGTAAGAGCAGAAAATCCCCAAGTATGCTTTAGCAGGGAAGGCATGACATAATTTCTTCAGAAGTAAACTTACCCACCTAATTATGGATGCGTGGGGCTACAATTACAGATAAATAGCATTTCCAAAGACTAAGGTTCTTCCTGCTTCCTTCTCCAAAGCCCTTCTGGCAAAGCTCCCTGGGCCGTAGGTGCTGCAGAGGTGGGGGAGGCAGGCTACCGGAGCAGGCCTGACTGGAGGCCCAGAGGCGAGAGCAGGAGAGAAGTAAGATGCCTTGTCTATATTCCCCTGGAAGGGAGGGCTTGCTGCCCAGCTGCAGGGTCTCCAGGGCTTAGCTGATTTGCGCTCTGCTTCAGCTGTAAAGTGGTCTCACACACAGTCATGCCCCTCCTGGGGCAGCCTGCATCTGGTGACCGAGTGAAGTGGGGACCTGATCTTAGATGCTGGCAAGCAGTCCTCACCCCTCATCTCCACTACGGGCTCCTGAGCATTTTGTCAGCTGCCCATCACAGTTCAACTTGTTCCCGGGCCTGATCCTGCTTCTTTCCTTTCCTTTCAGAGGTGCTGAGCCTTCATAAACGTATTGTATCCCCAAACTCCTTTTTAATGTCTGCTGGAGAACCCACCCTGTGACAAGGTTAGGGGATGGAGAGTAGACCCAGCTGCAGATACAGAAAGAAGAGGTCCCTCCGGCCAAGTCTAACCCACGTCGGCTCTGGGGCCCCGCTTGAGGAAGAGATGTTCTAACTGGCGGGCAACGCACAGCGGTGCACACAGAAGGGCCAGTGGTGCTCAGCTCCAGGGGGCCTGTCAAAGGCAATGTGCATCTTTACTGTGACTGTGTTCTCTTCCCCATCATATCATGATGTAGGCCCTTACCGTATTTCTCCTGAATCATTCTGTAGTCTTCTAATTCTTCTTGTCTTTCGCCAGACTGATCTTTCTGAAACCCACATCTGATCATGTCATTCTCTTCCATAAAACCTTCCAAAGATGCCCCTTAAACCTCAGGATCAGGCCCAAATGACTTAACTTGAATTATCATTGGCTTGAGATCTGGCCTTGGTTTGCTGTCAGCTTATTTCTTGCAGCCCTGGGCTCAGTCAGCCCCTTTCCCACTTCTCACCATTGCTACTTAATGGTCTGAGGGGGGCTCTTCCTGTTGCTCCATGCACCGGAGCCAACTGCTGAAAACAGTAGGCAACAGTACTCTCCCCTCCTAAAGAGAGCTGCCAACTTAGGCACAACCACCTTCCTGGGACTTTTTAAGAGGTAGCAGAACAGCCCTGATGCCCTACCAACCACCACAAACACCCCTCACCACATCCCAAGTCTGGGGAGAAGGGAGGGTGGTAGAGTGATGGAGGATGGCCAAGGTAGACAGCAGAGTATCCTGAGGACATGGCTTGCTGCATCTCACACTGGAGGGCTGTGCCTTGGGTCAGGCCACTCAGTAGAGGGGCAGACTATTGGGTTGGGAGCAGTGAAGGCGGGAGGATAGTAGAGGTGGACCTCCCATCTGGGAGCACCCAGAAGAGCTCTCACCTGAGACCATGGCGGACCGGGCACCTAAATGCCTGCTACCGCGAGGGCAAGGGGGCCAGCCTGTGTTAGCCAGAGGGTCACAGAGACCACTAAAAGGATCACAACCATGGCTGGTTAGAGAGTGACATTCACCCCATGCCCTTCTCTCCTGTCCACCCCCTCACTGGAAGTGCTGGTTGTCATCCGAATTCCAGCCCCAATCTTGATAAGTGAGTTTGAAGTTTTTTTGTTTTTATTTATTTTTTATTTATTTTTGAGACACAGTCTTACTCTGTTGTCCAGGCTGGAGTGCAGTGGCCGGATCTCGGCTCACGGCAACCTCCGCCTCCTGGGTTCATGCCATTCTCTTGTCTCAGCCTCCCAAGTAGCTGGGACTACAGGCACGCACCACCACGCCTGGCTAATTTTTGTATTTTTAGTAAAGACGGGATTTCACCATGTTGGCCAGGATCGTCTTGATCTCTTGACCTCGTGATCCGCCCGCCTCAGTTTCCCAAAGTGTTGGGATCACAGGCGTGAGCCACCACACCTGGCTGAGTCTGAGGTTTTAAACTACCTTTCAATAAACTAGAATGCGGGATCTGAAAGAGGGTGGTTGAAGACAGTAACTCAAAAGGAAAACAATTTTGTGTTTGTGCCCCATCATTACACTGTAGAATGATGCCATCTTTCTTAAACCCCAGCAGGACCACCTGTTTCTCATATCTACTCCAGAAAAGGGTCATATGCCAGGCAGGAGCCAGCTCTGCTTTTCCCCTCCAACTAGGAATTTGGATGGGCTATGGATGCCAGCATTTCTCCCTTCCCTTCACTCTCAGCAGTAACACTAGTTGGCTGAACACTTTCCACTTGCTAGGCAGTGTTTAAATTATTGATGTGTGGCTGGGAACAGTGGCTCACACCTGGAATCCCAGCACTTTGGGAGGCCAAGGCAGGCAGATCACCTGAGGTCGAGTTTGAGACCAGCCTGGCTAACATGGTGAAACCCTGTCTCTACTAAATATATATAATATATATTATATTTATATGTATTATTTTTATATATGTATATATATGTGTGTGTGTATATATATGTATATATATACACACACAAAATTTAGCTGGGCTTGGTGGCGCACACCTGTAATCACAGCTACCTGGGAGGCTGAGGCATGAGAATTGCCTAAACCAGGGAGGCGAAGGTTGCAGTGAGCTGAGATTGCGCCACTGCACTCCAGCTTGGGCATCAGCTGTCTCAAAATAAAAAAATAAATAAATAGTGAATGTCTGTCCAATTCAAGCTCGTTATTTAAAGAGCAGACCATACCTGCTCCCTCCATGACTTCTCTTACCCCCCCTAAAACTGCTGCCAGCAGGGCAGTAATGACGCAGTTAGTATCTTTGCGATATTTGCTGATATTGACCCCTCTCTTCTTGAAAATTCTGCCTTATTTGGTTTGTGTGACCTCACTGCCTGTGGAGTTTCTCTTCCCACTGAGTACTCTTTTTCAGACCCATAGATTGGTTTCTAGCCAGCTTTCTTGCTATGCCTTCATGTTGATATAACTCTGGACTCCACTCTTCTCACTTGATTCTCTACCTTAGTAATTGTCTCCTTTATTGGGGCTTCAGTTACTGCAGCTATGAGACAGCCACATTCCGAACCCATAAATCTTTGGGTAACGATTGACTCTGCCAGAGTGTCTTTCAGGCAACCTAAACTGATCATTTCCAAGGCTGAACAGACCACCTCCAATAGCGTCAGTTCTTTTTGACGTAACCCAGTCAGGAGAATAATTCCTAAGACTGGATAAAGGCTTCTCTCTTTCCCAACTCCACCAATCTCTTGCCAAATTCTTTCATTTCTACTTTTTTTTTTTTTTTTTCAGAGATAGCATCTTGGTCTGTCACCCAGGCTGGAGTGCAGTGGTGTAGTCATAGCTCACTGCAACCTTGAACTCCTGAACTCAAGTGACCCTCTTGTTTTAGCCTCCAGAGTAGCTAGGACTACAGGTGTGTGCCACCAGGCCTGGCTAATTAAGAAAAAAAAATGTGTGTGTGGTGATCTGGTGATCTTGCTGTGTTGCCCAGGCTGTCGCAAACTCCTGGCCTTGAGGGATCCTCCTGCCTCAGCCTCTCAAAATGTTAGCATTACAGGTATGAGCCACCACACCCAGCCCTTATTTCTACCTTTTAAACTACTGAGTCTCAAAATTTGGTCTCTGAATCCTTTTACGCTCTTAAAAATCATTGGGTATCTCAAAGAGGCTCCATGTAAATGAGCCATATTTATAGATATTTGCCATACCAGAAGCTAAAATAAAACATTTAAAATATTTATTTAAAATAATAAACCCTAAGAGAAAACCAAACACCGCATGTTCTCACTCATAGGTGGGAACTGAACAATGAGATCACTTGGACTCGGGAAGGGGAACATCACACACCGGGGCCTATCATGGGGAGGGGGGAGGAGGGAGGGATTGCATTGGGGAGTTATACATGATATAAATGATGAATTGATGGGTGCTGACGAGTTGATGGGTGCAGCACACCAACATGGCA
>NW_016805666.1:474374-479874 GCF_001698545.2 Rhinopithecus bieti
AAAAAAATTAAAAAAAAATAAATAAATAAAAATAAAATAAAATAAAATAATAAACCCATCACATATTGACATAAGTAATAAACCCACCACATATTTATAAGAATCACACACTGACACATTAACACTAACATTTCCATTAGAAAAGTATTTTCCAAAACCAAAAACTGAGAAGAGTTGCATTGTTTTACATTTTTGTAAATCTCTTAATGTCTGCTTAACAGAAGGAACTGAATTACAATATCTGCTTCTGTTGCAATATATTCAATTGCAACCCAAATGCAATGATTTTTTTGAAGTATTCAGAGATAAATTCATCCTCAAACAGGTAAGTAGATGGAAAAGGTAGGGGGGTTTTCACATCTTTTTTAGGTAATTGTAGATAGTTCTTTTGTTGCTACCCCAAAGCTCAACAAGTGGTAGTTTCTTAAAGGTTAGCTATAAAGTAGATTCTGAAACCATATCAGTGAATTTTTTATACTCTGTTATATTAAAATCTACTGGGTTATTTTATACTTTGAATGAATCTTTTACTCCTTAATGCATGACTTTGTGACATTGTGTACTGGGCTTTGGAAATTTTGTTCACTGAGTCATGCATATCTTCCTGGCATTGACCCATTTCTCTCTAAATGTCAAATAATCATATTTGATGTTTGCACTACTGTATTGCTTTGTAGGGCTGCTATAACAGAGTACCACAAATTGTGTGGTTTATAGTAACAGAAATCTATTCTGTCATATTTCCGAAGGCTGGAGGTCTGAGATGAAGATACTGGCAGGGTAGTTTCCTCCTTAAAGGGCCAAAGGAGTATCCCTTCATGCCGCTGTCTGAGTTTCTGGTGGTGGCGTGAAGCGCTTGGTATTTCTTGGCTTGTAGCTGCATTACATCAATTTCTGCCTCTCTCTTCACAGGCCTACTTCCTTGGGTGTGGCTACATCTCTGTATCCAAATTTATACTCATAACAGCAATTCATAGAATTCAGGGCCTCCTCTAATCCAGTATGACCTCATGGTAACTCAAGTGTATCTGAAAACCCTGTTTTCCAAGGTCACAATCACAGATATTAAAAAATTAGGACTTCAACGTGTCTTTTTTGGAGCCACAATTCAACCCACAGCAACCATTAGTGTCATCAGAAAAATGTTCAAGAATTGGGAAGCTGTCAGATTCACGGGGTGGATACAAGTCTTCCAAAATTCTAATCTTTACTCGAAAACTTAGATTTCATCATTGGCAAAAAATACAACTGGTAACAAACACTAAAACAAAACTAGAAAATTTGTTATTACTGAAGTGGGTGGTTCACTTTGTTGACTTTAAAGAAAACGTCTCCCAAATGTGCAAGTCTGATAACCCGAGTTTATACTAGTAATTTTCTTTCAGGTGAAATCATATTTACCATACTAGAAGTTAAAAGCACAGTAAAACTTTTAACATACAAGTTTTTTTCATGTTCCATGAGAAAAAAAAACCAGTTAGTTCAGTTCTTAACTTAACTACAAAAGCACTTTTCCTTGGGACAAACATCATATTTTACTCTGCAACTAAAATGCCTTGCATGTCCTTCATATATTGCATCACACAGAGTGTTAAAAGATTGTGGGCGCAGTGGCTCACGCCTGTAATCCCAGCATTTTGAGAGATTGAGGCAGGCAGATTCCTTGAGCCCAGGAGTTTGAGACCAATCTGGGCGACAGAGTGAGACCCTGTCTTTACAAAACAAACAAACAAAAATTAGCTGGGCCTGGTGGTGCGTGCCTGTGGTCCCAACTACCAGGAAGGCTGAGGTGGGAGAATCACTTGAGCCCAGGTAGTCAAAGCTGCAGTGAGCGGAGATCACGCCACTGCACTCCAACCTGAGCAATAGAGTAAAAACCCACCTCAAAAAAAAAAAAAAAAAAAAAAAAAGGGGGGGATTCAATGATAAAAAAAAAAAAAGTGGGTGGGGTTTAAGGAAAGAAAAAAAAAAAAAAAAAAAAAAAAAAAAGAAAAAAAAGGATATGTACTCAAAGGTCAAGACTTAATAAAAATTAATAATATTTATTGCTTCATAAAGGATATTTTAAAAACTTTTTTTTTTCTCTGTGAGTTGATGATGGTGAAGCACGCAAGACTACTAGTGGACTTCAGTGCCTCATCGTACTAAGACACTAACAGTTTTACCCATTATTTCTTTTGCACTATTAGTGCAAATATCAATACAGTGAAAAACCCAAATATGGTCTTACTGTAATTGTGAAAATAGTTGTGACCTCATGGACCACCCTGAAAGTGTCTGTAGACCACATTTTGATAACCACAGTCCTAAATAACTCTCCACCAACTCTACCCCTGCCTTAGGACTCATCAGTTCTTAGGAAGACTATTATAGTGCCAGTTCTCTCTCCCTCTCTCCAGAGTTGTCCCCTTCTATCAGTCTTCCACACAGCCAGAGTGAGCTTTCAGACAAGTATCAGTGGAACATTCTTCTGCTTAATACCCGTCAGTGAGTTCCCACTGACTTTAAGGTCCAAACTCCTTAGCACAGAGCATATGATGTAAACTCCTCATCTAGCAATGACTTATGTTTTCCACCTATTCTTCAGCCACATTCTCTACATGTCTTCCAATTCAGCCAGACCAGTTCTCTTAATCTATCATGCTGTTCTCCCTGCCAGGAATACCCTCATCTCCTCACTTCTTATCTAGCTAAATCTTTACTTACTCTTTTAAAGTCAACTTCTGTTACCTCTTCCAGGAAGACATCCTGGATCATCTTCCTGGTTCATCAACAGGATTAGCAGATTTTCCTTCTCTGTATTTCCATGCCATAGTTCTATTGTAGCAATTTTTTTTTTTTTTTAAACGGAGTCTTGCTCTGTTGCCCAGGCTGGAGTGCAGCGGCGCGATCTTGACTCACTGTAAATTCCACCTCCCAGGTTCAAGCAAATCTCCAGCCTCATCCTCCCAAGTAGTTGGGACTACAGGCACACACCACCATGTCCAGCTATTTTTTTTTGTTTGTTTTTTTTAAAATTGTTATACTTTAAGTTCTGGGGTACATGTGCAGAACGTGCAGGTTTGTTACATATGTATTCATGTGCCATGGTGGTTTGCTGTTCCCATCAACCCATAATCTATATGAAGTATTTCTCCTAATGCTATCCCTCCTTTACCCGTTGCAATCTCTGACAGGTCCCAGTGTGTGACACCCTCCCTGTGTCCATGTGTTCTCATTGTTCAACTACCACTTATGAGTGAGAACATGTGGTGTTTGGTTTTCTGTTCTTGTATTAGGTTGCTGAGAATGATGGTTTCCAGCTTCATCCATGTCCCTACAAAGGACGAAAACTCATCCTTTTTTATGGCTGCATAGTATTCCATGGTGTATATGTGCCACATTTTCTTTATCCAGTCTATCATTGATGGGCATTTGGGTAGGTTCCAAGTCTTTGCTATTGTGAACAGTGCCACAATAAACATACGTGTGCATGTTTCTTCATAGTAGAATGATTTATAATCCTTTGGGTATATACCCAGTAATGGGATTGCTGGGTCAAATAGTATTTCTACTTCTAAATCCTTCAGGAACCACCACACTNCCAGTAATGGGATTGCTGGGTCAAATAGTATTTCTACTTCTAAATCCTTCAGGAACCACCACACTGTCTTCCACAATGGTTAAACTAATTTACACTCCCATCAACAATGTAAAAGCATTCCTATTTCTCCACATCCTCCCCAGCATCTGTTGTTTCCTGACTTTTAATGATTGCCATTCTAATTGGCGTGAGATGGTATCTCATTGTGGTTTTGATTTGCATTTCTCAAATGACCAGTGATGATGAGCTTTTTTTCATATGTTTGTTGGCTGCATAAGTGTCTTCTTTTGAGGAGTGTCTGCTCATATCCTTTGCCCACTTTTTGATGGGGTTGTTTTTTTCTTGTAAATTTGTTAAAGTTCATTGTAAATTCTGGATATTAGCCCTTTGTCAATGGATAGATTGCAAAAATTTTCTCCCATTCTGTAGGTTGCCTGTTCACTCTGATGATAGTTTCTTTTGCTGTGCAGAAGCTCTTTAGTTTATTAGATCCCATTTGTCAGTGTTGGCTTTTGTTGCCATTGCTTTTGATTTTTTAGTCATGAAGTCTTCTCCCATGCCTATGTCCTAAATGGTATTGCCTAGGTTTTCTTCTAGGGTTTTTATGGTTTTAGGTCTTATGTTTAAGTCTTTAATTCATCTTGACTTAGTTTTTGTATAAGGTATAAGGAAGGGACCCAGTTTCAGTTTTCTGCATATGGCTAGCCAGTTTTCCCAATACCATTTATGAAATAGGGAATCCTTTCTCCATTGCTTGTTTTTGTCAGGTTTGTCAAAGATCAGATGGTTGTAGATGTGTAGTATTATTTCTGAGGCCTCCGTTCTGTCCCATTAGTCTATGTATCAGTTTCAGTACCAGTACCATGCTGTTTTGGTTACTGTAGCCTTGTAGTATAGCTTGAAGTCAAGCAACCTGATGCCTCCAGCTTTGTTCTTTTTGCTTAGGATTGTCTTGGCAATGTGGGCTCTTTTTAGCTTCATATGAAATTCATAGTAGTTTTTTTTCTAACTCTGTGAAGAACATCAATGGTAGCTTGATGCGGATAGCTTTGAATCTATAAATTACTTTGGGCAGTGTGGCCATTTTCATGATATTGATTCTTCTTATCCACGAGCATGGAATGTTCTTGCATTTGTTTGTGTCCTTTATTATTTTATTGAGCAGTGGTTTGTAGTTCTCCTTGAAGAGGCCCTTCACATTCCTTATAAGTTGGATTCCTAGGTAGTTTATTCTCTTCGTAGCAATTGTGAATGGCTCTCTGTTTGTCTGTTATTGGTGTATAGGAATGCTTGTGATTTTTGTACATTGATTTTGTATCCTGAGACTTTGCTGAAGTTGCTTATCAGCTTAAGGAGATATTGGGCTGAGATGATGGGGTTTTCTAAATATACAATCATGTCATCTGCAAACAGAGACAATTTGACTTCTTCATTTCCTAATTCAATACCCTTTATTTCTTTCTCTTGCCTGATTGCCCTGGCCAGAACTTCCAATACTATGTTGAGTAGGAGTGGTAAGACAGGGCATGCTTGTCTTGTGCCGGTTTTCAAAGGGAATGCTTCCAGTTTTTGCCCATTCAGTATGATATTGGCTGTGGGTTTGTCATAAATAGCTCTTATTATTTTGAAATACGTTCCATCAGTGCCGAGTTTATTGAGAGTTTTTAGCATGAAAGGCTGTTAAATTTTATTGAAAGCCTTTTCTGCATCTATTGAGATAATAACGTGGTTTTTGTCATTGGTTCTGTTTATGAGATGGATTATGTTTATTGATTTGCATATGTTGAACCAGCCTCGCATCCCAGGAATGAAGCCGACTTGATCGTGGTGGATAAGCTTTTTAATGTGCTGTTGGATTTGGTTTGCCAGTATTTTATTAAGGATTTTAGCACCGATGTTCATCAGGGATATTGGCTT
>NW_016805666.1:479967-504137 GCF_001698545.2 Rhinopithecus bieti
TGGCTGCATAGTATTCCATGGTGTATATGTGCCACATTTTCTTAATCCAGTCTGTCACAGATGGACATTTGGGTTGATTCCAAGTCTTTGCTATTGTGAATAGTGCTGCAATAAACATACGTGTGCATGTGTCGGCTTGTAATTTTCTTGTTATGTCTCTTCCAGGTTTTGGTATCAGGATGATGCTGGCCTCATAAAATGAGTTAGGGAGGATTCCCTCTTTTTCTATTGTTTGGAATCATTTCAGAAGGAATGGTACCAGCTCCTCTTTGTACCTCTGCTAGAATTCGGCTGTGAATCCATCTGATCCTGGACTTTTTTTGGTTGGTAGACTATTAATTACTGCCTCAATTTCAGAACTTGTTATTGGTCTATTCAGGGACTCGACTTTGGTTTAGTCTGGAGAGGGTGTATGTGTCCAGGAATTTATCCTTTTCTTCTAGATTTTCTAGTTTATTTGCATAGAGTGTTTATAGTATTCTCTGATGGTAGTTTGTATTTCTGTGGGATCAGTGGTGATATCCCCTTTATCATTTTTTATTGCTTCTATTTGATTCTTCTCTCTTTTTTTCTTTATTACTCTGGCTAGCAGTCTATCTATTTTGTTGATCTTTTCAAAAAACCAACTTCTGGATTCACTGATTTTTTTTGAAGGTGTTTTTGTGTCTTTATCCCCTTCAGTTCTGCTCTGATCTTAGTTACTTCTTGTCTTCTGCTGGCTTTTGAATTTGTTTGCTCTTGCATCTCTAGTCTTTTAATTGTGATGTTAGGGTGTCAAGTTTAGATCTTTCCTGCTTTCTCTTGTGGGCATTTAGTGCTATAAATTTCCCTCTAAACATTGCTTTAAATGTGTCCCAGAGATTCTGGTATGTTGTGTGTTTGTTCTCATTGGTTTCAAAGTACATCTTTATTTCTGCCTTCATTTCGTTATTTACCCAGTAGTCATTCAGGAGCAAGTTGTTAGTTTTCATGTAGTTGTGTGGTTTTGAGTGAGCTTCTTAATTTTGAGTTCTAATTTGATTGCACTGTGGTCTGATAGACTGTTAGGACTTCCGTTCTTTTGCATTTGCTGAGGAGTGCTTTACTTTCAATTATGTGGTCAATTTTAGAATAAGTGTGATGTGGTGCTGAGAAGAATGTATATTCTGTTTATTTGGGGTGGAGAGCTCCTGTAGATGTCTATTAGGTCTATTGTTCCAGAGTTGAGTTCAAGTCCTGAATATCCTTGTTAATTTTCTGTCTCATTGATCTGTCTAATATTGACAGTGGGGTGTTAAAGTCTCCCACTATTATTGTGTAGTAGTCTAAGTCTCTTTGTAGGTCTCTAAGAACTTGCTTTATGAATCTGGGTGCTCCTGTATTGGGTGCATATATATTTAGGATAGTTAGCTCTTCTTGTTGCATTGATTTCTTAAAGATTATGTAATACCCTTCATTGTCTCTTTTGATATTTGTGGGTTTAAAGTCTGTTTTATCAGAGACTAGGATTGTAACCCCTGCTTTTTTTTGCTTTCCGTTTGCTTGGTAAATACTCTTCTATCCCTTTCTTTTGAGCCTGTGTGTATCTTTGCACACGAGATGGGTCTCCTGAATACAGCACATTGATGAGTCTTGACTCTATCCAATTTGCCAGTCTGTGTCTTTTAATTGGGGTATTTAGTCCATTTACATGTAAGGTTAAGATTGTTATGTGTGAATTTGATCCTGTCATTATGATGCTAGCTGGTTATTTTGCCTGTTAGTTGATGCAGTTTCTTCGTAGTGTCGATGGTCTTTACAATCTGGTATGTTTTTGCAGTGGCTGGTACCAGTTGTTCTTTCCACATTTAGTGCTTCCTTCAGGAGCTCTTGTAAGGCAGGCCTGGTGGTGACAAAATCTCTCAGCATTTGTTTCTCTGTAAAGAATTTTATTTCTCCTTCACTCATGAAGCTCAGTTTGGCTGGATATGAAATTCTGGGTTGAAAATTCTTTTCAGTGGGGAGGGGGGAGGGATGGCATTGGGAGTTATACCTGATGTTAATGACGAGTTGATGGGTGCTGATGAGTTGATGGGTGCAGCACACCAATATGGCACATGTATACATATGTAACAAACCTGCACGTTGTGCACATGTACCCTAGAACTTAAAGTATAATAAAAAAATGAAAATTATTTTCTTTAAGAATGTTGAATATTGGCCCCCACTCTGTTCTGGCTTGTAGGGTTTCCGCTGAGAGATCTGTTTTTAGTCTGATGGTCTTCCCTTTGTGGGTAACCTGACCTTTCTCTCTGGCTGCCCTTAACATTTTTTCCTTCATTTCAACCTTGGTGAATTTGACGATTATGTGGTTGCTCTTCTCGAGGAGTATCTTTGTGGTGTTCTCTGTATTTCCTGAATTTGAATGTTGTCCTGCCTTGCTAGGTTGGGGAAGTTCTCCCGCATCATATCCTGAAGAGTGTGTTCCAACTTGGTTCCATTCTGCCCATCACTTTCAGGTGCAGCAGTCAAACGTAGATTAGTCTTTTCACATCGTCCAACTTGGTTCCATTCTCCCCATCACTTTCAGGTGCACCCGTCAAACGTAGATTAGTCTTTTCACATCGTCCCATATTTCTTGGAGGCTTTGTTTGTTTCTTTTCATTCTTTGAAAATACTGTAGTATTAAATAATGATAATTACCATTATTTTAACAAGCAAATCTTGTCTTCTTGCTTTATTTCATTAAGTTCACCTTCAATCTGTGATATCTTTTCTTTTGCTTGATTGGGCTATTGATACTTGTGTATGCTTCACGAAGTTCTGCTGCTGTGTTTTTTAGCTGTATCAGGTCATTTATGTTCTTCTATAAACTAGTTATTCTAGTGAGCAATTTATCTAACCCTTTTTCAAGGATCTTAGCTTCCTTGCATTGGGTGAGAACATGCTCCTTTAGCTCAGAGGAGTTTGTTATTACCCATCTTCTGAAGCCTACTTCTGTCAATTCATCAAACCCATTCTCTGTCCAGATCTGTTGCCTTTCTGGCAAGGAGTTGTGATCCTTCGGAGGAGAATAGACATTCTGGTTTTTGGAATTTTCAGCCTTTTTGTGCTGGTTTCTCCCCATCTTCATGGATTTATCTACCTTCAGTCTTGGATATTGGTGACCTTTGGATGGGGTCTCTGAGTGGACGTCCATTTTGTTGATGTTAATGCTATTCCTTTCTGTGTGTTAGTTTTCCTTCTAACAGTCAGGACCCGCTGCTGCAGGTCTGCTGGAGTTTGCTGGAGGTCTACACCAGACCCTGTTTGCCTGGGTATCACCAGCAGAGGCTGCAGAACAGCAGATTGCTGGCTGTTCCTTCCTCTAGAAGTTTCGTCCCAGAGGGGCACCTGCCAGATGCCAGCCAGAGCTCTCCTGTATGAGGTGTCTGTCGGCCCCTACTGGGAGGTGTCTCCTACTCAGGATACACAGGGGTCAGGGATCCACTTGAGGAGGTAATATGACTTTTATCAGAGCTCGAACGCTGTGCTGGGAGGTCCACTGCCCTCTTCAGAGCCATCAGGCAGGGATGTTTGAGTCTGCTGAAGCTGCATCCACAGACGCCCCTTCCCTCAGGTGCTCTGTCCCAGGGAGATGGGGGTTTTATCTGTAAGTCCCCTACTGGGGATTCTTTTCAGAGATACGCTGCCCAGAGAGGAGGAATCTAGAGAGGCAGTCTGGCCACAGCGGTCTTGCTGAGCTGCGGAAGACTCCACCCAGTTCGAACTTCCTGGCAACTTTGTTTACACTGTGAGGGTAAAACCACCTACTCAAGCTTCAGCAATGGCAGATGCCCCTCCCCCCACGAAGGGTCCCAGGTCAACTTCAGACTGCTGTGCTGGCTGTGAGAATTTCAAGCCAGTGGATCTTAGCTTGCTGGGCTCCGTAGGGGTGGGACCCGCTGAGCCAGACCACTTGGCTCTCTGGCTTCAGCCCCCTTTCCAGTGGAGTGAACGGTTCTGTCTCACTGGCATTCCAGGTGCCACTGGGTTATGAAAAAATGACTCCTGTAGCTAGCTCGGTGTCTGCCCAGTCACCCGGTTTTGTGCTTGAAATCCAGGGCCCTGGTGGCATGGGCAACTGGAGGGAATCTCCCTGTCTACGGGTTGCAGAGACCATGGGAAAAGCGCAGTATCTGGACCAGAGTGCTCTGTTGGTCATGGCACAGTCCCTCATGGCTTCCCTTGGCTAGGGGAGGGAAATCCCCTGACCCCTTGTGCTTCTCGGGTGAGGCGACATCCCACCCTGCTTTGGCTCGCCCTTCGTGGGCTGCACCCACTATCCAACCAGTCCCATGAGATGAACTGGGTACCTCAGTTGGAAATGAAGAAATCACCCGCCCTCTGCATGATTTCACTGGGAGCTGCAGACTGGAGCTGTTCCTATTCGGCCATCTTACCAGCACCAATTTTTTTGCGTTTTTAGTAGAGACGAGGTTTCGCCATGTTGGCCAGGCTGGTCTTGAACTCCTGACCTCAGGTGATCCGCCCGCCTCTGCCTCCCAAAGTGCTGGGATTACAGGCATGAGTCACTGTGCCCAGCCTATCATAGCATTTTTAATATCATACTATAGTATTAAATAATGATAATTACCATTATTATAAAAACAAACATCTATGCACTATTTGCTGGACACTGTGTCAAGCACTTTAAATGCATCATAATTTCTGGCATATTAATTTCTTAATCATATTAAGTCTTCAAGTTCCTTAACCTCAGGGTATGGGAGGTAAGAGACCAATAAGGTTCATAGTTTTTCTTTTTCTTTCTATTTATTTATTTATTTGTTTATTTATTTATTTATTTATTTTTGAGACGGAGTTTCACTCTTGTCGCCTAGGCTGGAGTGCAATGGCGTGATCTCAGCTCACTGCAACCTCCCCCTCCCGGGTTCAAGCAATTCTCCTGCCTCAGCCTCCCGAGTAGCTGGGATTAGAGGCATGTGCCACCATGCTCAGTTAATTTTGTATTTTTTAGTAGATACGGGGTTTCTCCATGTTGATCAGGCTGGTCTCGAACTCCTGTCCTCAGATGATCCATCTGCCTTGGCTTCCCAAAGCGCTGGGATTACAGGCGTGAGCCACTGTGCCCAGCCCTCCGTATTTTCTCATGAGAATTCACAAGTGATTCAAATGGCTCCTCCACTATGTGAGGTATCGTTTTTCCTCTGGCTGCTTTCAAAATTCTCTCTTTAGTTTTCAGCAGTTTGACTATGATAGGCCTATATGTGTCTTTATTTACATGGATGCTGCCTGGGGTTCACTGAACTTGAGTTTATAATGTATGTTTTTCAACACATTGGGGAACATTTAAGCCATTTGTTCTTCAGAAAATTTTTTCTGGTCTCATTCCCTCTTCTACTTCTGGAATTCAATTACATGTATGCAGGTATTTTTATATTGTACTACAGGTCCCTGAGACCCTATTCAATTTTTTCAATTTTTTTTTTTTTTTTTTTTTTTGCCATCAGACTGGACAATTTGTATGGCTACAGAAATTCTCTCTCCCTCTCTTTTTTTAAAATCAAGTCTGTCCAGTGAATTTTTAATTTAAAATATTGTACTTGTCAGTTCTAAATTTCCATTGGTTCTTTTTTATATAGTTTCTATTTCTTGTTTGAGATTTCCTGCCTTTCATTCATTAAAGTACATTTTCCTTTACTTTGTTGAGATGAGTTGTAATACCTGCTTGAGAGTTCTTATCTGCTGCTTGGGTGGGTCCCAGTTCATTGTTTTTTCTCTTAACCCTGGATCATATTCTCTGGCTCTGTGCTGTTTTTTTTCTCTTAACTTTGGATCATATTTTCTGGCTCCGTGCATCGTATGTGATTTTGGAGTATATTTAGGCATTATAAATTTGATGTTCTGGAGATTCTGCATCCTATTATGTTCTTCTCAGAATGTTGTTTTGTTTTAGCAAGCACTTAGCTGAGCTCAAACTGCAAAACTCTATTCTTTGGACAGCAACTAACCTCTCGGGTCATTTTCCCTGCCATCAGCTAGGCTGCTTTGAGCATGCCTTATGTGAGTGTGGTTCAGGAATCTGCCCAAATCTTGATCAGTTTAGACACAGGATCCAGGTCTTTCTCACTCTGGCTCATTTCCTTCTAGTATCCTCCCACTCCCTGCTTTCTAGCATGCTGTAGTAGAGTTTTAGCTATCCCCGTAGTACCAACCTCAGCCTGTGCTCAGGCTACAAAACTACAAAAATAGGAAACTCATCCCTTGCCATTTCACTTATCCAAGATTTGACTCCCCCCGGATTCTGTCTGCTTCTATTTACTCTTTAGTGCCTTCAGCTTTTTGTTTGTGTTTGTTTCTTTGTTTATTTCATACAGAGTTATCTATTATCTGTAGGAAACCAGGATCTGGTAGATGCTTATTTGTCCATACCAACAGCTAAAATTACTGGTACTTTTTTCTGTTGCTTTTACTTTTGCTGTTCATTGTGTTAAATGTTGGGAGGAGAGACATTATATCATCTAGAGTCATTTTGCCATCTTCGTCCAGAAGTTTTCTTGTGCAAATGGTTTATTCTTTTAGAGCCTCAGCTTTATAATCTATAAAATAAGTGAAATAGTTATTTGTGGAGTCATTAAAAGGTTTAGATGAGATGGTGCGGGTAAAACATTTTAGCCCAGAGCTTGGAAGTTAATAAGATTATTACCATTATCTTCAGTGTCAGTATCTCATCCCTAACATGGTGCAGAGTATGTAGTAAGAGATAAGTAACGATTGTTGGATAAATGAATTAGATACATGAAAATAGAGAAGGAAGAGAATGGATACAAGAAATAGTGAAACTAACTACAGGAAACTGAGAAACTGCTTCAAGGCTGGCATTTCCTCACTGGAGCTGGGCACGTAACAGACACACAGGCCTGTGGCCAGGTAGCTCTTCCCTCTGGCCAGGCTCTGTTACACAATGTGTTCTCTTTAATTTGTGCGGTGATTCATGACACAAGCTGCAGCACGAGGCCAATCCTGCAGAGCTGGGGGAAGAGTCTCCACATCCCCGCTTTGTACACTTTCCAGAAGGCACCGAGGAATTTTGGGGGGATTCTGGAGCCTGCATGGAACTCCCTTGATTCATGAGCGTGGGAGGAAATGTCTGAAAGCTGCATTTGGGTGGGGCAGTAGCAGAGACAGAATGGATAGGTTTGGGGATGGAGGAGGCCTTCATTCTCCAAGCGTGACAAGCTTGTAACACCCTGACTTCAGGGAGGAGCTATTATACACACCAGAGGGCTGAAATGCCAACCCTCAGCAGGCGGTTGCGTGCTCCAAAACCATAACGGTATTTACCAGGGTGAAGGGGGCCAGCCTTTAGGCACTCCCAGTGGCTGTGCTTCTATTCATAGTACCTGCCAGGGCTACTCCAAGAGGACAGTAACGTGAGCAAGCTCCTTGTGCCTGGGTGTCTTCTTTGCTGGATAAAGATACAAAAAGACTTTCGAAAATATTATTAAGTAACATGTTTAAAATGGTAAATTTTATGTTATGCTGGATAAAGATACAAAAAGACTTTCGAAAATATTATTAACATGTTTAAAATGGTAAATTTCATGTTATGCTGGATAAAGATACAAAAAGACTTTCGAAAATATTATTAAGTAACATGTTTAAAATGGTAAATTTTACGTTATGTCTGTCTTACCCCAATGACAAACAAACAATATTGGTAAAATAGTACATGCTCATTATAGACAATTTGGAAAATTAAGAAAGATTTAAAGAAGAAACGAAGTTTTTTATATTCTTTCTAATATTTTGACATATGTATTTCTTTTCTTCTTTTCTGTATCTGAGTGGACTTTTTTTTTACTTAACTGAATTAAGTAATTAATTTTACTTAAAAATCCTATAGTGTGGGTTTTTTTGGGTACTTTAGCATTATAATCTCAGCATATTTGTCATTAAGTATTGTTTGAATATCTTTTAATATATTCAAAGAAATTCATTTATGGATTCATCAAATCATACTTAATGTTTTCAGTGGCTATTTAGGCAGTTCTTAATATTTTGCTTAAAAAAACCACTTTAATAAACATCTTTAAACATGAGTCTTTTGTAAAAGACCTTCTGAAAGTAGAACATTTTTTCTTCTCTTCTTTCATCCTGCTTAGATCCTACATCTCCTTAAATGCCAGGCTCAGAGTTGGCCTCTGCTAAAAAACCTACCCTGAGAATTTCAGCCTGCAAGAATCCCTTCCTTCTCTGACTCCAATTCATTCATTCCTTCCTCAAATATTATTTTATGACATATCAAATATGTATATGTTTTATCAAATATTAATTTCTTCTCTAATGTGATTGTTTAGTACAATGATTATGGCTAAGCCTATTGAGTACTTACTCTATGTTGCCCCTTTTTAAAGCACTTTACATGGATTATATAATTTCATTTTTATAGTACTTTGCATGCTTTACCTATGGGAAAACTGAAGCATAGAGAGGGTAAGTAATTTATCAAAGATTGCTCAGCTGTTCCTTGGGTGAGCTGGGATTTAACACCGCTCCTGTGGCTCTGAGTCCATTAATTGTACTAACATTTATGAATACTGCCTCAGCTGGACTATTCTAGGGAATAAAGTAGACAGAGCAAATATACTTCTGTCCTCTGGAATGAATTCACAGCCTGAGCTGCCCTACTGAGTCTGGATCATAAAGGGTCTTGAGCAGTTTCCTGATGACAGTCTGTGGGTAAGTCTTACTCTTCCATGCTGTGTACTCCTGCAGGGCTGGGATATTGTCCCCTTCTGCCTTCCACTCCCATAAAGCACACACTTAGTGCCCAAGGGTTACTCAGTAAGGCCCTCAAACTGATGGCTGGGAGGTAGCAGAAAGAGATCTGAGCGCCTGGAGACCAGGGTTTGCTTCTGTCACTGTGAAACACAAGGGAAGTTTCTCTACCAGTCTGGTGTCTGTTTCTTTATAAGGGAAATGAGATCATCTTTGATGGTCTGAGAGAGTGGTAAGATCTTCCAGTAATACCTTAGGTTTTTCTCACATTGTAAAGAGGAAACACTAACATAAGACCCTCCTGTGGCCCTGAGCTCTTTGATCTGGCCCACGGCCTGTAATTTCTGGGTTAAACATGAGGAAGCTATCTCCACACTGCTCGTTTTTCAGTATGCAAAGATGTGAACGGAAATCTTTTAGAGGCTAAAAAGCAGTGCTAACTTTCTCACTGCTACATGTAATCACAGTTACAGTGTGTGTGTGTGTGTGTGTGTGTGTGTGTGTGTGTGTGTTTTGAGACAGTCTCGCTCTGTTGCCCAGGCTGGAGTGCAGTGGTGTGATCTCAGCTCACTGTTACCTCCAACTCCCGGGTTCAAGCAATTCTCCTGCCTCAGCCTCCTGAGTAGCTGGGACTACAGATGCCTGCTACCATGCCCTGCTAATTTTTGTATATTTAGTAGAGATGGGATTTCACCATGTTGGCCAGGCTGGTCTTGAACTCCTGACTTCAAGTGATCCACTTGCTTCAGCCTCCCAAAGTTCTGGGATTACAGGTGTGAGCCACTGAGCCCAGACAAGTGTTTTGTTTTGAATGAGATTAAAGGAAGAAAGAGGAACAAAAAAGAAAGAGGAAGAAGAGGAGGAAGAGGCTTNCGTTATGTCTGTCTTACCCCAATGACAAACAAACAATATTGGTAAAATAGTACATGCTCATTATAGACAATTTGGAAAATTAAGAAAGATTTAAAGAAGAAACGAAGTTTTTTATATTCTTTCTAATATTTTGACATATGTATTTCTTTTCTTCTTTTCTGTATCTGAGTGGACTTTTTTTTTACTTAACTGAATTAAGTAATTAATTTTACTTAAAATCCTATAGTGTGGGTTTTTTTGGGTACTTTAGCATTATAATCTCAGCATATTTGTCATTAAGTATTGTTTGAATATCTTTTAATATATTCAAAGAAATTCATTTATGGATTCATCAAATCATACTTAATGTTTTCAGTGGCTATTTAGGCAGTTCTTAATATTTTGCTTAAAAAAACCACTTTAATAAACATCTTTAAACATGAGTCTTTTGTAAAAGACCTTCTGAAAGTAGAACATTTTTTCTTCTCTTCTTTCATCCTGCTTAGATCCTACATCTCCTTAAATGCCAGGCTCAGAGTTGGCCTCTGCTAAAAAACCTACCCTGAGAATTTCAGCCTGCAAGAATCCCTTCCTTCTCTGACTCCAATTCATTCATTCCTTCCTCAAATATTATTTTATGACATATCAAATATGTATATGTTTTATCAAATATTAATTTCTTCTCTAATGTGATTGTTTAGTACAATGATTATGGCTAAGCCTATTGAGTACTTACTCTATGTTGCCCCTTTTAAAGCACTTTACATGGATTATATAATTTCATTTTATAGTACTTTGCATGCTTTACCTATGGGAAAACTGAAGCATAGAGAGGGTAAGTAATTTATCAAAGATTGCTCAGCTGTTCCTTGGGTGAGCTGGGATTTAACACCGCTCCTGTGGCTCTGAGTCCATTAATTGTACTAACATTTATGAATACTGCCTCAGCTGGACTATTCTAGGGAATAAAGTAGACAGAGCAAATATACTTCTGTCCTCTGGAATGAATTCACAGCCTGAGCTGCCCTACTGAGTCTGGATCATAAAGGGTCTTGAGCAGTTTCCTGATGACAGTCTGTGGGTAAGTCTTACTCTTCCATGCTGTGTACTCCTGCAGGGCTGGGATATTGTCCCCTTCTGCCTTCCACTCCCATAAAGCACACACTTAGTGCCCAAGGGTTACTCAGTAAGGCCCTCAAACTGATGGCTGGGAGGTAGCAGAAAGAGATCTGAGCGCCTGGAGACCAGGGTTTGCTTCTGTCACTGTGAAACACAAGGGAAGTTTCTCTACCAGTCTGGTGTCTGTTTCTTTATAAGGGAAATGAGATCATCTTTGATGGTCTGAGAGAGTGGTAAGATCTTCCAGTAATACCTTAGGTTTTCTCACATTGTAAAGAGGAAACACTAACATAAGACCCTCCTGTGGCCCTGAGCTCTTTGATCTGGCCCACGGCCTGTAATTTCTGGGTTAAACATGAGGAAGCTATCTCCACACTGCTCGTTTTCAGTATGCAAAGATGTGAACGGAAATCTTTTAGAGGCTAAAAGCAGTGCTAACTTTCTCACTGCTACATGTAATCACAGTTACAGTGTGTGTGTGTGTGTGTGTGTGTGTGTGTGTGTGTGTGTTTTGAGACAGTCTCGCTCTGTTGCCCAGGCTGGAGTGCAGTGGTGTGATCTCAGCTCACTGTTACCTCCAACTCCCGGGTTCAAGCAATTCTCCTGCCTCAGCCTCCTGAGTAGCTGGGACTACAGATGCCTGCTACCATGCCCTGCTAATTTTGTATATTTAGTAGAGATGGGATTTCACCATGTTGGCCAGGCTGGTCTTGAACTCCTGACTTCAAGTGATCCACTTGCTTCAGCCTCCCAAAGTTCTGGGATTACAGGTGTGAGCCACTGAGCCCAGACAAGTGTTTTGTTTTGAATGAGATTAAAGGAAGAAAGAGGAACAAAAAAGAAAGAGGAAGAAGAGGAGGAAGAGGCTTCTTATGCCAGGCCATAGGCGTCTGGCTTTTCTGCATTGGTCCTAAGGTTAAAAAAAGTTAGTTGTTCACCTCCTTCTGATTGGTTTTACATTGAATAATTATAATACCTTTCTCCTTCTGTGTATGTAGTTGAGACACAGCTTGCCACTGCACACACCAGCATTATTGCTGATCCTTGCTGTGATCCTTTGAGGAATGAAGTACTTCCATTTCACAGGTTCGGAGAAGCTAAGAGTCTTTTAAAAAGCTATCTGGCTGGTAAAAAGCAAGACAGGAAGCAAACTCCATTCTGCTTGGCCCCAAAGAACTGCTGAGGAACCGCCTCAGCACTGAGTTAGCTGCAGTCTCATTAGTTACCTAAACAATGAACCGTTAGCAGCCGATGGAGAGGCACACTGCAGAGACATGGCCTTTTTGGAGGTTTTTTTTTTTTTTTTTTTTTTTTTGGGGAGATGGAGTCTCACTCTGTCTCCCAGGCTGGAGTGCAGTGGCGCAATCTTGGCTCACTGCAACCTCTGCCTCCTGGGTTCAAGCGATTCTCCTGCCTCAGCCTCCTGAGTAGCTGGGATTACAGGTGTGTGCCACCAGGCCTGGCTAATTTTGTATTTTTAGTAGAGATGGGGTTTCACCATGTTGGCCAGGCTGGTCTCGAACTCCTGACCTTATGATCCAACCACCTTTACCTCCCAAAGTGCTGGGATAACAGATGTGAGGCACTGTACCTGGCCCGTTTTGGAGTTTTATTAAAGACTTTGGAGGGGATGAGAAATGGAAATGTCAACTAAGAGGAGCAAGCCTATTTCCTGGCCATGAATGGAGCTAGGAGAGACACTTCCTTCCCTCCCGACCTCTGTGGTCCTAGGCCAAAATTTGGGGAATGGCTAAGTGAGGAGGGAAGGTTCCGGTCTGATTTAATTTATGACTCTAAATTTGATAAAGAAAATTTTGTCCTTATTTGTGGAGTTATTTATGTAAAACAAAGTGTGTTTCTACGAAACACCTAATGCCTATTTATTTGAAAGGGTTTTAAAAACCAAATTCCAGGCCAGGCGCGGTGGCTCACGCTTGTAATCCCAGCACTTTGGGAGGCTGAGGCAGGTGGATCACCTGAGGTTGGGAGTTCGAGACTAGCCTGATCAACATCGAGAAAACCCAGCTCTACTAAAAATACAAAATTATCTGGGCGTGGTGCACATGCCTGTAATCCCAGCTACCAAGGAGGCTGAGGCAGGAGAAATGCTTGAACCTGGGAGGTGGAGTTTGTGGTGAGCTGAGATCACACCAAAGCAGTCTAGCCTGGGCAACAAGAGGGAAACTCTATCTCAAAAATAAATAAATAAATAAATAAATTACATTAAATAAAAAATAAAAACCAAATTCCATTTAGTTATACATCAAGTACATGAGAAAACAAAAGGTACAGTCCCAGGAATTTCTGCATGTGTCTACTTCACAGAAGGAAGAGATTAATGTGGATGCCAGGCTTCCAGGAGGAGCTTAGGATTGAACCAGACCTTAGAGGATGGCTTGAAGGCAGAGAGAGATGAAGGAGGCTTTTCAGAGCAATGAAGAAGCAAGTCCTAGTGGTAGAGACAGTGAGGAGACAGTCAGGTCATCCTCTCCTCACTTTGCCTCCAGTGAAAAATAGATGAGCCTATTGGTTAAAGAGTGGCTTTGAAGTCGTACACATCCTAGCTCAATTTCCAGCTTTGGCAATTACAAGCCTTTGGCCAGTTATTCAAACCTGCTAAGCCTTAGTAATCTCATTTCCAAATGCGGTTAATGACGCACACCTTCCAATGTCTTTATGAGGATTAAATGTCATAACCATTTCAGCTCCTGCTTCAGTAATTTGAGGAAGTCATTATTATCTGTTAGATCATTCTGGAATATCCAGATCCTAATCTCAACCACGCTCTATTTCACCTCAGTAACCAATGGAAATTACAATTTCTTCCAGCCCGTGAGATCTTTGAAGCAGTAAAACTACCCTGACTCTATGTCAAAAACACTGGGGTGAAGGAAATGTGTTATCATAAGTCCAGATTTACACAAAGCTATCTCAAATGAGCGTCTTCCTTCTCCCCAGCAACAACAGCAACATCCCACCAGACTTCTGGCCATTCTCTATAACCTCCACTTATCACATTACACATTTTTCTTGGCACTTTGAAAAGACAGGCTGAAAACCCAGACTAATGATCCCCAAGCAGCATGAAAAGTCAGAAAATAATGAGCAGGTCCTGATTCCTCTCAGGAACCTCATTATGAAGGGCAAGCCACTGAAATTTCTGCTTTTTCTCAAGTCTTTTGTTCTTTATACATTTTTCTGGGCTACTCTCTGGCCCTTTATTAGCCTTTACAACAGAGTCAGAAGATTTGGGCTCTAGTCCAGCTGGTGCCACTTATTAGCTGGTGATCTTTGGCAAGTTATTACGCTTTCTAGAACTCAGTTGATTTATCAGTAAAATAAGAATCAATTGAAAAATGTATGGGAATGCATCTTGCAAGTCCTCTAAATGTGTAATGCATATTAAAGTGAGTAGATGAATCAAGCAGGCACACTGTACCTCTTTTACCTTAACCCAACCACCGGAGAAGTCCCAGATTCTGCAATAAAATACTTCTTCAATAGTCCACTCTGAATGGATTTAAGACCTTTGCATGTATTCTGGGGAAGAAATGAGTTTCCTAATAACGATCCTTCCTGTAAGTTTGAGAAAGGCCTCACAGAGGAATTTGGTTTGTAGAATTACAGCCCAGCTGGTGGGTTGGGACCCCAAGCAGATTAAATCCAACCCTTTGAATAGAATCATATATATGGTTAATACACGTGCCTGTGCTTACGTTCCCCCAGACAGTCATGAACACACACAAATCTTCCACCTCAGTGGGCCTGAGCTGGAGTCCCTGCTTCTTAGATGAAGTTCTGGGGCCTTCACGTCATGGCCTTGTCTGAGCCTGTCTGGTTAGAGAAGTGCAGGCTCTTATTATAGACTGCCTGCTTGCTAATTGAACTGGACAGTTGAGTGCTTTATGATATCACCAAGTAAGACTGTAATGGAAAAGGCTGCACTGTTCAGGGACTATTTCCTGCACTGAACCATTTCAGTGCTTCCCAAATGCACATGTTATTGTCCGAACACTTAGACCTTAGCAGAGCTGGTTATAGGTGAATCCAAATCACCACATCCTCCATCAGCTCCTGCCAGGAGGATGCTGAGGCTGTATGCTCAGGGATTTTTTTTTCCTCTTTTTTCTTTTCCTTCAAGAAACAGAATCAATACCCATGTGCACTCAGATTTCTAATAGGGAGCTGCCAAAGGTGTTACCTTGAGCCCTGTACAAAGAGGGACCAGAAAATTAATATAGTTTCATAGGGAGGCATTTAAACTTTAGGAAATAACTTTTCTTTTTTTCCTGCCTCAGGTTTATTTGTACAAACAGCACAGGAGGACCCCAGCCCCATGCAGATGGCAGCTGGCGGGCAGTGCGAGGGAGGGGGTGGTTGCACCAGTCCTGTCCTCACGTTGGCAGACAGAGATACCTACTCTGAAGCCTCTGTAGGGGCGTGGGCACCTTTGGGAGCCTGAGCTGGAACTGAAGCTGGAGCTGCAGGCTGGACCTTGGTTTGGTCCTTGGCCTTGGCCTTTGGCCGGCACAGCCTGAGCCCCTTGGCAATGCAGGCACGAGCATGCTTCCCAAGCTTGGGGTGGGCAATGTAGGCAAGTCCATCGAGCTTGCGGCTGAAGTCGTACATCAGTGTGTACTTTGGGATCTTGGGCTTAGCTTCCTTGGGCTTTACAATGCCTTGATAGCCTCAGCACGTGCACTCATGGCCTTGGCACTGTGGCTCGCATCTTCTTCAGGCCCTTCTTGTGCTTCTTCGCAAAGCGCATGTTCCTCAGGAACTTGGGGTCCAGCCCCTTAAGAGATTCGTATCTTTGTGATCGGGGTTTCTTGATACCATTTCTGTGCCTTTTTCAGGACTGGTTGTGTGTGGTGTGGTTCTTGGACCTGGTCATGTCTGCACTTTAAGCCGCGGCTCCTGAAGCACCTACAATTAGAAGAGCAGGAAATATCTTAATGATAAGAAATGTGGCTTTTTCCAAAGGTTATTGCCCAGCTATTTGTGCTCAATTAACTACCGGTGATGATAATCATTGAGAATGTGGCTGAGGCTGCAGCCATGCAGCAGCTGTCTAAAGCCCACAGTCCCTTGGCAAAGGGCAGCACCGCAGAGAGGGCTTCCTCGGTGGTGGAGCACGAACATGTTCGGGCATGGTTGGTGGCTTTTATCCCTTTGGAGGAATTTCTTTGTGAGAAGCTAGAAAGAGCCTTAGAGGTAACCCAGTTGACTTGTCTGTAAATCCTGCAGCTCATCAGCATTGCCCGGGAAATTTGTTAACAATTATAGATACCCAGCATCTGACCCCAGAACCGTTAAATCTTGGGGAGGAGAATGAGGATTTATACTATAAACAGTTTCAGCAGGTGGCTCCAAAGTTCAGCCAGGCTTGAAAACAACTTTTGCCCAACTGCCCTTGTTTCATAAAGTAGTAAACTGAGAGCAAGAAAGGGCAAGTGCCTTGGCTGAGGTCTGCAGGCTGGGTTGTGAGGGTTTAATGTGGAATGCCGGCCTGTTGACTCCTAAACTGGTGTGTTGTGTGTTATGTGGCCTCTCTCACCAAATATTGGCTCTCCTTGGGGAGAGATGTAGAAAACACATGTGAATAAAACACAGTCAGTGATGGGCTAATCCTTTGAATTGAATGTTCAAGTCACCACAACTCAGCGCTGGTCGTTACTTGCTGTAATTAGTCAAATAGTTTGGTTAACAATTCAGCATCACTGGCTGGGTGCCGTGGCTCATGCCTGTAATCCAGCACTTTGGGAGGCTGAGGTGGGTGGATCACCTGAGGTCAGGAGTTCAAGACCAGCCTGGTCAACGTGGTGAAACCCCATCTCTACTAAAATACAAAAATAGCTAGGTGTGGTGGCAGGTGCCTGTAATCCCAGCTACTTGAGAGGCTGAGGCAAGAGAATTGCTTGAACCTTGGAGGTGGACGTTGCAGTGAGCCAGGATTGCACCACTGCACTCCAGCCTTAGTGACAGAGTGAGACTCTGTCTGAAAAAAAAAAAAAAAAAAAATTCAGCTTCACTAGCTGGGTGCCATGGCCCATGCCTGTAATCCCAGCACTTTGGGAGGGTGAAGTGGGCAAATGACTTGAGATCAGAAATTCGAGACCAGCCTGGGCAACATGGTGAAACCCCATCTCTACAAAAAACACAAAAAATTAGCTCGTCATGATACAGGCATCCGCCACCATGCCCGGCTAATTTTTCTGTATTTTTAGTAGAGACAAGGTTTCACTATGTTGGCCAGGCTGGTCTCGAACTCTTGACCTCATGATCTGCCTGCCTCTGCCTCCCAAAGTGCTGGGATTACAGGCGTGACCAGAAACAACCTTAATGTCCAGCTGCAGGATAATGGTTGAATAATTTATGATGCATTCACATATTGTTAATAGCTACTGCTTATTCTGTGCTTACTGTGCCAGGTATTGCTTTAAGCACTTTTGTTGTTATTAATTCATTTGTTATTTATTTATTTATTTTGAGACAGAGTCTCACTCTGTTGCCCAGGCTGGAATGCAATGGCGCGATCTCAGCTCACTGCAACCTCCACCTCCTGGGTTCAAGCGATTCTCCCTGCCTCAGCCTCCTGGGTAGCTGGGATTATGGGTGCCCACCACCACGCCTGGCTAATTTTTGTATTTTTTGGTAGAGACGGGGTTTCACCATGTTGGCCAGGCTGGTCTTGAACTCCTGACCTCAGTTGATCTGTCTCAGCCTCCAAAAGTGGTGGGATTACAGGTGTGAACCACAGCACCCAGTCCATTTATTAATTAAAATAACTTTATGGGGCAGATACTATTATCCTCACTTTACAGTTAAGGAAACATAGCCAGAGAAGTTAAGTAATCTGTCCAAAGTCATGAAGCTAGGAGGTAGAAGAGTCAGGATTCAAACCTGACTTGAGAGTCCTCTCAACCACTAAACTGTCTCTTGCATAGCCAACGATTAGTACAATAAACCACGAATAATTTGCTGAAGAATGGCTTGCTTTGTGTGTAATAAGGGCTAAACTGAATGACTACATTTATTGTTAAATACACATAGGAAATGCTTATGACATATTTAAATGGGGGAGAAAAGCAGGATATCACTGTATGTACATTATAATTTTAACTATAGAAAGTTGTGGAAAAATGCCCAGGAAATAACTGGAAGAAAACAGGCCAAATGGTTAATTCTGTTTGTGGTTGATGGGCTGACAATTTTTCCCTCTTGCTTCTTTAACTTTGTCTGACTTTTCTGAATTTTCTAAAGCAAATGTTACCTGTAACATCAGAAAAAACACTATTAAAAACTGATTTCTAAAAACATGAGACTTTACAGACGCAGGATTGGGACAGATCACCAACAGGCAGCAAATACTGATCCTTTTCTACCCAAAGAAATTAACTGCAAAGAAGTTTCATTGACCCATGTAACCTCTTGCACAAAACACTGACTATTCCTGCAAGTTATTCTAACTGTCATCCTTAGATCATTAATACATAGGAGGCAATTTCTACTTTGGTTCTGATACAAGTCTCCCAAGAGAAGCCAATTTCCTGAATCTTTTTGAGAGAATTTATTACAAGCATCTTTGCTTCCTCAGAGTCCCCGAGCTCTTGTATTCCCTGCCATTATCAGTGTGTCTGGTCTCCTGGGCATAGCTTATGAGTAGATGTTCAACACATGAAAATTATTTTTATGAACCGAGATATTTTGCTAAAACATATGTGATTTGGGAACAGAGTCTTGGTTTCTCCTTGTGTCTTCCCAAGGACCTAGGATGGGGTTGGACATGAGATAGTTGGATGAAGGGCAGCCTAACTACTCATGTGCCCACATGATATGTATATGTCTATTTCTCTGACCTATCCTGATCTCATCATGCCCATGTTCTACTCTGAGGTTTCTGGAGGCAGCAAGTCACTTCTTGCTGTACTCGGGGCTGTGGGGCCAGCCATCCTCCCAGTCTTGTGGCTGTGATCCTTTCGTGAGACCTATTCCTAGTTTCCAGCCCCTGCATTCTAACGCTCTTCTTCTCTGCCCCCACTCTGCTTTATCAGCCCATCTGTGCAGGTCTGCCTCACAGCAATCAGCGGGAGCCAGCCCTGTGTGCTTAAATTAGAGATGCTGTTATTCTCTCTCTCTTTCTCTCTCTTTTAATAAAGCAAAGGAATTCATTTCTTACAGTTTTGGAGGCTGAGAAGTCCAAGGTCAATGGACTGTATCTGGTGAGAGCTTTCATGCAGGTGGGGAGTCTGCAGAGTTCCATAGTGGCACAGGGCATCACATGGCAAGGGGGCTGAGCATTCTGCTATTTTCTTTCTACTTTTAAACTTGAGTTCTACAGACTTAGTAGACTAGCTGTGTATATATATATAGTCATTATCCATAAGGCTGGAAGCATTGAAAGCCAACATGCTGGGCACAGGCAAACCACAGTTCTTTTAGGCCCCTGAACCTATCCTCATATTAAACAACACGTACTGAAGAGGAGACGTGACATGAAGAGGAGAGCTGTGAGGTTTATTTAAGGAACTTGATGAACATCTGTAGTGGGTGGGGAAGAAATATTTGGGAGGACATTTTCAATTGCTTACTGTCTTTTTTTCCCCCCATGAAACATCACCTCCAATTCAAAAGTGTTATGAACGTATTATTTGCAGGTGGATTGTTGTAAATGAAAATTATGTGTAAGGCATTATGTGTATTAATCCTTAAGCTGTCTGAAATGATGACTGCACAATGTATTCCCTAAAAATATTATATATTGGCTAAGGTTGAGGTCAAGGGTTGGGGAGGAATGGGGATGCGTTAGTCTGTTTGGGCTGCTATAACAAAAACACCATAAATCGAACGGCTTGTAAACAACAGGAGTTTATTGCTTATGGTTCTGGAGGCTGGTAAGTGCCATCATTTTAATGATGGCAGACTTGGTGTTTAGAGAAGGCTCAGTCTCCTGGTCATAAGTGGTACCTTCTAGCTGCATCCTCACATATTGGAAGGGGCTAGCTAGCTCTCTGGAGTCTCTTTTATTTTATATATATATATATATATTTATTTTTGAGACAGAGTCTTGCTCTGCTTGCCCAGGCTGGAGTGCAGTGGCGTGATCTTGGCTCACTGCAACCTCTGCCTTTCGGGTTCAAGAAATTCTCCTGCCTCAGCCTCCTGAGTATCTGGGACTACAGGCGAGTGCCATCACGCCCAGCTAAGTTTTTGTATTTTTAGTAGAGATGAAGTTTTGCCATGTTGACCAGGCTAGTCTTGAATTCCTGACCTCAGGTGATCCGCCCTTTTCAATCCCCCAAAATGCTGAGATGACAGGTGTGAGCCACCATCCCTGGCCTGGGTCTCTTTTACAAGGGTGCTAGTTCCACTCATGAGGGCTCTGTCCTCACAACCTAATCACCTCCCCCAAACGCCCCACCTCCTACTACCATCATCTTGGGGGTTAGGAATTCATTGTACGAATTTTGGGGGATACAACATTCAGACCATAGCAGGAAGGTGTGGGTGGAGGGCCCAGAACTGAGATACTGTCCAGAGGGAAAGTGGGTATCTGTACTCCTCAAAAAAACCAAAACCAACCAGGCAAGGCAGGGACCCCAGAGACAATGGGAGGAGAAGCTTCACACATATAGACTGGGGAGGACAGGATCATCTCCAAAGTAATGCCCCAGCCTCTGCCTCTCACTTATAGGTCAGAGAGTCCCCATTGATGAGAGAGAACCTCAGTGGAGGCTGCTCCACAATGGTTCCCATCCTGGAATTTTACCAGGCGCACCCCTGCTTGCCCACTCATCTGTCTCAGAGGTCCAGGAAATTTTCGCACCTGTCATATCATCTGTGCTTATCTCAGTGTTGAAATAACCTTTTCCCTTGTTTTCTCCTTAATTTGGTTTTCCAGTTCTGTGGAAAAGAGAACTGTGGAATGGGGACTGGACAACCTTTGAAAGAGCCTCTCCTGCTTTTGTTCTTAGTTTTTTCTGTTTTTTGAGACGGAGTCTCGCTCTGTTGCCCAGGCTGGAGTGCAATGGTGCGATCTTGGCTCACTGCAAGCTCTGTCTCCCGGGTTCATGCCATTCTCCTGCCTCAGCCTCCCCAGCAGCTGGGACTACAGGCGCCTGCCACCATGCCTGGCTAATTTTTTGTGTGTTTTTAGCAGAGACACGGTTTCACTGTGCTAGCCAGGATGGTCTGGATCTCCTGACCTCATGATCTGCCCGCCTTGGCCTCCCAAAATGCCGGAATTACAGACGTGAGCTACCACGCCTGGCTGTTCTTAGTTCTTTTTTTTTTTTTGAGACGGAGTCTCGCTCTGTCGCCCAGGCTGGAGTGCAGTGGCTGGATCTCAGCTCACTGCAAGCTCCGCCTCCCGGGTTCACGCCGTTCTCCTGCCTCAGACTCCCGAGTAGCTGGGACTACAGGCGCCTGCCACCTCGCCCGGCTAGTTTTTTGTATTTTTTAGTAGAGACGGGGTTTCACCGGGTTACCCAGGATGGTCTCGATCTCCTGACCTCGTGATCCGCCCGTCTCAGCCTCCCAAAGTGCTGGGATTACAGGCTTGAGCCACCGCGCCCGGCCTGTTCTTAGTTCTTAAGTAGTGTTGACACATGGATGATGATGAAGGAGATGATTAAGGCTTTCAAAGAATGTAGAAGAATGTGTCAAATTCTCTCTTCACTTCCTAGATGACTTCAGTTTCCTAATCCATAAAATAGGACAAAGACCACTACTTATCTGATGAAAAGGAGAGACAGTGTAATAAGCAAGGTGCTTTGAATACTGTTTTACTCCATTTTCACACTACTGAGAAAATTACAAATTACCCGAGATTGGGTAATTTATAAACAAAAGAAGTTTAATTGACTCACAGTTCCGCATGGCTGGGGAGGCCTCAGGAAACTTATAATCATGGTGGAAGTTGGAGGGAAGCAGGGCACATCTTACATGGTGGCAGGTGAGAGAGAGGATACAGGGGAGATGCCAGACACTTATCAAACAACCAGATCCCGTGAGAACTCCCTATCACAAGAACATCATGGAGTAACCGCCCCCATGATCCAATCACCTCCCATGAGGTCCCTCCCCTGACACATGTGGATTGCAATTCAAGATGAGATTTTTGGGTGGCGACACAGAGCCAAACCATATCAGATCTCCAAATGGTAGCTATTATTTAGATGTCCTTTTCTTCTGTCTTGACACAGTCACTGACACAGTTCAGGCTCTTATTATATCTCCACTGATGTCAGCTTCCAATCTGGTCTCTTGCATTCTCTGCTTCTGCCATCTATTTTCCAGTGTGGTGCCAGAGGAATCCTTGAAAAATACAAAGATGCATGTCATGCTACTGCACAGAATCTTTTAATAGCCTCCTTTCCCCACCCCCCGCTTTTTAGAATAGGGCCTAAAATCTTCAATGTAGCATCTTTCCAGAAATAGTCTTCTGAACTTGTCTGCTTATATTCATTCACTCATACATACATTTTACTGTTAGGAGCACCTTCTATATGCCGAACACTAAGCTAAGTGTTTCACATAGGTCATTTCACATAATCCTGAAAACAATGCTTTCCTTAATATCTCCATTTTGCAGAAGAGGAAAGGGAGGCTCACAGGATGTGGAACTCACCCAAGAAGACACAGCTAGTTGGTTATAAAGATTTGAATTCACTCTGGCTGGCACTCCCTTCAATTGGAGCTCTTTGTACTGAGCAAAAATGTCTCAGGGGCAGTAGGAAAGGGAATGACAGCATCAGCAGAAGGGAGCCAGGATCAGGACAGGGAGGAAGCAGTGTTTGGAAGAAGGGTGCTGGGGTGCGGATGTAACTTTCCTTTCCAAGGTTGGTGATGGGGAGTAGGCACCTCATTTGGAGACAGAACTTTGGGCCTGGGCTTCAGGCACTTTAAGTGTGCACTGGACTTTGTGTTCCCAGAGGACCCCCAAACATTTCAGTACCTCCTTCCTTTCCCCCTTCCCACCCAGCACAAAGCCTGGTGCCTAGCGTGCACTCAGTAGACAACTGGGATATGACTATTGCCTCTGGTAGTCACATCCTCTCTTTCGGCTATGGAAGGCTGGAGTCGAGGCCTTAAAGGCCCCTCCCGCCCTCCTGTTGGGCAGTTTTTCTGTCTTAGGGAAATCGCCTTGGGGCTATCGGGGATGGTCAGTACGCAGCTTGGTTAATCCTCTTTCCTTCCCCAGCAGCCCCACCGTCTTCCGAGTGAAAAGAAAGAACCACGCTCCCTTCACCATCCAGGCTGAGGCTTCGGTCTTTCAGCTTCCAGCTTGGGGTGGAAGCCTCTGGGTGCAGGGCGCTCCTCTCCCTCTGTATTTGCCATTTGAGAGCACCTAGTACGAGCCATGCCCCAGTGTTGGGAGGTTAATACCAAACGCAGTGAAAGATTTTGTTCTTTCCTATTCTAGATAAGAGGAATACGAGTCTTCAGAGAGGTTAAGTGACTTCCTCAGGGTCTCGCAGTCAGCCGGTAACAGAGACCGGGTGTAAGGTGCCCGCATATTAGGACCAAAAGCCTGTTAAATTCAGCCCTCGCGGCCAAGCGGGGAAGAGGCATTTAGGGGTCTTTGCGCAGCCGCTAGCCCCTCCTACTTGGTCCTCGATCCACCCTCCTTGAGGTCAGGCAGGATTGTGGTATCACCCGGTGCCTTCATCAGGAATCTTTAACCCCAAGCCCGCTCGCTAGCGACCTCCAGGCCGGTTTGGGGCGCGGTGTGGCCAGTGGCGAGAGGTGGAGTGGGGGCGGAGACCGACCCAGTCTTCGCAACTCTATTTGCATACGGAGGCGACTCGCTTCCTTCCCGCCCCTCCGCCGCGCTCTTCCTGCCTTCTCCCGTCCCTTCCAGTCTGTGTCTTCTGTCCCCCGTTCCTCCCCAGCGGACCCCTCCTTCGAGACTCCCTCGTGGGATTCCCAGCTCCCGGGCGCTCCTGCCCTTGCCGAGCGCGGTTTCTGGAGTCACCTGGGGGAGGGGAGTCCTGGGCAGGGTCGGGCTGGGGAAGACGCCTGGGGCACTGCCCGGCGCTAACAAAGGGAGCCGGTACCGACCGGCGTGGGCGCAGAGCGGGCGGCCGCCACTGAGCGGGCTGAGCAACCGCAGCCTCCGCGGCCGAGAGTGCAGCGAGTGAGTAGGGGGTGCGGTTGGCGGCGGCGCGGCCCGGGCTCTCCCGGGAGGAGTGTGATGCAAAGGGGCGCGGGAGGATAGCGGAGCCGCGGGGTCCGTGGCGCGCCTAGGGCGCAGGGAATCTCTCTCCAGCGCCGCCTCAGTTGCTTTGGCTCCGGGGCTGGCTGCCTTTGGCTGGGGGTGTGTGTATATTTGTCCGGGTCAAAGGGCCACCCAGGCTTCTCTGTGGCTCCGCGAGCCTGCGGATCCACAACAAACCCACGTGCGCGCAGCCCCGGGGAACACCGATTTCTCCACGGCACCGTCAGTGTTTGGCGGG
>NW_016805666.1:504580-519343 GCF_001698545.2 Rhinopithecus bieti
GGTGGGGGGCGGTGGGGAGGGGCGGTGCGCCTCGCAGAGTACGGGTTCCTTCAAATCCTGCCTTCTGGGTTTACGGATCGACAAATTGAGGCCCGCGGCAGCTGAGGGGGCACAGGCACCATAACAAACGCACGTGCGCCCTGCCCAGAGATCTAGACACACCGCAAACCCTTAGGGGCTGCCCTGCGGTGCCGGGCCATTGTCTCAGCCTAGGGGGAGGGAGTGGCTCTAGAGGCGCCACTTGCTGGAGGAGGGCGAGAGAGACATTTAAAAGGTACCGCTTGGGCATCAGACTAAACTGCCAGACTTAAAAAGGGAAATCAAAACAAGAAAGCAGCTACAAAAACATTACTCCAGGCTGAGAGTCGGTCCCCGGCCGTGGCGCATTCGTTTGGGTGAAGTGGGCCACCTCTCACCTTCACCTCCTGGAAGGCTCTTAGAGGTGTGGGTTGGGTTAAGGGTCTAAGGGTGCCCCTCAGAAAAACATAGTGCTGGGCGCACTATTGTTCCCGCACTCTGGCGATTGCCTCTGTGGGGGATATTTTGGGCGCCTCCTCAGCCTTCGGGAAGAATGGTCAATGTACGCGTCGCCCAGTGCGGTCTTGTGCTTTACCTCTGAGGCCCATGTCCGTGTGCCCAGACACCCCAGATGTCACTAGCCCCTTCTGGCTTCTTATGCATTTTCGCAAGCAAGGCCAGCCGAGACCTCGTGTTCTAGCTGGGGACATACGATTTTCAGTTCTGAGTTTATTTGAAAGAAATTCCGAGACCCGGAAAGAGAGGACTCCTGTTTGTTTTGCTTTTTCTTTACTTACATATGCTCAGCTCAGCTTTGCAGATGTTAATCAGACACGATCTGCAGCAGGGAGATGGTTTCGGGGTGAATTGGTCTCTGAGGCGATGGTGTTGGTGCAGGTTGTGAGCGTGCAGTGTGAGCAGGAATGGAGGCGCCTCCACCCCAGTGTGTGCCTGCTGAGCGGGCGGGCTGCTGCCTCACCTTGGCTAGTGTGGCTGAAGATTAACCTGTTCCCGGGGGGGAACTGGAGAGCCTCCAATCCTATTGCACTGTTACTGAAAAGGTCTAGAGAGCATCTAGGGAGCCTTCTTATTTTACAGGCAGGAAGCTGAGGCCGGAGAGTTCAGCCACTTGTCCAAGTTTAAACCGGGTGAAACGGGCCACAGAGAGAACACTGAGTGTGGGTCTCCCAACTCCCACTGCATCGCCCTGCCGGCAACTAAAGGCAAAACCGGGATTCTGTGGTTGGCTTAAAAGGCAGTGGCCTTAGGCAGAATAGGGTTAAACAAAGAGTAATTCAAATCGAAAGCTGCACCCTTCCATTATCCCTTTCAAGAGTTCTTTATTCTGTTGAGAAAAAATAGATGTAGTCATTCCTTACTCTCTTTCTAGCCTTTCAAAATCTTCGTTATTTTTCTGTCCTGGCTGCCCCTTCCCCTCAAGTTGGAATAAGGCCAGCTACGGAGACTCAGATGTTTTGCCTCTCATCCTTGTGCCAGGAGGCCTTTGTTTGGGGAAAAGCATGGGCTGTTGACATCAGCCCGACGGGGGAGAAAGTGTCTCTTAGAAAGCTACTCCTGAGTCACTTGTGAGAGCATTGTTTTCATTGATTTTATTAAAGTTACTTTTTTTTTTTTTTAAATGAAAGTCCTATGGAAGTAGCTGCTTATTTTTGTATTTGGCAGAGAAGTAGGAAAACCAAAACAACACGGAGAAGCCGGATTTCCCCAAAGTTAACATGTTGTTTTGCACTGTGCCTGTTATCTCCTAGTTACACTTGTTTCTTTTCCTTAGAGTTTCCAGGGTGTCATGATGATTCTGGTAGCATTAGGAGGCAGCCAAATGCCTAGGCAGATAGGGGCGAGGGGTACCCGGTGAAACCCCCACCTCCAGGCCAAAGACAGTTTAAAGCCTGAAAGCCAAGCTCTAAGAGAAATCCTCAGACCAGAGTGTCAACTTCTGTTTGACATGCTTTCCCCTATTGATCCTTACCTTCACGTATTTTACATATACCTACCCTTTCCTAATTGGCTTTCTACACTGCCGTGCCCACCTTTGAGTGATGTCTTTGCTTTGATCTTTTGTGCATACTCACAAACCTGGTCAGCATGCATTCCCCATTCTGAGTCCACAAAAGTCCCGTGACCCAGCCACAATGGGGAGCTTTTCCGTCTTCAGGTAGGGGACCAACCCCGCATCTCCTCTCTGCTGAAAGCTGTTTTCATCACTCAGTAAAATTCTTCTCTGCTTTCCTCTCCCTTCAATGTGCAGTGTATCCTCATTATTCTTTGGTGTGGTGCAAGAGCTTAGAACCACTGAATGCGGGTACAAGCTGTAATACAGTGAGCTGGGACACACTCGCATGGCTGAGTGAAGCACAGGTGGGGCGTCGCTGGCCGGAGGACCAAGAAGAAAAATCCTACGTCAATTCCACTTGGCCGTCCCGTAAAGTTTTCTCACCAGGACGCTGACCCTGTAAGGAACTTCAGAAATCATCTGACTGGACCCTTTTACTTTCCAGATGGGAAAACTGAGGCCTAGAGAAGAGAAATTACTTGCCCAATGATACACAACAATGCACGGTCTACTTTTAGTGCCCCTTTTTGCATAAAAGGGAAATTGTTGCATCAAATCAGTTGTTGTTGGTACTCCACAGAAAAGCCAAAGTTATGGTTGTTATAACAACACCCTTTAAGTCAGAGAACCAACTCCGTATGGATTTAAATAGGTTTGGTTATTAAGCAAAGCCAGGGATCCCAGTGGTAGGTATGCTGAATATTGCAGTTCTCTCTGGGGATCAGCTTTCTTTAGTGTTTGCTAAATGGTTCACTTTACTCTTGTGCTGGGTTCCTCCATGTCTCTCTGTCTTGTGCTTCCCCATTTAGGGGCTGCTTTGTGTGAAATCATAAGGCAAGAGGCAGTAAGACAGAAGAGAGAGGCGCCACTTAGCTGTTCATGCTACTTAACCTCTTGGGCTCCAGTTTTCTTCTTTGTACAGTGAGAGCCCTCCTTGCCCTATCTCTGCACAGGCTGTTCCAGCGGAGTGGAAGATGCTCAGGCTTTAGAGCCATAGGAAGGGTTTGGGGTCATCTTCCTGTCTCCAGTATTACTTTAAGACCAGCAGGCTGGGCCGGGCGCGGTGGCTTACTCCAGTAATCCCAGCACTTCAGGAGGCCGAGGAGGGAAGAGTTCGAATTCCTTGAGCTCAGGAGTTTGAGATCAGTCTGAGTAACAGTGAGACCACCTCCCCCACCGCCATCTCTACAAAAAATAAAAGAACAAAATCAGCCAGGCATGGTGGCGCGCTCCTGTGGTCCCATCTACTTGGGAGGCTGAGACAGGAGAATCGCTGGAGCTTGGGAAGTGGAGGCTGCAGTGAGCCGAGATCTCGCCACTGCACTCCAGCCTGGGCGACAGAGTGAGACCCTATCTCAAAAACAAAACGAAACAAAACAAAACAACAACAGCAAACCAGCAGGCTGCTTCTGCGTTGTGTAAAGTGACAGCAGTAAGGGGTATGAATCTCCTGGGGTTGTTGAGGGCATTAAGTCACACGACACATTCTTACGACCGGTCAGACCTCTTGGCAGGCTTGAGTGCTTACCAGCTTTCAAAACAATGTTTTTAAAACTTTTATTTTGGGTTCGGGGTACATGTGCAGGTTTGTTATACAGGTAAACTTGTATCATGGGGTTTTGGAGTACAGAGTATTTAGTCACTCAGGTACTAAAACTTGTACCCAGTAATTATTTTCCCTGCTCCCTTTCCTCCTTCCACCCTCCACACTTCAAGAAGGCCCTGGTGTCTGTTGTCCCCCTCTTTGTGTCTGTGTGTTCTCATTATTTAGCTCCTACTTATAGGTGAGAACATACGGTATTTGGTTTTCTGCTCCTGTGTTAGTTGGCTAAAGATAATGACCTCCAACTCCATCCGTATTCCTGCGGAGGATATGATCTCAATCTTTTTTTATGGCTGCATAGTATTCCATGGTATATGTGCACCACATTTTCTTTATCTAGTCTACTGTTGATGAGTATTTAGGTCTCTGCTATTGTGAATAGTGCTGCAGTGAACATATGTGTGCATGTGTCTTTATGGTAGAACAATTTATATTCGTTTGGGTATTTACTCAGTAATGGGATTGCTGGGTCAATGGCAGTTCTATTTTTAGTTTTCTGAGGAATCCCCACACTGCTTTCTACAATGGTTGAACTAATTTACACTCCCACCAACAGTGTATCAGCATTACCTTTTCTCTGCAACCTTGCCAGCATCTGTTACTTTTTGACTTTCTGATAATATCCCTTCTGACTGGTGTGAGACCAGCTTTTAAAGTGGTGAGAATGTTAGTGGGAGAATGACCCCATAGGGTAAGCTCATGTGCTCAGATTAGAAAAACCTCATCTTTCACAAAGAGGTGTAAAGCAAGGCCTGCCTGCCAAACTGTCAAGGGAGGCTTTGAGTAGTTGTGAAGTTTGTTTGACTCTAAGGTGACTAGAACTAGTAAAACAAACAAACAAACAAAAATTAAAATCCGAACCTTCACACGTAAGTGAGTAAAATCTCCAGTCATTCTATTTATGTATTCTGTATTTACTGACAAACAGGTGGTAGGGGTGGAGGGGGTCTTGTGCTTAACCTGAGATTACAAAGAGCATGGAGACCCATTCTTTGCCCAAGGAAAGCCCAGCCTAGCTCCACCACCCTTGCTTAAAACACTTTTGGCTCTCCCTTAGAAATTGCCCTCAGGAGCCCAGAGAAAATTGATTTAATTTATCTCAGTATTGACCTCTGGGGTCCCCTTCTCTTCATGAATAAAGGCAAGAGCAGGTGGTAAATGACAGAGTAGAAGAGGGAAGGCTTCAGAGAAAATCTGGCCCTCTGGAAATATGAGGACAAGGTTGCATTAAAAAAATACAGGAATAATTCATTAATGAAATTCACAGTAATTGTTCTGGACCATTAGATTCCTGAGAATTTGAACAGGGAGTTAGTTGCTCCGATATAGTATCAGTCATTTATTCTGTAAGAACTGAATTAGAGGCCAATGAATTTTTTCTTGCTTGTCTGCAGAAAGCTATACGATGGCATTCTGACTCCTATAGATGTATTTTTGATAGACTTATATGTAACAGTAACATTGAGCAGTGCAGTTTCACCATATTAAAATACTGAGATGATTTTCTAAATCATTATTATACTAGAAAGGTCAGGTTAGCCTTCAGAATCAATGTAGTGATTTAATTTTTATTTATTCTGATTACGAAAATAAAGCTAGGGGCCGGGCACAGTGGCTCATGCCTGTGATTTCAGTACTTTGGGAGGCCGAGGCAGCTGGATCACCTGAGGTCAGGAGTTCAAGACCAGCTTGACCAACGTGGTGAAACCCCATCTCTACTAAAAACACAAAAATCAGCCGGGCATGGTGGGCGGGTGCCTGTAATCTCAGCTACTTTGGAGGCTGAGGCAGGAGAATCGTTTGAACCCGGGAGGCGGAGGTTGCAGTGAGCCAAGATTGCACCACTGCACTCCAGCTTGGGTGACAGAGCAAGACTCTGTCTCAAAAAAAAAAAAAAGCTTGCCCGTTGAGGATAATTTGGAAAGTTCTGTACAAAAAAGCATAGAGAAACAGAAAAAAATTCCGCTCTCCAAAGACAACCCCTCTTAACAGTTGACAATTTTCCTTCTTTTTTTTTTTTAAATGGATTTATTTTTTGTAAATGGTTGCAAACATACTGTATGTGCAGTTATGTCTCTTGCCTTCTTGCTTAACCTTCCCATATATACATTTCATGGTTAACATTGCAAAGCTGTACCCTTTCATTCATCACCCATATCAGCTGTTCAGCGTCTCCAAGGTCATGTGGACCCCTGGGATCTCATCATTTCAGTGAGGGCCTGTAAAATTTCAGGAGCCTCCAACTGCCTCTGCCTTTCCCACCGTTGTCTCAAGTGTTCAGCCATCACCCGTCGGTTCTTTAGAGGTCTACATACTGGTAGTACAGTGGGGGGAGAAGAGCCCTGCACGTGGCCTTGAGTTCTAGTCTGCCCCTGTGACCTTCAAAAACTTAACTTTAATATTCCAGTCTCCATGTCTGTATGTGTTAAATGAGCAACTGCAGTGTCACTTATTAATTTATTCACCACATATTTGAGTGCCCACTCTAAACCAAAGATAAATAAGAAGAGCTTAGTTTTTTAGAAGCTCGTAGTTCAAAGGAGGAGGCAGGGGTAACGAGATTAGTACAGGATGCCGTGCGACCGTGAGGAGGGAGTCACCAATGACTGGAGCAGTGGGAAAGGCTTCCTGCATGAGGCCACATTAGACAGCCAACAACATCTAACTTTCTCTTACTGTAATTGACACCGTGATTAAAATATCTGTGAAGAGCCAGGTGTGGTGGCTCACTTCTGTAATCCCAGCAGTTTGGGAGGCTGAGACAGGCAGATCACCTGAGGTCAGGAGTTTGAGACCAGTCTGGCCAACATGATGAAATCCCGTCTCCACTAAAAATACAAAAAACAGCCAGGCATGATGGTGGGTGCCTATAATCCCAGCTACTCGGGAGGCTGAGGCAGGAGAATTGCTAGAACCCGGTAGGCAGAGGTTGCAGTGAGCTGAGATCTCACCACTGCACTCCAGACTGGGAAACAGAGCAAGACTCTGTCTCAAAATGAAATATAATGAAATAAAATAAAATATTTATGAAGAAATCTCTGTTCATTTTCCAGATGATTCCCATAGGATAGTCCTAAAGTTGAGATTACTGGGTTATACTTTAAAGGATATGACCAGTTTTAAAACTTCATAGATTTAGTTCAATTACCTATAAAGTCTTAAAGTAGCTAAATATATATTGTGGGAATGGGAAAAACTAGCAGCACAATGAATTTGGGATTTGCATTCTTGCCCACTATGTACCACCTATGTAGACTTGGGCAAGCTACTTAAGTTTACTAAGCTTCCATTTCCTTCTCTGTAAAATGGGGATAGCAGACCTTATCTCATAGGCGATTATAGGCATTAGATGAAATCGTAGGTAAAAGGCTCAGCGCAGTGCCAGGTATACAAGAAGCACTCAGTTAAGTAATAGCTGTTATTGCTATAATTGAGGTTTTCACAAGCCGCACACTTTTGTTCCTGGTATTTTTTCTTACCATGACAGCAAGCTATGGTTTGGCTTTCTGTGCTGAGGGAAGCAGAAAGTTAATTAAAATGGAAACCCCCACCAAGTGACAAGTTGAGAGAGAAATGATCGCTCACATGATGGGTCAAAAAAAAAAAGTCTTTTTTATTATGGAAAATTTCAAACATACAAAAGTACAGAGAAGAGTGTAAGGAACCCTTTATATCACTTGGCTTCAACTCTGACTGAAACCTGAGGCTGATCTGTAACCCCATCATCAACCCCAGATTACATGCAAGTACATCCCAGACATCTTACCAGCCCGGCCATAGCTATTTCAGTCGCATGTCACGTGATGCGTGTTTGAGGCAGAGTTGTGCTGGCTAGGAACCTGTCTCTGCTGTCGCAGTCATGGGACTGTGTGTGTGTATGTGTGTGTAGTGGGGATTGGGAGTTAGGAGAGAGACAGAAAGTCAACCTAGGAACTGTTTTTTTTGTTTTGTTTTGAGACAGGGTCTCGCACTTCACCCAGGCTGGAGTGCAGTGGGACGATCATGACTCGCTGCAGTCTCTGACATCCCAGGCACAAGCAATCCTCCTGCCTCAGCCTCCCGAGTAGCTGGGACTACAGGCATGCACCACCACACCCAGTAAATTTTATTTTTATTTTTTGTAGAGATGGGTGTCTCACTGTGTTGCCCAGGCTTGAACTCCCGGGCTCAAGTGATCCTCCTGCTGTGGCCTCCCAAAGTGCTGGGATTACAGGCATGAGCCACCATGCCCAGCCTCCATCCTGGGCACTTCTTAAGTTTTACTGCCCAAGTAAGGAGGCCTTACTGTGTCCCGAACAGACAGGGTGGAAGGAGCACTGAATTCAGAGTCAGGAAACCTGATTTCAAATAAGGGCCCCACCCCATAATGGATTTATGCTTTTAGAAAGTGACTTTTGAATTTCTTGCGGCATATTTGTAAACATTGTGTGAGTATTAAATGAGATAATCCATGTGACAGCTGAAGTGGCTCAATATGAGTTGGACCTAAATCAGACTCAGCCTTCCCTTCCCGAGAGGCAGTCTCCATATGCAGCTGAGGTACCTGACGGCCACCTGCGGCCTCACTAGAATGCATTCAGGGAGCGTTGCTGCCAGTCTCTCATGCTGAAGATGTGGTGGTGGCTCAGATGAGCATCTGACTCACACAACGCCCCATGCTTGCAAATCTCCCGTCCCCTCTGTTAGTTAGTGCCTTCCCTCTGCTTTATGTATGAGGGCAGGGGATCCAGAGAAGGTCCCGGTCCTTGGTAGCAGGCCCGCTCACACCCCTTCTATGGGAAGACAGGGTCCCCTTTCCATCTCTGACTTTGAGGACTCTTCGTCTCCTCTAACTTTCTGTTACACCCAAGTAGGAATTTTTGACTCAAATAAAATCGGAAAGTCGATCTGATTTAGTAATCAAGTCAAAGTCCTCTCCTTCATCCTCCGGGACACCCATTATTTCAACACCTGGACTGTGACTTGTGGTCTCTGGCTGTTGCTGGCTAGCTATGTGCCCTTGGACAAATGCATGCCACCCTGGGTATGCCACCTCGGAGAATCAACTCTCAGCCCTGTGCAGCCCCTTCCAGCTCTGAGATTATCAAATGAAACATACATGTAAGATTGGGAGGCTTCTTCACATAAATAATAAATGAAATGTTTTTTTTTAGAATATTGAAACGGGGTAAAAAGTTAACCCCTCAGCTTATGCCATTCCTCCCTCATTCCACTTCTCTTTGCAGTGACTACTGTTTGCAGTTTGATGTCTGTCCTTCCAGCTCCTTTGTAAACGTTTATATAGGTATTTATGGTTATATGCAAATACGTTTTTAAAACTCAGTAGATAGATTCCAATCAAACTTGTTCAACCCATGGCGTGGGGGCTGCATGCAGCCCAGGATGGCCTTGATGCGGCCCGACACAAATTCGTAAACTTTCTTTAAAAATTATGAGGTTTTTTTTTGCATTTTTCTTTAATCTCATCAGCTATCATTAGTGTTAGTGTATTTTATGTGTGGCCCAAGATAATTCTTCCAATGTGGCCCAGGGAAGCCAAAATATTGGACATTCCTGACATTGTACTAACCCATTTACAAACTTGCCTTTTTCATTTTACTGTATGTATTGGAGGTCTTCCCATAACAGTGTTTATTTTTTTTTTCATAGCTGCATTGCATTCTATATTTTGAATGTGTTTTCCTTACCAATCTTCTGTTGATGGACATTTATGTATTCCCATAAAAAGATATTTCTAAGTGTTTTTAGACCTCAAACATTACGGAAAGATCGTTGTAAATGTCAGTGGGTCAAATGAACCTGGTCCATCAAGTTCTGGAAAGGGTGGTGAGAGAGTGGGCACAGAAACAGGGGGGTCTGCACTCTGGAAAGCTGATTTGAAGGGCTCTCAGGAAGCTACCAAGAGGCTGCTTGCATGGAAGGTTATTTTTGGAGGTAGTCTGCCTGGTTTGGTGTCCTCAGCTGCAAGTGCAAAAACTGAGCTGCGTCATCACCTTCCCCTCCCCCTCTCACCATCCTTGGGCCTTTCAAGTTTGTTTCTGTTCTCAGGGTCAGGATCAGGACCTCATGGGAGAACTGGCACTTAAGTGATAGAGAGGGAAGAGAGAGAAGTGAAGAAAAGGAGTGTTTGATCTCGGGCTCTGGAGGAGGAATTGTGATAGTTATATTGTACTTTGTCTGGTTGTTCAAACCTACCTGGAGTGTTATGCTTCCCTGGGTCCCCTCCAGAGAGTGAGAAAATGATGCAAACCCAGAAATTGACTACTCGGAAGACAGTGGCTTAGGACAGCATATCGGAGGTGGGATAAATGTGGAAACTAGGACTTTCTAGTCTGCAGGAGATAAAAATAAGAGGCATCCTTTTCATGTGGAAGAAATCACACTTCAGTAGAGGCACACTGAGTGGCTGCTGCAGAGGGGAGAAGCAAGATGGGGGTGGGTGAGGAGGGGAAAGAGTTGCAGGAAGACAAATAAGAACTGACTTAACGGAGCTACCCAACAATGGAACAAGCTATGTCACAAAGGCGCCACTGCCGTGTTATAAAGTGATCCAAGCAAAAGTTGCAAGTAAACTTGTTTGCCATCAGAGGACTTCTGCATTGCAGAGGGGTTGACGTCAATGCCCACGTAGGCCCCCTCGAGCTTTGAGAGTCTGTGACTATGGGGCAAGAAGCAGAAAGGTGCAAACTAGAACTAAAGGGGTGGGACAAATTATAGACAATGTAATGAAGCAGTTTTCACCTGCTCTGAAAAGGTAGAATAAGATGGAAGCCATCAAAGGAGGCTTAAGCCTTGTTTCCCTTGGATCTTGGCAACCCTCTCCTTGGCTTCAGCTCCCTTTGGCCTTGTATTCATAAATTATTTCCACCAGAATAAATATATTACATACACTTGACCAGGAAATCTGGCAAGGAAATGACCAGGAAATCTGGTCTGTCAGGAGATGACCAGGAAATCTGGCAACTGGAAAAGAACTACCTGCCCCAGGAGGATGATTATACATTTTTTTCATTGCAGTCTTTGTAAATCTGCATCCATCTCCTGGTTGATGGAGTCTTCCCCAACACAGTGCTGAGCTTCCAGCTTTAATTTTAGGAACGCTGTACCCTTTACAACCTCTTGACGGTCCTCTGTGCTGGAACTGAGGGCACCCATCATGTTTAAGGCTGATCCCTTTCCTTCCTATAAGTGAAGAATAATGTTTTGACTTGAGTCTTAGCCAAGTCTGGTGAAGGAAACGTGGCAAAATTTACCATCTTCTGGGCTTTTGCTGTGTGCCTGGCCCTGATTAGGCATGATGTGTGTTCTCTCATCCAACCATCATAGCAAGATCTGCTCTCTCGGTATCATTAGCTCCATTTTGCAAATAAGAAAACCAAGCTTCAGAAAGGGCTAGAAACTCATCCAAAGTTTCACTGATGCTGAATAGTGAGGATGGGATTGGGTGTAGTACAGGTTTTTCCATTGCTAATAATTCCTAGTCCTTTGAGTCTGAGACTTGATTAGTCCTTTTGGTTCACTGGGGGCTTCACTGAGTAATTTCTCCTTACAGAGTTTTTCTTCCATTTCCTTAAGAACATATTAAAGAGCTCGTGAGATAGTCATGTGTGACTAGCATGCCTTTTAGATTCAGTATACGTTTGCTCCTTTTTCTTTTTAATAAGAGTTATTTGGGTCAAGCCTGGTTTGCACTTTTTTTATTTTTTATTTTTTCCTTGCCCTTTAAAGCGGTGATATCTATCTGTACCCATTATCTAGTTAAGACTGGGAATAAGCACGCTGTTAGTGAGCATGGCCAAAGATTGACAGGTACCACTACTTGGCTACCTGAATTAAACTTGTAAATGGAACTCAGTATCAGCACTGTTAATGGCTTATCTTGTAGTTGTGCTTTAAGGTTCTTAAGCAGTTTCTTCTTTTGTAGAGTTTATTCAATAATTCAACATTAATTTGTTCATAAAATATTTGTTGAATGTCTGTTATATGCTCAGCATTGGGAATACCTTCATCAAGAACACACATTGTAGATATGTACACGCACATATTCAGTGTAGCTCGCAGAGCCTTGGAGATTAGTGGCAGACAAATCACCCATATCACCCTCTTCCTCTTTTCTCATAGTCCTTGCTCTGTTCTTTCATTCAACAAACATTGAGTGCCTGCTGCAGGCCATCCACAATGCTCATTTCTATTTTTTTATTTTAAAATTTTTAAAAATTTATTTATTTTTAAGATGGAGTCTCACTCTTTTGCCCAGGCTAGAGTGCAATGGCATGATCTCAGCTCATTGCAACCTCTGCCTCCTGGGTTCAAGCGATTCTCCTGCCTCAGCCTCCCAAGTAGCTGGGATTACAGGTGCCCAACACTATGCCCAACTAATTTTGGTATTTTTAGTAGAGATGGGGTTTCGCCGTGTTGGCCAGGCTGGTCTCAAACTGCTGATCTCAGGTGATCTACCCGCCTCGGCCTCCCAAAGTGCTGGGATCACAGGGGTGAGCCACTGTGCCGGGCCTGCAATGCTCATTTTTAGAACATAGATCCAAATAATCCCCATAGTCTGTTCCTTCCAGAGCTTAGTTGAAGGTAGATATACACATATTAATTACAATATACTGTGATAAATGTTATGATTTGGGTGTGCACAGATGATGGGAAGAAGATACAGTGAGTTTGGGAAATATTTCTGGAAGAGGCAACGTACAAGCTGCATCTTAGAAGGTAGTAGCTCTCGGCCTCGGGGAAATGAGGATTTTTGGGGCAGGGGAAGGCTGCAGGAGCAAAGATTTGAGGGTGAGAAACGGCTCATTGTATGTGTCAGGGAAACACTAGCAGTTGATATTCCTGGAGAGAAATGCATGAGGCATGAAGTGGCGGGAGTTGAGGCTGGAACTATTATATGCATTATTTAATAGAATTTTCATAACACTGTATACACTACTATTATCTCAACTTTTTTTTTTTTTTTCTGAGATGGAGTCTTGCTGTGTTGCCTAGGCTGGAGTACAGTGGCGCGATCTCAGCTCACTGCAAGCTCTGCCTCCCGGCTTCAAGCCATTCTCCTGTCTCAGCCTCCTGAGTAGCTGGGATTACAGGTACACACCACCATGCCTGGCTAATTTTTGTGTTTTTAGTAGAGACGGAGTTTCACCATGTTGGTAAGGCTGGTCTCAAATTCCTGACCTCATGATCCCCCCGCCTCAGCCTCCAAAAGTGCTGGGATTACAGGTGTGAGCCACCATGCCGGCCTATTATCTCAATAGGTGAGGAAACAAAGGCTGAAGGAGATTGATGACTTGCTCAAAGTCAGACTGTGAGTGTGTTGAGTTGCGTGGACTTGAACATAGGCCTGCTTGCCTCTGGAGCCCATGTCTCAGCCTCCACTTCAGTGCCTGCAGAGGCAGGCTGTGAAGATCCGGCTTGCTGCCTAAGATGATTGTTCCCTCTCTTTTAATGTTTCAAGGACAACATCCCTTGCCTAATCCTCTTCTTTCCACCTGCCTCATGGTGTTATCCACCTTTTTGTTAAATTGGGACCAGTGAGTCTGATGTTGACAGCTTTTCTGCAGCTTGGTTCTAGGGTTTACCTTCCTTTTTATCCAGCCAATCATTAATCCATAAATCTTCAAATAAAATCTTTATGTGCCCAACCATGTGTGAACAGAGAGAAGATTCATCCCGTTTCTCAAAAGCTCCAGGTTCATTTGTGAGCCCAGGTAGTGCCTGCGAATCCTTTAGCTTGGAGAAACCCTTTGGGAACTGGAACAGGAACAATCACAGTTGGTTGGAGGAATGTGGGCAAATGGGCCTTGAGCTGTCCCTTTAAGGATGAGCAGGAGTTGCGAAGGTGGAGGGCATAACATATGAGCAAAATTATTGTCTCACTTAATGGGTGAATGGGACCTCTTTTGCCTATTCTCCCCATCCTGCAAGATAATTCCTGGGTTAGAGTTGGCTCTCGGGTAGAAGAGGCAGTATGGGGAATTCATTCGTGCAAAATCAAGATTATTGAAAACGAATTAATCAGATCCCAAAGACAGGATGATGAAACTACACAGTGAAATAAAAAAGGTAATTATAGAGCCAAAGAAGACATTGAGGATAAAAACAATGTCATTACAGAAAAACTTAACAGGAAACATAACAGAATCTGTTGAAAATTAAATTGCTAACAGAGAAGGAAGGTTTGAGGAAAATCACAGCCTACGCTGAGAAAAAAGATAAAGCACTTAAATCAAAGATGTAAAGATCATACAAAGGTGACCCCTCAGAAGGGTCATTGGAGAGGTAATTGGAGAGTCTGCGGAGGCACGCATTGCTTTTGCTCATATTCCATTGGCCAAGACTTAGTCACATAGATAGACACACCTGGCTGTAAATAACTCTGGGAAAAGGTCTCCAGCTGAGAGGCCATATGCCTTCTTAAAACTCAGATTTGGGGAAAGCTTTCTATTACTGAAAGGAAAACCTGGATATTGGCATCAACTGGTATCTGCTTTAAGGGAAGTCATGTTGGTCTCACACATGACTAAACAGCTTTATAGAGGCCAGGTGAGGTGGCTCATGCCTAAAATCCCAGCACTTTGGGAGGCTGAAGCCTGAGGATCGCTTGAGGCCAGAAGTTTTGAGACCAGCTTGGGCAACGTGTGGAGACCCTAATGAAAATCATTAGCTGGGTGTGGGAGCGCATGCCTGTAGTCCTGGCTACTTGGAAGACTGATGTGGGAGGATCCCTTGCCCATGAGCTCGAGGCTGCAGTGGGCTGTGATTGTGCCACTGTGCTCTGGGCTGGGTGAAAGACCAACACCCTGTCTCTATTTGAAAAAAAAAAAAAAATTGTTGTAGAGTTCTGGGACAAAGGCGATGGGACTGAAGAATTTTACACTCAAATTACTTTGCAAATACCTCAGGCAGACATCCTCACACATGCAAGAATTTAGGGAATCTAGCACTGAAGAGGCCTTCTCAGGAAACCCACTTGAGGATGAAAAAGATTAATCAACAAACATACTTAGGAAGGCTTAGTGAAAGGTCAATTGGTGAACTCTTTTTTTTTTTTTTTTTTTTTTTT
>NW_016805666.1:519798-566663 GCF_001698545.2 Rhinopithecus bieti
AGCCAGGATAGTCTTGATCTCCTGACCTCGTGATCCGCCCGTCTCGGCCTCCCAAAGTGCTGGGATTACAGGCTTGAGCCACCGCGCCCGGCCGAACTCTTAATCCATTCAAATAGAGAAGCAAAGCTAAGCAGGGGCAGGGATGGGCAGTGAGGGCTAAGGAGCAGAATGTGAGGAAGTAGAAAGAATATACCAGAAATAGGGGGCTGGGGGAGACGTGAGGAGATGTTAAGTGTTAACTTTAATTAGAGGTGTACCTTTTCTGGCCGGGCGCAATGGCTCATGCCTGTAATCCCTGCATTTTGGGAGGCCAAGGCGGGTGGATCACCTGAGGTCAGGAGTTCGAGCCCAGCTTTGACCAACATGGTGAAACCCCGTCTCTACTAAAAACACAAAAATTAGCTGGGCATGGTGGCGGGCGCCTGTAATCCTGGCTGCTCGGGGGAGCTGAGGCAGAAGAATGGCTTGAACCCGGGAAGCGGAGGTTGCAGTGAGCTGAGATCACGCCACTCTAGCCTAGGCCACAGAGTGAGATTCCATTTCAAAAAAAAAAAAAAAAAAACAGTGTGCCTTTTCCTTATAAAATAGAATAATGAAATTAGTTATTTTATTTTACTTTAAAACATCTATTATTATTCTTTGAGACAGTGTCTTGTTCTGTCACCCAGGCTGGAGTGCAGTGGCACGATCACGGCTCACTGCAGACTCGATTTCCTGGGTTCAAGTGATCCTCCCGCCTTGGCCTCCGAAAGTATTGGGATTACTGATCTGAGCCACTGCTCCTGACCCCAAGCAGCTATTGTATAAAGCAATCCCCATCTATCCTTTCACACATCCTTTCTTCCATCCTCCACACTTCTATCCATATACCAATATAGAGATGTGAGGAATGATATTAAATCGTTTATTTTTTTCCTGGATAGAGGGCTCTTGGGTGATTTTTAGCTCTACATAGTTTCACATATTGATTGACTTTTTATAAAATAATGAACTAGTCTTACTTAAATAAGACCACTGAAGTTATTCTGAAAGGCGCCATTAGATATTGGTTCCTGGGGAGTGAAGAGTGGGAGGGGAGATACAGATGGATGAACACTGTGGAGGATTTGAGAGTCATTTATGCAAACACCTCACTCTAGGCAGAACAAAACACATTGTAAATCAGACGGACAGCGGGGGATTGGGGCCCGCAATGGGAAAGCTGTCGCCCAGGAGACAGATGGAGTTTTGATAGGTGGAGAATGGGAGAAAGGACCTTTCTGGCCTGGGGGCAGCAGGAGCACAGGCCTGGGGGTGAAGGGTTGTGGCATGTCTGGGGTTACTGGGAGCAGTTTGTTGGTGGTTGGTGGTTGGGGAACCAAGGATGAAGGAAACATGGCTGCTGTTCAGTGTCCACAGCACACCAGATACGACACATAAATATCTCTAGGTTGCCCAATTGTACCTGTAGCACAGGTACAATTATCTCTACTGTACACATGAGGGAACTGAAGTTAAGGGTGAGAGATCTGTGCTTGCTTCAGCAGCAAGGGATGCGGGAAAAGTACAATGATACAGAGAAGGTGAGCATTAAAAAATAGTGATGTTTATCTGCCCAGAGTCGCATGATGGTGAAAGTGATTTGAGCTCTCTGTGCTGCCTGCACAGCCATGCCCATGGTTTTTCTATTATGCTATGATTTGTGGTGCACAGAGACCGGAATCAGCCACTTTTGTGAAACATAAAATGTAAAAATAATTGTATAGGTTAATATTTTATAAGTAAGTCTATTTTATACATTTACATTTATGTTTAGATTTGTATTTATTATTATTATATTTACCTATAAAATAAAACATGTTTTAGATGTAAACTTTGTAGGTAAATTTTTAAGTAAATGTAAGAGCCTACATTATGGTGCAGGCTCCACCATTCAGCAGCTGTGTGGCCTCAGGCTACTTAATCAGAACCCTAATTTCCTTACCTATAAAAGGTGATAATAATTGTGCCACTGCCTAGCCTGAGATTAGTTTTTATGTTCAAATTAGATCATAGACGTTAAGGATGAGACAGTTTGAAAGAGGCACACAGAAGGGTTTGTTATTGTGGACACACCCCTTGCTCTTCTGAGAGCATACATCTGTTGAAGCACCCACAGGGGTCTGTGGAAACTTTCACAGTCATGGACGCAGCCCCTACAGGGTTGAAACAACCAACCTGGTCAACAGGCAAGAAACTGTGCTTCCCTGACTCAGATAACCGGCTGGAGGCTGTGGTGAAGGCAGCAGAGAGTGAGGGAGGGAAGAGGCAGGGAGTGTGTCTGGCTTTCCCCCTGCCTGGGTGAGAGGGAGACCACTCCTGCCTGCCTTCCTGGTTGCTGGGGAATGTCTGGGCCCGAGTGGCGTCAGGATGGCTGTCAACAGCTTGGTGAGGGTGGAGGAGGCTGTTCCAGACGTGCCAAGCTACAGGAATGAATGTTGGAGCTGCCGCGCCAGCAGGCCCTGCCACGTCTGGTAGAGGCCAGTGGTCTGAAAGAGGGACAGGAAGGATAGGGTTGTCAGGGGACTTTGGTGGCTAGCATTATTCTCCAGAAGTACTGAGGAAGACCAGGCAAGGCCCTGGCCTCAAACAAATTGGGCTTCTGACAACACTCATCAAACTGGGCGGGCAGCCAGACCTCTGCACTGAGCTAGTGTGGCTGGAGGCACCTGATGTTTGTTCCGGGAAGGATCTGGTTGGTTGTAGGGTGTGGGTTTGGGCCTCATATGCTCTTGGGGGTTCAGAAACTAGAGTGTGTGTGTGTCTGTGTGTGTGTGTGTGTGTGGTCATTGGAGAGAGACCCAGGCTATTCCATATTGCTGAAGAGATCCGTTTCTTCCTTATCTCACTGGTCTGTCTGCTTTACCAACACCTTTGGCTCAGCCTCAGCTCCAGCCAGCCTTAGTTCTGGAGGAGCCCCCTTAAATTCATGGCCCACAAAGGAGAGAGAAGACTTCTGATCCCTTGTGCCATGCTCACTATGCTATGTGAAGTTTGCTATGTTAGACCATGACATCCTGGATGGTGGGGATGATGACTGGGTTCTCTGCGCAGCCCTTAGGAGGCCTCATGGAACCTCCCTGAGGCTCCTGTTTGTTCACTGAGGTAAGAACACATCCAGTCACCAGTGAGATGAGTGGATGCTCTCTCCGTAAGATCAAGGTGTGAGAGCAGGCAGTGGATTTGCAGTAGCCCGTGGTGGGAAGCGTGTGAGGCTGTAGTGGGCCCTCCTGCTCCACCAGAGTCATTTTTCCTACCTGCCATTTCTAGCCTTGGAAATGAAAGCCAAGCAGCCAGGTGAAAGAGGGAGAATTCTCTGGGTTGGTTCACGGATCTGAGCCCTGGAGGAGAGTCAAGCTTGGGACCTTGTTCTTCTTGTCTTATCCTTTTGGGAACCAGGGTCATAGGAATTTGTTCCAGGTGAGAGAGGGAAGAAGGCAGGTAGGGAGCTGTGCCACGGCAGCCGGCAGCCGGGCTGAGTCATCAGTTACCTAAGAACCTGCCTCAGGGATTGCCTTTGTGGACTGCACAAGTGCTGGTGCTGGGAGGAGGCTGGCCTTGGGCCTGAGCTGGAGGTGGTGGCTGACAGCGTGAGGAATGAATCCCCGGAAGATGCTTCCTGCCAGAGGGCTTGTGACGGCTCCTTTTTTTTGCTTTTCACAATGAACATCTTATTCTGGGCTGCAAATTTGAATGAGGGGAAAAATCTGGCCAGGAGGAGATGAACCAAAGGCGTCTCACAGGGAATCCTTCTGTACTTGGAGAGTCCTGCCCTTGTCTCCCCAGCCAGATCCAGTGACTCACAGTAGGAGGGCTTGGAGGCAACTCACTGCCTTCCCTGTTAACTACCATTTGCAAGGTCACCTCCCTCAGAAAGACCTTATCATTTGGAAAAAAAACCCACGCACTTTGTAGCCAGACAGACTTGGGTTTAAATTCCAGTTGTGCCACTTCTCAGCTGTGCAGGCTTGGCAGCTTGGCCTCTCTGGTCCTCAGTTTCCTGTGTTAGTCTATATTCATCCTTTCTGCCTTACAGCATTGGTGTGAGTCCTAGATGTAGTGCTTAACCTAGTTTTGGGCACATGATTGGAGACCAATACATCGTGGTTATTTTTAATATCACAGCACATGTGAATGGTTATTCTCAGTTATTGGCCACCTGATGGGCCACTTTGCTAGGGGCTGTGAATATAAAGAGAAATGAGATACAGCCTCTTCCTGGAGGAGCTGTCTGTCTAGGAGAGCCAGGCCTGTGGAAGAGGGCACAAAGGAAAGAAAGTTGCCCAAGTTGTAGAGGGAGCAGGAGCCAGGGGCAGGGAAGGCCAGAAAAGAGAGATGATACCCTCAAAGGCTTTAAAAGAATGAAGAAGAATCTGCCAGACATTTGGGGCGGGGGTGGCATTAGATTCATCCATAAGGGAGGGCAGAGCTAACAGTGGAGACTCCCTGGATAGGTGAGCCCTCGGGCTTCCCCTCTCTGCTGGCATTTGAGCCTACTCAGTTTGGGTCAGGATAGAGTCTGCAGTCGTTTTCTGGCAGGTGGTTTTACATGGGCAGGAATCCAGCCAGGCCTGACTCGGGGAGATGGTGTTGAGGTGACACTTGTCATCACAGTGATCTCTCCATAGGTATCTGGGCTCCAGGCTTAGGGCTAGGAACAGGAGTGGGCCTCGTCAGAGGGAGTGGGACAGATTACCAGACAGGAATTGCAAAGGCAGAGCTCACTAAAGTGCAGGCTCCAGGTAGTGTGGATGGAGGGGCTTCACAAAATGGTACAAAACTGTTGTTATCAAATTCAGACAGCAGGTTGGTGGGAGGAGGGGTGACCTGTGACTTCTGTGATTGCTGGGAAGTCCAGAGACCCTTTGTGCATTGCTCAGTGTCAAATGAAAAGAACTGGAGAAGACCACCTTGATAGTTAAGGATGTACATTCGTAGTTTTAGTTATTCACAAATGACTCTAAAACTCTGTGATATGATATGATTGGGTGAATCATTTGAATGAGATAAAAACAGGATTTTATTTGCTGCATGCATGTTGTGTGTCACTTAGGTGGTGTTAAAAACAAACATAGAAGCTTTCATTTACTGAACTCTTACCGTGTCTAGGCATACTATATGCTTTACAAGTATCTCATTTAGCCCTGGCTAAATCCAGCTCTTTGAACTCCATACCTACTCCACAAATCTGAGTGTGACTATAGAAAAGCATGGTGTCATCCTGAATCGCAGTTTCGTTCTTTTTTTTTTTTTTGAGACGGAGTCTCGTTCTGTCGCCTGGGCTGGAGTACAGTGGCTGGATCTCAGCTCACTGCAAGCTCCGCCTCCCGGGTTCACGCCATTCTCCTGCCTCAGCCTCCCGGTAGCTGGGACTACAGGAGCCCGCCACCTCGCCCGGCTAGATTTTTGTATTTTTTTAGTAGAGACGGGGTTTCACCGTGTTAGCCAGGATGGTCTTGATCTCCTGACCTCGTGATCCGCCCGTCTCGGCCTCCCAAAGTGCTGGGATGACAGGCTTGAGCCACCGCGCCCGGCCACGCAGTTTCGTTCTTGTTGTCCAGGCTGTAGTGCTGTGGCGTAATCTCGGCTTACTGCATGGAGCCTCTGCCTCCTGGGTTCAAGTGATTCTCCTGCCTCAGCTTCCTGAGTTGCTGGGATTACAGGCACCTGCCAACATGCCCCGCTCATTTTTTGTATTTTTAGTAGAGACAGGGTTTCACCGTGTTGGCCAGGCTGGTCTCGAACTCCTGACCTCAGGTGATCTGCTCACCTCGGCCTCCCAAAGTGCTGGGATTACAGGCATGAGCCACCGCGCCTGGCTGTAATTCTTGACCATGACTCTTAAGTGGACATTGGTGGTGTAGGCCGTGTCTCTTCATTTTGTTGGTCCGTTGGTTCTCAATCCTGGCTGTCATTAGTGTTACTGGTGGGAGTTATAACAAGTATTGCTGCCTGAATTCCTCTCAAACTAATGAAATCAAAGTCTTTGTGAGGTTGACCTGGGCATCAGTATCTCTTTTTTATTTATTTTATTTTTTTTATTATACTTTAAGTTCTAGGGTACATGTGCATAACATACAGGTTTGTTACATATGTATACTTGTGCCATGTTGGTGTGCTGCACCCATCAACTCGTCAGCACCCATCAATTCATTATTTATATCATGTATAACTCCCAATGCAATCCCTCCCCCCTCCCCCCCAGTATCTCTTTTTTAACCTGTGCTGTTAATTCCGGTGAATGATGGTAGAGAACCATGATCATTCCTCTGTCATCTAGATGACTGTTTCGCACCTTTTTATCTCTCTCCAACACCTTCCCCGTCTTCCCCATCTTCCCACCTTCTCTTCTTCTAACACCTTCCCCATCCATACTGTCAGTTGATAGCCTTGTTTTAAACTTACCTGAAAAAATAATGGCAGTCGGAAGAAAACTTTCATACCTTTTGTCTTAGTCCATTCAGGCTGTGATAACAAAATACCATAAACAGGGTGGTTTATAAACAACAGAAATGTATTGCTCATAGTTCTGGAGGCTGGGAAGTCCAAGATGAAGGACTAGCAGATTCGGCGTCTGGTGAGCGCTTGCTTCCTAATTTATGGATGGTGCTTTTTCACGGTGTCCTTACATGCTAACAGGGTTCACTAGTTCTCCAGAGCCTCTTTTATAAGGGTACTGTATTAGTCCATGTTGCATTGCTATAAAGGAAAACCTGAGACTGAGTAATTTATAAAGAAAAGAGGTTTATTTGGCTCGTGATTCTGCAGGCTATACAAGCATGGCACCCGCATCTTCTTCTGGTGAGGCTTCAGGAAGCTTTTACTCACGGCAGGAGGTGAAGAGGGAGGGGGTGTGCCTAATTTTTCTGCTCCTGGAGAGAGTTGTCTGCATTTGTACCCTGCACTCCCTCTTCTCTCATTCTCAGTTAAACTCAATATGATCAGTCTTTTGTACCCATCACACCACCAAAACCATACCAGTTAGGCTCACCAGTGTCCTCTCTTGCCAAATCCAGTGGTCAGATCTCAGGCCCTATCTTGACTGATCAGCCGCTTTTGATACAGTTGACCATTCCATCCTCCTTGAAATAGTTTCTTCTCTTGGCTTCTGGAACATCACTTCTTTGCTTCTCCTCTTCTCTCACTGGGTTCTCCTTCTCAGTTTCTTTTGTTGGCTCATTTTCTTTTCTTTTCCTTTTTTTTTTTTTTGAGATGGAGTCTCACTGTGTCACCCAGTCTGGGGTGCAGTGGCACGATCTCAGCTCACTGTAACCTCTGCCTCCTGGGTTCAAGCAATTCTCTGTTGGCTCATTTTTACTTGGTCACTGTGGAGTGCCCCCAGGAGTGGCCCTTGGACTTGGCCTCTTCTGTGTCTCCTCATGCCCTGGCAATCTCATATCATCCATTTACTGACAACCCTCAATTTATATTTCCAACCCACACCTTTCCCCTGAATTCTATGCTCAGATATTCAACCATCTACTTGATACGTTTCCTTAGGCGTCTAATATGCATCTCAAATATGACAAGCCCAAAATCGAACTGCTGCTTTTCTCCCTAAAAGCGCCATCTTCATCTCCGTGGACAACAATTTCATCTTTCCGTCTTCTAGGGCTTAAACTCTGGAGTCATTCTAAATTCTCTTTCTCTCATGTTGCACCCACTCTGTTAGCAAACCATGTCAGCTGTGCTTTCACAATACATTGAGAAACCAACTACTTACTCAATTCATCAAATTCATGTTGATTCAGGACAGAAGACCTGTTTCATCTCTTAGAATCATTTCATAACTGAGCTTCCTGCTTATAATCTTGCTCCTGTGGTATGTTCTCAAAACAGTAACCAGAGTGATCATTTTAAAAGCTGTAGTAATATGTCGTTCTTCTGCTCAAAAAACCAACAAAGGCTTCCTCTTTTACTCAGAGCCAGTTCTTAGAGAGGCCTACAGGGTTCTGTGTGACCCAACCTTCAGACCCTGCAGACTTCGTCTCCTGCTCTTTTCCACCCCTTCGTTCTGCGTCACCTCACTGAGCCTACTCCTCAGACATAAAGCACACTTTGGTCTCAGAGCCTTTCCACTGCTTCCTCCGGACAGGACACCTTCCTTCATGTATCCCATTGTTTTCATCTCTTCTTCAGGTTTCTATTTAAATGTCACCTTGTCAAACAGGCCATTTGACAGCCTTATATAAGATTATAATCTCATGCCTGTCTCCTCCCACCGTCATACTTGACTCTCTCCCTTTTATCCCGCCTCGTTGCTCTTCAATAGCGTAGGTGGCCATCTGAGTTATTACACTGTGTCTGTTCTCACTAGGAACTCGTTTCCATGAGGGCAAAGATGTTATCTCTTTTGCTCAAAGCTATTTCTTTAGGACCCAGAGCAATGCCTCAGGAATCAGAGGCATCATTCACATTTGTTGGCTGAATTTAACAAAATCCTCACAATGACACTTCAAAATTAGTTGGAATAACCCAAAATGTGTACATGAGGAAACTGAGACACAGAGAGGTTTTTTAAAATTTTATTTATTTTATTTTAAGTTCCAGGATACATGTGCAGGATGTGTGGGTTTGTTACATAGGTAAACATGTGCCGTGGTGGTTTGCTGCCCCTATCAACCCATCACCTAGGTATTAAGCCCCACATGCATTAGCTCTTTATCCTGATGCTCTCCCTCCCCCAGGCCCCCTGACAGGCCCCAGTGTGTGTTGTTCCCCTGCCTGTGTCCATGTGTTCTTATTCTTCATCTCCCACTTATAAATGAGAACAGATGGTGTTTGATTTTCTCTTCCTGTGTTAGTTTGCTGAGGATGATGGCTTCCAGCTCCATCCATGTCCCTGCAAAGGACATGGTCTCTTTTCTTTTTATGGCTACATAGTATTCCATGGTGTATATGTATCCCATTTTCTTTATCCAGTCTATCGTTGATGGACATTTGGGTTGATTCCCTATCTTTGCTGTTGCGAATAGTGCTGCAATGAACTTATGCGTGCATGTATCTTTATAATAGACGGATTTATATTCCTTTGAGTATATACTCAGTAATGGGATTGCTGGGTTACATGGTATTTCTGGTTCTAGATCTTTGAGGAATCATCACACTGTCTTCCACAATGGTTGAACTAATTTACATTCCCACCAACAGTGTAAAAGCGATCCTATTTCTTCATAGGCTTATCAACGTCTGTTGTTTCGTGACTTTACTGGTTGCCATTCTGACTGGCATGAGATGGTATCTTGTTGTGGTTTTGATTTGCATTTTTCTAATGATCCGTGATGTTGAGCATTTTTCATATGTTTTTTGGCCACATAAATGTCTTATTTTGAGAAATGTCTGTTTGTGTCCTTTGCCCACTTTTAATGGGGTTTTTTCTTGAAAATTGTGTTTAAGTTCCTTGTAGATTCTGGATATTAGACCTTTGTCAAATGGATAGATTGCAAAAATTTTCGTCCCATTCTATAGGTGTTCTGTTCACTCTGATGATGTTTCTTTTGCTGTGCAGAAGCTCTTCAGTTTAATCAAATCCCATTTCAATTTCTGCTTTTGTTGTATTGCCTTTTGATGATTTGTCTGAATCTGCCCTCTGATGTCCTGATATGGTATTGCGCTAGATTTTCTTCTAGGGTTTTATAGTTTTGGGTTTTACATTTAAGTCTTTAATCCATCTTGAGTTAATTTTTGTATAATGTATAAGGAAGGGGTCCATTTTCAATTTTCTGTGTATGGATAGCCGATTTTCCCAGCACCATTTATTAAATAGGGAATCCTTTCCCCATTGCTTGTTTGTGTCAGGTTTGGCAAAGATCAGATGCTTGTAGATGCGTGGTCTTATTTCTGAGACCTCTATGCTGTCCCATTGGTCTGTGTGTCTGTTTCTGTACTAGTACCATGCTGTTTTGGTTACTGTAGCCTTGTAGTGTAGTTTGAAGTCAGGTAGTGGGATGCCTCCAGCTTTGTTCTTTTGGCTTAGGATTGTCTTGGCTATATGGGCTCTTTTTTGGTTCCCTGTGAATTTTAAAGTAGTGTTTTTTCTAATTCTGTGAAGAATATCAATGGTAGTTTAATGGGAATAGCATTTAATCTATTAATTATTTTGGGTGGCATGGCCATTTTCATGATATTCATTCTTCCTATCCACAAGCACAGAACGTTTTTTCATTTGTTTGTGTCCTCTCTCTCTCTCTTTTTTTTTTTTTTAGACGTAGTCTCACTATTGTTACCCAGGCTGGAGTGCAGTGGCGTGATCTTGTCTCACTGCAACCTCCACCTCCCGGGTTCAAGCAATTCTCTTGCCTTGGCCTCCTGAGTAGCTGGGACTACAGGTGCGTGCCATCATGCCCAGCTAATTTTTGTATTTTTAGTAGAGACGGGATTTCACCAGGTTGGCCAGGATGGTCTCGATCTCTTGACCTTGTGATCCGCCCACCTCAGCCTCCCAAAGTGCTGGGATTACAGGCATGAGCCACCGTGCCCAACCTGTGTCCTCTCTTATTTCCTTGAGCAGTGGTTTGTAGTTCTCCTTGAAGAGGTCCCTCACTTCCCTTGTTAGGAGTATTCCAACGTATTTTATTCTCTTCGTAGCAATGGTGAATGGGAGTTCATTCATGATTTGGCTCTCTGCTTATGTTTTGCTGGTGTGTAGGAATGCTTGTGATTTTTGAGGAGCAGGGAGGTTAAGCAAGTTTTTCAGAGTAACACAGCTTGCTAGCGTAGAACTAGGACTCAAATCTGCCAAGTGACTGTGTCCTTAGATCGTCTGTCTGTGGAGCCTGGCCTTCCCCCTGCACCCACATCTCAACTACCTCATTTTTTTTCGTATCTTGTTGCAAGCAGCCGGCCCCACAGAGTGAGAAAAATCCCTGTGAAAAATGTCCCAAGTGTGACTGGAGGTGTAGGAAATGCATACACAAACAAGCCCTTATCTGCAACTTTCAAGTCCAAAAATTTGTGAAAGTGAAGCTTTATTCTTAACCCATTTGGTGGCAAAACCTGATTTGGACTAATGTGAGACTCCTTATAAATCTATGCCTGTAAAATGTGTGTGTGTGTGTGTATTTTTTTTCTTCCTGGTAATTAATATTTCCTTTAAGGCTCTTTCCAGGAACATGCTCAGTTTTAAGACCTGATTAAGATCAGGCACAGCAGGCCAGGCTAAGAAGGGCATATGTGAAATGCCGTTCTATACCAGAGGGAATGAGGGAAAGTCTACACGCTCACCAGTGAGGCCTCTCGCTGCTCCCAGCACTTTTTCTGCTTCCGTCACACGGTGCTGGATACTAGAGTGAGATTCTGCTTTCCCTAGTCGTGAGGCTAGAGGAGTCTTTCTGTCTTTCTGCATAAACTTAACAGCCCAAGAGAAAAAGCCTATAGATATTGATATTTAGGGTGTTCCAAACAAAATGTACAGCTGACTCACAATCACCCTCCCGTAAGATCCACCAGTTCAGAAGTACTGATCAGGCACACAGAACATCCGGTCAGTTTTTAGTGTCTCACTTTTCAATTTAAAAAGACAGCTAATGATAACCAGATATTTGAGAAAAGTTTGAAACATGAAAGGCAGAAATTAAAAGAGACAAACAACAACACTAGAAACTCACGAGAAATAGAGAAAATATAGGGAGCAGAAGAAAATGTCACAAAACCTGTAATTACTAGTCTAAGAGAGATAAGAGAATATGTTGCATTAATAAAATAAAAGCAACGTGCAACAAAGAGGAGTATTCAGAGACTAAGAAAGAACTTCTGGAAATTAAAAGTGTGATAGAAGAATCAATCAGTAGAGGGTTTGGAATATAGAATTGAAGAAAACTTACGGAACCTTGCAGAAAGTCAAAGAAAGAAAGAAAATGTGCTGGGTGCGTGGCTCATGCCTGTATTCCTAGAGTTTTGGGAGGCCAAGGTGAGTGGATCATTTGGACCCAGGAGTTTGAGACCAGCCTGGCCACATGGCGAAACCCCACCTCTACTAAAAAATACAAAAATTAGCCAGACATGGTGGTGCATGCCTATAGTTCCAGCAACTTGTGAGGCTGAGGTGGGAGGACCACTTGAGCCAAGGAGGTTGAGGCTGCAGTGAGCTGATGTTGTACCACTGCACTCCAGCATGGGCAACAGAGTGGGACCCTGTCCCTCCTGACTAAAAGAAAAGAAAAGAAAAAGAAAAAAGGATTATTCTAAGAAGCCCAACATCAGAATAGTAAGACTTGCAGAAAAAGAGAATAGAGACAATGAAAGGGAAACTTTATTAAAGAAATAATATAAGAAAAACTTTGAGAACTGAAGGACATTGAAAAGCCCACTTGAGTACCCGGGGCTATGACTTGAGAAAAAGACACACGCTGGAAGAAAAGCTTCTCGACAGGAGAGAATTCCCCCCAAAACAAATGGATTATATATAAGAATAGAAATATGATTGACATCATCTATCTCTACAGAAGCTAGGAGACAATGAAGCCATTCCTTAAATTCTGAGAGGATAGTATTTCCAACTGAGAAATTATATCCTGACAAATTATTAATCAAATATGAGGGTGGAATAATGGCATTTTCAGGTATGGGAAGTCTCAATGATTTTATCTCCCACACAGCCTTTTTTGAGGAATCTACGATGCATCTGTTTCTCCAAAACTAGAGAGTAAACTAAGAATAAATGGGATCTTCCTTTAAGCACAGAGAGCAACCACTTCAGGTTGAAGGAGGAGAATGGAAGGTTCCAGAAGGGAGATTTTTAAGAATTAAGAAAAAGATGAGTACATAACGGTATATTTGGTGTACTGTGATGAGTTTTATAATTTTGTTGGAATGTTGAGGGCTGAATTTGTGACAAGTACATAGAAAGTTAAGCAAACAAACAACTGAGGCAATAATGGACTCTACAAATGGCAACTAAGAAATGTACATGAAAGTAATTAATCATAGCACCACACATGGCTCAGCTATGAACAATAATTTGTCTGGTTATAATAATGTAACTTAATAATTACTTGACAAAATAATGTAACTTAATAACGTAACTTATTAGTGTTGACTTAAAAATGGTATAACTATTGGGAGAATGTGGGACAGGAGAGGTGGTATATGGAATGGTGGTAAGGAGCTAAATCCTTATTTTCTATAAGAGGAAGTCTATGAATAATATCTAATATTGAAAAACTATAAGCATGCTATTTAGATACACTGAGATGACTCTGGAAATAGACACAGGAGTTGAAAGACAGAATTAGGGATATGGAGGGTGGGGCAGGGCCTGCTGTTTCTCCTTACAAGCCTTGCAGTACCACTGGACCTTAAAAATCACGGGTGTGTGTTGCTTTGATTTGAAAAAGGGCTCACTGTGCTGGGCGCTATGGCTCATGCCTGTAATCCTAGTATTTGGGAGGCCGAGGCTGGTGGATCACTTGAGGTCAGGAGTTCGAGACCAGCCTGGCCAACATGGTGAAACCCTGTCACTACCAAAAATATCAAAAATTAGCCAGGTGTGGTGGCAGGTGCCTGTAATCCCAGCTGCTCGGGAAGCTGAGGCAGGAGAATCATTTGAACGTGGGAGGCGGAGGTTGCGGTGAGCTGAGATTGTGCCACTGCACTCCAGCCAGGGCGACAGAGCGAGACTCCGTCTCAAAAAAATAATAATAAATAAATAAAAATATAAATAAATAAAGGCTCACTGTCTCCCCCTGTATCCAGATTGGCACCTAAAATAGGCATGCAATCAAAGCTGAATAATTGTTTGCTCTAGAGAACATATTAACAACACCATCAAATAAATGTGCAGAGGTACCCTCCTTTGGAAATTTTGCAGATGGCACTGGCAGAAGAACTTCCCTTTTCTGGTTCTGTAAATGCAGACACCATTTCTCTTTTTGTCAGAGCTCACCCATGTACTCAGTGTGCAACTCATACTTAGTTTCAGCTCTTTGCTGAAATCTCTTGGCCTAGCAGTAGAGGGAAGATAAAGAAAAGCCCCTGGAAGGCAGCTGTGGGAGGCAGCTTTGTGTGTGGAACTCTGGCTTAGTCACTTACCTGCTTTGTGCCTGTGCTGGTCACTAAAGCTGTCGTCACCTCATCTGAAAATGGAGAAAACATTCCTTGCTTCGTAGAATTGTGTGAGGAATAAATGAATAACTTAGTACATAAAGCGCCTGGCATAATGGATCTTATCTTGGTACATAGTAGTTGCTAAAAAAAAAATTGAAATTAAAAATAAATGAACATTTGTGGTGAATATTATTAGGTCTAGAACAGGAGCCCTGTAATGTTGGATCTGGGCTCCCCACATGAACCATCAAGAAGGGATGTGAGCCCTGAGAGAGGAAAAGGGGGACAGAAATAATCCGGGAGGTCTCCTTATCTTAGCAGACGTTCTTATTGTGTTTTGGGTGCAGTGTCTTCTGATTTGACTGCTGTGTTCAGCAGATTTGTAGAGACCCAGATTCTGGAACGTTTTATGCACGAGGATCAATAAAAGCTCTTAGCTCATTTAGCTTCCATATTCAAACATAATCAGAACCATTGCTCACATCTCAGACCATGTGGAAGAATGGCTCCGGGGTGAAAAGGGTTATCTCACCCTAAGGCTCCAGTGTGCTGAGTGGGGATGGCTTCTTGAAGCCAGGGACTTGGGGCCACAGCCTTACTCCTGTGACAGGTGAACCTGTTCTCTGACTCAACATAGAGCCCTTGAGCAATGGTTCTGCTTTGAGGGGCTGGGCCATGAAATTCTTGGCTCAATTTATGAACTTCTTTGGGTTCCTTGGTACCTGGTGGGCTCTCCAAATCCTGGTTCTGGGTCTGTGGTCGGTACCTCACACATTGTACACCTACTTGAAGGAAACACTTGCTGGAGGCAAGAAGGAGTCACTGCGCCCAAGGCAGCCTCTCATTTAGCCACCCTCTTCCTTAGAATCATCTTCTGTGTCATCTAGGTGCTTCTGGGTCTAAGGGTGGAGGAGAAAGGGGATTGGCTGAGCTGCTGCCAGGGGCTCTAGGGTTGGGGGACAGTACAGTGCCCCAAGAGATAAAGCAGAGAACAGGCCCTGAGCACAAGGAAGGAGTTGAGCACAATCTTGGCTGACTGGGCCTCGAGAGGAAAGTAGAGAAACCAAATCTGGATGTCAGGCTCAGTGACCCTTGTGGGATAGGAGGAGCTCAGAGAGCAGAAGTTGTGGTGACAGATTACAGGGGGTTGTGAATTAAGTGGAAACTGTGTTAAAGCGGCCAGGAAGCATGTGAGTAGGTAGGAGGCGTGCAAAGCCTATGATCAGCTGAATCTGCAGTGCCCAGTATGGTGATAGGAGGAAGTTATATAATCTACTTGATAGGAAAAAAAAAAAACTTTATAATTTAAAATAGAAGAGTCATCCAACTACACTTTAGCAGTCTAGCATGGCCCTATCAGTAGATTTTTTTGTTTTCAGTTTTTTTTTTTTTTTGAGATGGAGTGTCACTCTGTTGCCCAGGCTGGAGTGCCACTCTGTTGCCCAGGCTGGAGTGCAGTGACACTATCTCAGCTCACTGCAACTTCCGCCTTCTGGGCTCAAGTGATTCTCCTGCCTCAACCTTCCGAGTAGCTGAGATTACAGGCGCCCACCACATGGCTAATTTTTGTATTTTTAGTAGAGGTGGGATTTCACCATGTTGGCCAGGCTGGTCTTGAACTCCTGACCTCAGGTGATCCACCCGTCTTGGTCTCGGCCTCCCTAAGCGCTGGATTACAGGCATAAGCCACTGCGTCTGGCCCCATCCAGTAGATTTTGATTATCTATCTAAATTCAGCTACAAATTTGAGAAATTTTTTTTTTTGTTTTAAAAAGACTTTGAGTGCTTACAATGGATGGCCCAAGCCCTGCCCAAGACGTGCACTAGGTCATAGGGGAGCCCCCAGTCTCACTTAGAGCCCCCTTAGGCTTCAGGAGCCAGAGCTAGCTGGGACCCCAGAGCCCATTTAAACCAAGCTCTTGCACAGGATGAAGAAATCCAGGCCCATGTTAACTCTTTTCCTGCCTGGGCCTCACAGGCAGGGTTACTTGCAGCACCTGCCCTCAGTACCAGGCGTCTAGTTTGCATAGATTTGCTGTGTTGAGCAGAGCTGGAAATAAGTCCTGCTCTTTCCATTCTGATTTCCCAGCCCAAGATTGCTGCAGCCTCAGGGCCTTGGAGAGATTGTTGTACGTGGAACAATTTGGTTGCAAGAAACAGAGGCGCCCTCCCAAATTGAAGGGGGTCAGGGAGTGTGTGCAGGAGTAAGAAGTATGCAGAGACGAGCCTCATGGCCACTGGACTCACTACATACCTGCTGTCCTGGGCCTGAATGTTCTGTCTACCTCTCCCTGGGCCTCTGCCTGCTCTCTTTGTAGGCCAGCTTCCTCTCCTTCCATAGAACCCCCTGTAACTCCATCGCTTGATCTTTTTTTTTTTTTTTTCGAGATAGAGTCTCACTCTGTCGCCCAGGCTGGAGTGCAGTGACTTGATCTCGGCTCACTGCAACTTCCACCTCCTGGATTTAAGCAGTTCTTTTGCCTCGGCCTCCTAGAAACTGGGATTATAGGTGCACACCACCATGCCTGGCTAATTTTGTATTTTTAGTAGAGACAGGGTTTCACTATGTTGGCCAAGCTAGTCTTGAACTCCTGACTTCGGATGATCCTCCCGCCTTGGCCTTCCAAAGTGCTGGGATTACAGGCATGAGCCACTGCGCCCGGTCCCATCACTTGATCTTGTGCATGGCATTTGCTTGTCACGGTTCCACCAATACCTTTCCCTTAGCTCCAGGGTCTACCACCAGCTGACTAGAGTCTTTTTTCATAGTTGCAATTTTGAAAGAGTGTCAGATAGGCCCAGCTTCCTCAGGTATGGATGAATTGTCTTTAAGTCAAAGTTCTACTCTTTGTCCATCAGGGGAGGTCCAGGTGAATGAGTAGGTGGGGTAGGGGCAGGGTAGGCAGGTAGAATGACTTGCCTAAATATTGGAGATCTGCAAACCGTTTTCCAAAGGACTTAAAAAGCATGAAAGGAACACCCCATTCCCTCATGAATTGCAAATTGCTATGACTGGAGTGTAGGGTGCATGCGAGTGGCAGGGCACGGGGTGGGTCAGCTGGAAAGGGGCATGAGACGGGTCCCCAAGGCTTTTGCTTGGGTCACAGGGCTGAGAAACCTAGTTATCTGTGTAGGTGAATTATCCATCTCTCACTGAAGGTTTGGCCTGGAGTGAAAGGAAGGATACAAGAGGCTGGCTAGGGAGAGATGGAGAGTGGGGGCTTCCTTCCTGTTAAGGAGGCAGAGCAGTCAGCCCAGTAGTGCCCACCCCACTCCCACCCCAGGAACACTTTGCTCTTGTTCCCCCAGGAAGGCTCCTTGTGGGTGGCTCCTAGCTGACCACTAGCTCAGCTGTTTGCCTGTTAAGACCTCTTCCCTGACTGCTCTTCTTTCCCCACAGTGACCCTGGCTCATGGTGTTTTGTTGGCATTAATTATAAACAGCAGCAAAGTGCCCAAGGCCTCAAGCAACTTTTTCTTTTTCCATCTCACCGGATGCCTTTGTTGTTTGCCCTGTTCTGCCCTGAATCTTTGTGAGGTCTTGACGTTACCACCCATCACATGGCTCACTTCAGCTGCAGTTCTGTCTGTCAGCATCTGCTGTCTCATGGGATGACTCTCGTTTCTCTTTGTATCTAAGGGTTTCTTTCCCCTGGACACTGTCCTTGTGTATCTATCACTCCCCTGTCCCTCCATGGGTTTCTCTTTCTCTCCTTACGAATTATCATTCATGTACCCCTCTTTCCTAAGCTTGATTAGCGGAGTTCATTTAGCATAATGGGTCTTATCTTAGGCTGGGGGTGAGCTGAGTGTAAGCATGAAAAACGGAAAGTCAGACTTTGAGAACTCCACCTTCATTTCCACTAGAAATGGTTACAGCAGGTGAATGAGGATATGTGGGTGAGGGAGGGATTTGGGGGAGAGAGGAGTGTTAGGGGAATGGGCACATTTCTTCATTGCAGGGAGCAGTTTCTATGGTACCAGTAGTCCTGAAGGTAGCATGTCAAGACTGTTCAGAAGCCTGAAAAATTTGGAAACTCTTTGACCCAGCACAATTTTATTCCTAGGACTGTCTGAAGAAAATAATCGTGGGGATCCCTGGAAGATTTTGTTTCAAACACTATTTGCCATTAGCCAAAAACAAAACAAAACAAAAGGTTGGAGGTGACTTAAATGTCCAGCCTTTGAGGGTTGGGTACAATTTATGATACAGTTGTGTGGGGTACTATACATGGCTCACTGGAGACTCATGGGTACATATATATCATGTAGCCATTAAAATAATGCTGCTGAAGATTAATGACACAGTACTTACTAAACCATGCCCAGCTTTATTACATCTTTATAAATAATCTGAAAAATAGAAACAAGAAACAGGCAGAGTATGTTATCTGTAGTTATCTTGGATAAAGAAAGAATAGGTACATTTCATCCTTTTCATTTAATTATATTTTCTAGAATTGATAGATTGAACATACATTTTTTTGACACAAGGAAAACAATTACTTTAAAAACAAATGCTCTCTATTCAGACAACTATAATAATATATGGGTTGAAAATTTAGAATCAGTTAAGAATGCTTCCAAAATGAATTAGAAATTAAATTCACTTTTTTTTTTTTTTTTTTTTTTTTGAGACGGAGTTTCGCTCTTGTTGCCCAGGCTGGAATGCAATGGCGCGATCTTGGCTCACTGCAACCTCCACCTCCTGGGTTCAAGCGATGCTCCTGCCTCAGCCTCCCAAATAGCTGGGATTACAGGCATGAATTCACATTTGTAACAGCATAAACAACATACTATAGGTCAAAGGAGACTGTGAACAAGTTTGATGTAGTTGTTGATTGAAATCCATTGTCTGCAGGCCTTCTCTAAACACAAGTCTTGGGCCCTATCTGTAGCTTCTAATCCTTGCTTTCTCTTACCATGAGTAGTGTGTAGCACAACGATTCCATGACTGTAGTTGAGTTTGCTTTGCCTAATCTGCAACTCACTCTCAAATTGTACAGCCCTAGATGGATGAGTCTGGGTGAACATGTAGGTCGTTTAGGTCCTGGAAAGGAGGCTGGCTGCCCCAGGTGAGGACCGTGGTTCTGAAAGGAGCACTAGCGACCAGAGCTGGCAGTGGGAGGAGCAAAGACTCTTTCCTCTTGGATGTATTAACCTATGTGCTTCTGGTGAAACTTCGCTTTGTTGTTGTTTTTTTTCCCCCCTGCAGGCAAGGGGAGAGCCAATTGCACAGAGCCCTGCAGCCAGCAGTCCAGGAAGAAGTGGTGAATGTCATGGAGCCCAGCTGAAATGGACTGGCCCCCTTGAGCCTGTCCCAAGCCCTGGTGCCAGGTGTCCATCCCAGTGCTGAGGTAAGACCCCTTGAATTCCAGCCTGAGGAAGAGAGGACACAATGCCTTTTTGCAGGGGCGGGAGGCAGAGGGCCTTCTCAGGAAATAAGGAGCAGTTAGTTTCTGGTTCAGTTAAACCATCTGCTTCAGCCTCAGCCCATTGGGAGGCAAGGTCATTTGGTGGTCAAAGGCTTCTGGTTTGTCAGAGCAGGTCTTTTGGAATCTTGATGGGAGTTGTATTTTCTCAGTTGCTGGTGAAATTTGAATTCCCAAGGGAATAAATGTATCGTCCAGGTAAGACTGCACCAGATTCAGGTGAATGCTTAACTTAAGTATACCTCCTCTGCTCTGCAAGGGAGCTCTTGGGAAACACACACACACACACACACACATACATGTGCGCGCGTGCTGCGCTCTCTCTCTCTTTCAACCCAAGGGTGACAGAGTCACAAATTATGCAGAGAGGTTATTCCAAAACATTCTGGGAAGCTCACTAAAAATTGATTTTAATGACCTAGATATGTTCTGATGATAAAAGTAATATATGCTCATAGGATGACTGGAAAAATACTATTGTGGAAGAAAATACAGTATATCTGAAATCCTGCCCCTGTTAACAATCCTCCGGGTGGTTTTCTATTAAGGTGACTCTTTAAGCTTCCATAGGATGTTGATTTTTCCTGCGTGGAGGTAGAAAGGTGAGGCAGAAGGAGAACTTGCCCCCCTAATCTGGAAACTCTCTCTGTTTCCCAATTTTTATATATTCAAGAATTTTGCAAACTGCTTGTTAAAACGATTAAAATGATGGGTGGATTGAAACTGACCATGATGGGAAAACTTATGCCACGGAAATGAGCAAGTGCTACAACCCAAGGCTTTTTCGTTTTGGAAATTCTGATTAGGTAAGCAAGCTGCTGGTTTCAGGGCTTACTCTACCCCAGGCTGTGGGGCAACCTGCAAACCACTTCCCCTATGCACCCCTTCATTTCCTCACCTGTGAACAGTTGGTGCCCAGCAACATGAACTGCATGAATAAATGACCGTGAGATTTCCATCATTATTTCATACAACAATCGTGAGGGTTCATAAAATAATGAAAATAGAAATGTTTTGCATCCAGTGAGCCTCCCTGCCCCTGTAGAGAGGGGCTTGGTTGACTGGGCAACCTTTGGTTTAGTGGTAGAGAGAAGTTGGCTGCATTTCCCCCTTTGGCTTTTGCTCCTTGGGGAGCCTTTGGATTACTGACACTGTTTTATAAAGGCAGATGAAAACCCACCACTTACTGACCAACATCTGGGGCACATTTCCTTCCCGGAAAAGTCAAGAAGTTGGTCAGAGAAGTGTGAAAAGGGAGCGTCAGCAATGCAGGATATAAGAGCCAGAACTGAAATCAGAGTTTTTGACTCATAATCTCTAATGCGGGTGTGGGGGACTTCCTGCCAAATGTGAAATTGCAACAAAAGCCTCTTTCTTCAAAGCCCTGCTATTGTGGCAGATTAGAGCTAATAAATTAGCATAATGAAGTCCCAGCCTCTGTCCCCCTCCCTCTGCTTCCTGAATCTCTTCATGTGTCCCAAAGGAGGGATAGGGAGCGGGTGGGACATCCGTTAAGCACCAGTTTATCTTTGTAGAATTGTAGGTTCAGAAAATTATAAAGGTGGTGAGGTCTACAGAGTCCATCTGGTCCCACATCCTCCTTTTAAGAACCCCAGGCCACTGAGCTGGTGATTACCAGTGCCTGAGGAGAAAGTACGTACTCCTGGGAGGAAGGCAGCTCAGGTTGAGGGGTGGAGGATGGAGCGCTGCTCAGGAGGCCGCCTCATCACGGAGCTTACATATAACTGGCAGGGAACGTGGTGGGTGGTCTTCAGGTGCCAGCCCTGCCTCTTCCCTTCCTAGTCCTTCCCCTGTATCTGAAGTCCCAGTGTACTTCCTGAAGTACCTCTCTAGTGTGTTTGGACTTAAGGCCATCAGAGGCCTGGTTTTCTGGTCAGCAAAATCAACTAAGATCTTATTTTTTATTTTTTTGGGACGGAGTCTCACTCTGTCGCTCAGGCTGGAGTGCAGTGGTATGATCTTAGCTCACTGCAACCTCCGTCTCCCAGGTTTAAGTGATTCTCCTGCCTCAGCCTCCTGAGTAGCTGGGATTATAGGCATGTGCCACCATGCCGGCTAATTATTTTGTATTTTTATTTAGAGACGGGGTTTTACCGTGTTGGTCAGGCTGGTCTCGAACTCCTGACCTCAGGTAATCCACTCGCCTAGGCTTCCCAACGTGCTGGTATTACAGGTGTGAGCCATCGTGCTCGACCTAACTAAGATCTTATTCTGAGAACCTTTAGGTCTATTTATGACAAAGGGAAGGAAGGGAAGAGGCTGTTGATTGAGCTCATGATGGTTCCCGGCAGTGTTTTGTGATCTGTGTACATTATCTCGTTTAATTCTGTGATGAGCTAACAAGGTATCCATCCCATGTCACGGATATAGAAATTGGGTCTCACAGAGGTAAAGAGACTTCTGCAAGATTTCACAGCTCATAAGCAAAAGACATACACTAAGGCTGTCTGTGACCTCCACAGCTTCTCAAAGCTAGTGAGTGCTCTTTATGGCAAGCACCTGCCCACGTGGTAGTTCCAAAATCCAGTTCTGACACACAGAGTCTCTCCCGTCAGGGAATATCATTCCATCTCAGATGCTCTGTGAACAGCTGCAGCTCAAAGTGCTTGGAGCTTTACAAAATGCTGCACTGTTCCTTTCAAACCCCAAGGACTCTTCCTTGTACAGTAAGATAGCACCAGAGCTGGGAGCATATATAGAGTTCTATAGTGTAGTTCTCTCATTCAACTGATGCCCCAGGAGGTGAGGCCCAGTGGCACTGGGCCCCCAAATCTCCCCGCCAGTTAGAAGCAAGGGGCATCTCAGTCTCTGGACTCGCAGAACTGTTTCCAGGGGAGTACACAAAGACAGATATGCTTACTTTTCCTCTGCAACTCGGGAAGAGGTTATTCCTCTGGCTAGAGGGATTGAATTCAGTTCCACAGATAATTACTGAAAGCCTACTATGTGCCCTGCCAAATATCTCAGCTTGTTTGGGCAAGAAACTCTGGCCCACACTTGGACATACAGATCTGACAGGGACAAGAGGAGGGGCTTCTATACTTCAAGGCTGCTTAGGACCTTCTCTTTTCCATCTGTCTGTCACCACTCATGTCCAGCCTTTCCTTCAAGAACGCTAAAGGGAGAAATGATGTCTCAAGTAGCTGTGTGTCCGGGGTTCCCAGACTCCTGAAGAGGTGTTTTCTTTTTGTTTGTTTCTTTGTTGTTGTTGTTGTTGTTTTTTAAGATGATGTCTCGCTCTGTTGCCTAGGCTGGAATACAGTGGCACAATCTCAGCTCACTGCAACCTCCGCCTCCCAGGTTCAAGCGAGTCTCCTGCTTCAGCCTCCCAAGTAGCTGAGATTACAGGTGCCTGCCACCACACCTGGCTAATTTTTGTATTTTTAGTAGAGAGGGGTTTTGCCATGTTGGCCAGGCTGGTCTGGAACTCCTGACCTCAGGTGATCCACACGGCTCAGCCTCCCAAAGTGCTGGGATTACAAGTGAGAGCCACTGTGCCTAGCCTGAACACAGAGTTTTAAGCGCCTGACTTGCTAACTGGGGCACAAACCAGCAGATGGGGGAGGGAGTCAGGGTCTTTGGAAGAGACTTGCTGAGGGACAGGGCTGAGGAGAGGAGGAGGCAGAGTGACAGAGGGAGTGATTTGGGGAGGCACTGCTAAGTGGAGGTGGTGCTCTGCCTTCAGCTTTGGCTCAGCAGGGCACTCAGAACGTGAATTAGAGCCGAAAAAGCTACTTGGAAGGCTTGATCGTTAGCCATCATGGCTTTCACTCGAGGAAATGGAGGCCCAGAAAGGGGAAGGATCTTGTTTGTAGCATGGGAGGAAGTGGAGTCTGTTCTGCTGACTGTCTGGTCAGGTCCTTGACACAAAACCGTCATGGCATTAGAGGCCAGGGTGTCCTGGGGAGCAGGCACAGCCCTTCCTGCCTTAGCCCATCTGGTCCAGGATGGGCTGACTTTGGCTGTTGGAGGTATTTGTGGCAGTGGCAACCCAAGAGGGAGAGGGTGTCATTTCAATGATGCCGGAGATCTCTTGCAACCCCAGCCCCTCACTCTCCTTTGGAGCCTTCATAGAGGTCTTGCTTAGGCCAGGGAGTTACAGCCTATGGCTTCAGGTTGGGAATTTGCCACTGTAGAAAGGCATCACAGTATGGAGAAAAGTGGCCCAGCTTTGAAGCCATTTGACTTGGGTCTGAGCCTGACTTGACCATAGCTGCATGACCTCCCCACTTTCTGACCCATTTCTGATCCACTTTTCTGACCCAGTTTCATCATCTGTAAAACGGGCCAAATAATACCTACCTTTTCCCCACAAAGTAGATGTCTATTGGATGGTACCCATTAATCTTTTTTTCATACACCCTTATTGAGGTGTAATTGACAGACAAAACCCTATACATACTTAAGTTGTACAACTTGGTGAGTTTTGACATAGGTATACAGTCATGAAACTATTCTTACAATTAAGTTAATAAACATAACGATTACCCCTAAGAGTGTTCTGCTGAGCTTTATCCCTCCCTCCTGCCCCCTTCCATCTCCTGCCCTCCAGCCCCAGGCAACCACTAGACTAAGCTGCTTTCTCACACTATAGATTCGTTTGCATTTTCTGGAACTTTATGTAAATGGAATTATAGAGCATGCATTTTTTTCCATTCAGCATAATTATTTTGCTGTTCATCAATGTTATGTGTATCAGTAGTCCTAGTTGTGGATATACCACAATTCATATATCCATTTACCTGTTGACAGACATTTAGATTGTTTCAAATTTTGGACTATTAAAGCCATTAGAATCATTTGTGGAAAAAAATGTTGTGGGACATAAGTATTTATTTCTCATGAGTAATCTCCTAAGAGTAGAATGGCTGGGTCATATGGTGGGCATTTGTGTAACTTTTAAACAAGCTGCCAAACTGTCGTCTAGAGAATGGGTACGATTTTATGTCACCACCAGCTGTATGCTAGAATTCCAGGCACTTCACTTCCTTGCCAACACTTGGTATGGTCTATCTTTTTCTTTTTCTTTTTTTCTTTCTTTCTTTCTTTCTTTTTTTTTTTTTTGAGACAGAGTCTCACTCTGTGGCCCAGGCTGGAGTGCAGTGGCGCGATCTCAGCTCACTGCAACCTCCACCTCGGGTTCAAACGATTCTCCTGCCTCAGCATCCCGAGTAGCTGGATTACAGGCGCCTGCCACCATGCCTGGCTTATTTTTGTATTTTTAGTAGAGACAGGGTTTCACCATGTTAGCCAGGCTGGCGTTGAACTCCTGACCTCAAGTGATCCACCCGCCTCAGCCCCACAAAGTGCTGGGATTACAGGTGTGAGCCACAGCGCACAGCCCATCTTTTTCATTTCAATAGGTGTATGGTGATCTCTCATTGTGTTTTTTTGTGCATTCCCATAAACACGAATGATACTGAGCTTCATTTTATGTGCTTATTTGCCACCTGCATGGCTCCTCTGGTGAAATGTTTAGATTTTTTTGCCTGTTTAAAGAAAATCGGGTTGTTTGTCTTCTTATGATTGAGTTGTAAAGTTTCCTTATATGTTCTACGGATTAAGTCCTTTACTGGATATGTTTTGCAAAATTGTTCTCCAATTCTGTGGCTTGTACATGACAGGAGATGAAAGCAAGTAAACTAATTATTGCAATTCAGTTGAATAAGTGTGGTGCACAGGAAGTGCAGAGGAAGAGCAGTGATCTCAGGATGGGGAGTCAAGGAAGCTTCCTTAAGGAGAAGCTATATGAATTGGAACTTAAAGGAAATGAAAAGTTATCTAGGTGAGGGAAGGGTAGCCTCAGTAGACGTCTGTATGTGCAAAGACATGGAAATATGAAATGTCATGGTACACATAGTGCTGTGAATAATTTGACCTGGTTGGAACACCAAGATTTTGGAGCAAAGAGTCAGAACTGGAATCCCAGTTTTCTTATTGGCTATGCGCCTTTTCTTTTTATTTAACTTTTTATTTGGAAACAATTGTAGATGGACAGGAAGTTGAAAAGATAGTACAGAGACTCCCGGTGCATCCTTCATTTAGTTTCTTGTTTCTTCTTACATAATTATAGTATGATATCAAAACCAGGCATCTGAGATTGGTACAACATGTGTGTATAGTTTGTGTCATTTTCTCCTGTGTGTAGGTTAGTATAGGCATCACTAGAATCAAGATAGAGAACTATTTCTTTTTCTTTTTTTTGAGACGGAGTCTCGCCCTGTCACCCAGGCTGGAGTGCAGTGGCGCGATCTCGGTTCACTGCAACCTCCGCCACCCGGATTCAAGCAATTCTCCTGCCTCAGCCTCCTGAGTAGCTGGGTTTACAGGCGCCCGCCATGCCTGGCTAATTTTTTTTTTTTTTTTTTTTTTTTGTATTTTAGTAGAGACAAGGTTTCACTGTGTTAGCCAGGATGGTCTCTGTCTCCTGACCTCGTGATCCGCCCGCCTCAGCCGCTCAAAGTGCTGGGATTACAGGTGTGAGCCACCGCGCCCGGCAGATGCAGAACTATTTTATCATCAAAAAGGTCTTCCTTGTGCTGACCCTTTATTGTCACCCTGTCCCCACCTCTGTTTTTCACCTCTATAATTTTGCCTATTGAGAATATTCTCTAAATAGGATCATACAATATACAACCTTTTGAGCTGGCTTTTTTGCACTCATCAGAATGCCCTTCAGGTCCACTACAATTGTAGAATTTATCAATAGTTTGCTCTTTTTTTAAAATGACTGAATAGTATTCCGTGGTATGCATGTATCACAGTTTAACCATTTGCCTATGGAGGGGCATTTTGGTTAATTTCAGTTTTTGGCTATTACAAGTTAAGCCGTTACGAACAATTGTGTTCTGATTTTTGTGTGGACCTAGATTTTTGCTTCTCTCATATAAATGCCGAGGAGTTCAATTGCTAAGTTGCATGGTGAGCATATTATTTTGGTTTTGAAGAAACGGCCAAACCATTTCATAGAGTGGCTGTATCACTTTACATTCCCACCAGCAACATAATCCACTTCCTCCACATGCTTGCCAGCATTTAGTGGTGTCACTTTTTCTTAACTTTAGCTGTTTGCTTTTTTTTTTTTTTTTTGACACAGAGTTTCGCTCTTGTCGCCCAGCCTGGAGTGCGGTGGCGCTCTCTTGCCTCACTGCAACCTCCGCCTCCCAGGTTCAAGCGATTCTTCTGCCTCAGTCTCCCTAGTAGCTGGGATTACAGGTGGCTGAGATTACAGGTAGCTAGTATTACAGGTGTGTGCCACCAAGCCTGGCTATTTTTTTAAATATTTTTAGTAGAGATGGGGTTTCACCATGTTGGCCAGTCTGGTCTTGAAGTCCTGACCTCAGGTGATCCACGCGCCTCGGCCTCCCAAAGTGCTGGGATTATAGGTATGAGCCACTGCGCACGGCCAACTTTAACTGTTTTAATAGATGTGTAGCGATATCTTATTGTGGTCTTAATTTGTGTTTCCCTAGCAGCTGGTTGTGTGCCTCTCTTTCTGCTCCCGCAGTCTAGCTGTCTAAATCTAGACCACAGCCTGTGCTCCTTAAGCATGGGAAGCAAGAGAATTTGGTGCTGACAAACTCCCATCATCTTCAGAGCTGCCCCAGAAATTTGACTTCCTTGTTCTTCAGCCCAGTTCATCAGTTATAGGAAATCTTTTGTCATTGTCCTTGGGGACCCATGAAAAGTGATGTTTTATCGAGCTGTGTATTTTTCCAGGGAGGATTGGTTTTGTTCACAGATGAGCAAACAACCTGTAAGTGCTGATTTTTTATTATGCTTTCTACCCTATTCCTCCCTGGTGCCAGCGTGCCCACATCTCTACTTACTGGCAGCCGAGATGAAGAAGCCTCTAGAGCCGGCCCAGGAGGACTGTGTTCTCAGCGTTTAGAGATCATACAGTACCAAGGGCAGCTGCCATGGCCTCAAGCCTTCCCTAGCTCAGCATCTTCCACTCTCTCCTCTTACGGATGGAGAGGCAACTTCAATGCACTGGGGAAAGAAACGAACGATGACAGCAAATGATATTGCACTTCTTATGGACCAGGCACTAAGTGTTTTTTGTATATTAATTCATTTAATCCCCATGACAACCCTAAGAATTGGGTACAGTTTATAACTCCATCTTATAAATGAGGAAACAGGCATAGAGAGGTCTCATAGCTAGTAAGTTGGGATTTGAACCTGGGGAGTATGATACCCAAGTCTGTCCTCTTAGTCATTATGCTATGCTACATGCTACTTTCTTTCTTTCTTTTTTTTTTTTTTTTTTGAGATGGGGTCTTATTCTGACACCCAGGCTGGAGTGCAGTGGAGGGATGTCATCTCACTGCAACCTCTGCCTCCCAGGTTCAAGCGATTCTCATGTCTCAGCCTCCCAAGTAGCTGGGACTACAGGCACAAGCCACCACGCCCAGCTAATTTTCTGTATTTTTAGTAGAGACAGGGTTTTGCCATGTTAACCAGGCTGGTCTCGAACTCCTGACCTCAGGTGATCTGCCCGCCCTGGCCTCTCAAAGTGTTGGGATTACAGGCATGAGCCACCACACCCGGCCACTGCTTGTTTTTTTTTTTTTCTTGAGACGGAGTCTCACTCTGTGGCCCAGGCTGGAGTGCCCGTGGCGCGCTCCGCTCCCCTGCCGCTCCCCGCCCTCCCCCGCGTTTACCCCTTCTCTGCCTCAGCCTCCGAGTAGCTGGCGATACAGGCGCCCGCCACCTCGCCCCGGCTAGTTTTTTGGATTTTCAGTAGAGACGGCGGGTTTACCGTGTTAGCCAGGATGTCTCGATCTCTCTGACTCGTGATCCGGGCCCGTCTCGGGGCCTCCCAAAGTGCTGGGATTACAGGCTTGAGCCACCGCGCCTGGCACACTGCTTGTTACTCTTGTTACTATGTGTACACTACCTGCACTAGGGTGGATAGAACCTCATGTGGCACACACACATGATGCCACATAACATGGCTCGTGGGTTCACAGTGCCCAGCACAGAAGCATGCACATAGTAGGTGTTTATTTAAAAAGTTGATTGAATGCTGAGTGAGTGAGCGGGCTCTCTTCACTGACGCACTGGGGTAAGGCACATACTCTGTGTTTGATTTCAGTGCAGCACTATGCTATAGCTGGGCAGACACCTCGGTGTCTCCCCTTAGGAGCATGTGGGAAGAAGAGGAGAATTTGCCGTGAGCTTTCTCTGGGGCAGGAGCAGTTTGGGATGTTGAGATGGGAAATGGAATATGGAGAAGTGAGTGTATTTCCAGGGGGAATGAAGAGGTCTTTGGAGACCTGCACTGGCCATGGGCTGCCCAGATGTGAGTGGGCTCAGGCCCTGGATCACTGCTGGGAAGATACTCTTCTGTTTTATTTATTTATTTATTATTTATTTTTATTTTTGAGATGGAGTTTTGCTCTTATTGCCCAGGCTAGAGGCACTGGTGCAATCTCAGCTCACTGCAACCTCCGCCTTGCGGGTTCAAGTGATTCTCCCACCTCAGCCTCCTGAGTAGCTGGGATTACAAGTGCCCGCCATCATGCCCAGCTAATTTTTGTATTTTTAGTAGAGACAGGGTTTCACCATGTTAGTCAGGCTGGTCTTGAACTCCTGACCTCAGGTGATCTGCCCGTCTTGGCCTCCCGAAGCGCTGGGATTACAGACATGAGCCACCGTGCCTGGCCCTCTTCTGTTTTCTGAGTCTCCTGTGCACTCAGGGCCAGCTCACATACGCTGCAGGAAGAGGCTGGAGGAGGATGATACAGGAGACCAGACCTTGGAAGACAGCACATGATTGCACTGGCCCTCAGATTTTCAACCCCCTGCCTGTGCAGCGATAACCTTGACTACATTGTAGGGACTCCTATCCACCTCATCTCACTCTTGCCCATCAGGGGTGTCTGGGAGAGAGGTTTCTAGCCTGACAGATCTGAGTTCCAGTTGCAACGCCTCAGTTGCCTCAGCTGTGGACAGAGCAATAATAATAGCCAGTTTGTAGATTGTTGCGAGGGCAAAGTGAAGTGTCTTAGGGAGTGTTGGCTCCTTCTCCTAACTCTTTGCCTCTCCTCCTCTCCTGGAGGCCCTCATCATGAACACCCAGCTCTAGGGCAGTGCTGCACTGAAAGAAAACAGGGCACATGTGCCTTACCCAAGTTCAGTCAGTGAAGAGTGTCCATTCACTCATTCAGCGTTCAATCGACTTTTTAAATGAACACCTACTATGTGCTTGCTTCTGTGCTGGGCACTGTGAACACATGAGCCATGGCACTTGACCTCCTGTAGCATGTGGTCTAAAGAGAGAGAGGCAGATGCTAATTAAATAGTAACACGATCAAATGTGAAACCATGAATTGTGGGGGTTGCTGTGGAGGAAGCTCTGTGGTGCTGTGTGAATGAACAACAGCCTGGGAAGCCAGTGGATACTTCCTCAGGAAAGTGATTTCAACCTGGGGTTTGACTCTCTAGCTTTGGGCCACTGGAGAGGCCAATGTGGAAGGTTCAGTAGGATCAGTCCACTTTGTGCTGTATTCTGACTCTAGGCTGACCAGGCACCTGGCTACCCCAGGGCCCTCATCCCCACTCCAACAGCCTAGACTGTTCTGTGAGATTACCCATATCCAACCATTTACAGGTGCTGCGGGTACTGCAGGAACCGAGACTGAGCTTGGATTCCACACCTTACAGACCTGGAGCATCTTTTCTGTTGTTTGTTTTTGGGTACGCTCATAACTCAGTTTATCACTCAGCTGAACAGAGTGAGCCACCGTGTTGGTTTTGATCATCATACAGATATTTAAGGACAACTTTATTGAGGTACAGTTTATATTCCATGAAATCAACCCATGTTAAGTATACAATTCAGTGACTTTTTAAATATGCTTACTGAGCTGTGCAGTTGTCACCACAATCCAGTTATAGAACATTTCCGTCGTTGATGGGGTCAGCTTTAGATGCAAAAGACAGGAGAATTATTTTTGTTTTTATGGAATTAGTTCTATGCTCCCAGCAGAAGATCTCATTAATTAATTAATCCAATTAGTATTTACTGAGAGCCTGGGGGCCCCACAGCAGGGCTGGGTGCAAAAGGGAATAAAGAAATTAACAGGTGGTGGGGTCTTCTTCACTGTGGCTGATGAGCTTCCCACTGAAGATACACTGTTAAGTGTAGCCTAACTTGCCTGCTCAGATGGAGTTCATGGCAGCTGCCGGGCAGGTTTCTCCTTTCTACCCTGTAGCTATTATTTGAAGGCAAGGCAAAGGCCTTCTTTTGCAATACCTGGTATTGCAGTGAATTATTGACTGAGCAGACAGAGAGAAGTGTACTCGCCAACATCTGCAAATAGCTCCAGGCTTTGTCAGGCCTGGATGCAGGATCTTGGAAGAGAGGAGAGTGGGTGTGCTGTTTACAGTGCAGATTTGACAGGTGAAATTGGGGCGAGGGTCCACTGAGGGAGGAAAGGAGTGCAGGCAAAGTCAGGGCCAGCGGCCAGGGTGAATCCAGGGAAGCGGGTGCCTGTGTGCACAGTGGGTATTGCTTGGAGGCTGGGGAGTGAGTGGGAGTACGGCCTTGTGTACTAGACTGAGGCATTTGCACTTAATGGAATAAACATGGAAGATTCGATTTCAATGTCTGAGGAGGAGATTAATGACTCAGAGCTGGACTTCAGGAGATTAATCTTTGGTGAGGAGGTAAGAAGTGAGGGACAGCCGGGCATGGTGGCTCACGCCTGTAATCCTAGCACTTTGGGAGGCCGAGGCGGGTGGATCACCTGAGGTCAGAGGTTTGAGACCAGCCTGGCCAACATGGAGAAACCCTGTCTCTACTAAAAATACAAAAATTAGCCGGGTGTGGTGGCACATGCCTGTAATCCCAGCTACTTGGGAGGCTAAGGCAGGAAAATCGCGTGATCCTGGGAGGCAGAAGTTGCAGTGAGCTGAAACCGCGCCACTGCACTCCAACCGAGATCACACCATTGAACCCCAACCTGGGCAACAGAGTGAGACTCTGTCTCAATTAAAAAAAAAAAAAAAAAGAAGCGAGGGACACATGAGACACTGTCGTGAGGATCCTAGTATTAGATGATGTGGACCTGACTTGGACAGGGGCAGTGAGGTAAGGAAAGAAGTGCATGGCAGAGAAAGTTCTGCCAGGTGAGGGGGAGTGATTCTTCTCTGTCGCTGAGGTCTATACCTGCCTGGCCATCTGCCTCTTACCGTTCAACCAATCTCCCTCTGCCTGGCCACAACCAAAGCTTCCCCACAGTGTGTTCTCCCATGGCTTCTTTGTACTCTCCCATCCACTTCTTCCCTCTTTTTCTACTTCTCTTGCCCAGGAGGAAGGAGAGGATCCAGCGAAAGAGACGGAGAGAAACACAACACTGTACCCATGAAAGGCAGTGCCAGGGTGGGCAGTGGAAAGAGACTTCCAGAGAGGGTGGCTGGCGGTGCCAAATGCCACAAAAGTGAGTGAGGCTGGCACTGAAGGAGATCTGGGGGACTCATGATTGGGGCTAGGGTGAGACCTTCGTTACCTCATCCCAATCCTGGCCCCAGGGGGAACTGGGGACCTCAGAGAAAGCATTAGTTTACAACCGGCTGGACCAAGTGTGGGACTGTTTCTTCCGAGGACAGCCTCCCATAGGAAGCTGCCTGAAACTGCTTGGGGCTCACTGATCTCCTTCTTCTCCACCCCAAGATAGCCCCTCAGGGTCTCCATGGGCTTGCTAGAGTTCCTGCACACAATATGAAAACCACAGATCAAATTCACCTCCCTGCATCCTACCACAGAGAATTCTGAGACCCAGCAAAGTACCTGATTTGTCCAAGGTCATCCAGTGAGGTGTGACCTTGTGGGTCTTCCTTTGCTTTCCTTTGATTTATCATCTTTAGTTGGTTTACACTCCCCTTTTATTTGCCTCCCCCAAACCTTCCGCTCCTCTGTAAGAATTGGCAATGGAGAGTTGATAGTTGAGGTCTGATTTATAGCTGAAGATTGAGGTCAAATTTGTAGCTGAAGATTGAAGTCCATTTATTGAGTGCCTCCTTCTACCAAGCATTGTTTTAGAGGTGTTTACATACATCATTTTATTTAATTCTTTTTTTTTTTAATTTGAGATAGCGTCTCGCTCTGTTGCCAAGGCTGGAATGCAGTGGCACTATCTCGGTTCACTGCAACCTCCACCTCCCGGATTCAAGTGATTCTCCTGCTTCAACCTCCCGAGTAGCTGGAATTACATGCATGCACCACCATACCTGGCTAATTTTTTACATTTTGGTAGAGACAGGGTTTCACCATGTTGGCCAGGCTGGCCTCGAACTCTTGACCTCAAGTGATCCGCCTACCACGGCTTCCCAAAGTACTGGGATTACAGGTGTGAGCCACCGTGCCTGGCTTTAATTCTTGTAAGACCCTTTCAAAGTAGGTGTCATTACCCCACTTTTCCTGATGAAGAAATAGAGGCTCCTAGAGACCGAATGGCTTGCTTACCTTGGATAGTTACTAACTGGTGCTGCTGGTTTATATGCTGTCCCCACACATGTATTTCTTCAGTCACTCATATTTACTGAGTGCTTTAATGCCAGGCATTGTTTTAGGTGCTGATACAATATGAATAAAGGGCACAAAAATCCTGCCGAGACCTTTTCCATTTGTCGCTTGCTTGTGAGGGGAGATCGGCTTGTTCTTTATAAAATCTCTTGTGCAAGATGTCTCAGGGCTGGGTATAGCAGCTGCTGTGTTGATTGGCTATTGCTAAGATGAAATTCATGGCCCAATTTGCTCCTCAGCTAGCAAGGCATATGGACTTCTTTCTCTCTGCTCCCGGGGGTCTCTGAAGCCTTCTGCTGAAACTGCCCCTAGGCGAGATAGTTTATTCTGTAAGGAGTGTGACTGTAGCTCCCTCCCCCACGGGTTCTCCCCCATTTCTTTGCTTTTATCACCAGCGGTTTCCCTCAGCCACCACCCCTAGCAGAACCCTGATTTAGTTCCACGATTTAGCTCTGATAAAGGCGAGCTATTTTGGCTTCCTCTGCCCTAAGCCCCAGTGAGAATTTGGACTCAGTGTTTTCACTTGTCATTTTAGACTGTTTGCCAGAGTTTGCGGAAAAAGGCCTGTATTATTAATGCCCTTGCCGGGAACAGCTGCACCCTGCCAGGTTGTCATGTGAGACCTCTGAAAAGCTCCGAGCTACAAGGCCCGCAGCTCTCCTGGGCCCACTGGGTCAGGTGGGAAATGTGATCCTATAGAAACTGCAAGCAGCCAAGGAGGGCGGAAAGCAACTTGGAAGGAACTGATCAGAGTCTCGTGTAGGAGACGCAGCCGTCCTGGGAGCGGCTCAGGAGGGCTAATTCCATCTTGTGCCTCTGGGGGCCTGCTATATTTGAAGATCTTTTAGCCTAAGGGATTTTATCACATCATATAAAAGACACATAAGATAAAAATGAAGATATTAATAATCACTTTAATAATATTTAGAGAGCCATTATTCCTTATAGTGGTCACTATCCTCGTCACTTGAAATAAATTAGTTTTAATTTTCAGAACAAACCTTTGAAGTGAATGGGATTTGTTATTGCCATTTGATAGATAAGAAAACAGCCTCGGCTGGGCGTGGTTGCTCACGCCTGTAATCCCAGCACTTAGGGAGGCCGAGGTGGGAGGATCACCTGAGGTCAGGAGTTTGAGACCAGCCTGGCCAACATGGTGAAACTTTGTCTTTACTAAAAATACAAGAATTAACTGGGTACGGTGGTGCACACCTGTAATCTTAGCTACTTGGGAAGCTGAGGCTAGAGAATCGCTTGAACCTGGGAGGCAAAGGTTGCAGTGAGCTGAGATCACACCACTGCATTCCAGCCTGGGCGACAGCGCAAGACTCCGTCTCAAAAAAAAAGGGAAAAGAAAAAACGGTCTCAGAAAGGTTAAGTGAATTACCCAAGGTTATGCCAGGTAGGAAAGGGTAGAGGTGTAATTTGAACATAGTCTATCTAGCTGGAAGCTCATGCTCCTTTCAGGATCTTGTGAGCCACTGGACACATCATACTTCTCTGGCTCCTCATCAGTTTATCTCTGCAGTTGGTTCCCACTCCTCTGTCTCTCCCCATTACTCTGTTAGCAGCTTCTGGAGCCTGGTGTTCCAGGAGGGACTTGACAAGAGTTCACTATCTGTTGAGCCAGGGGTTAGTGGGGTGGATGGTGGGGCTTCAGGCCAGACCAGGAGCCAGAAAAGATGGTCTCTCTCACCCTGTCTTCTATTCACTGAAATGGCCCCTCTTCACCACTTCATGCTCCATCAAAGCTCCGTTTTAGTGCTGGGAGCTCACCACGGAGTTTAGAGAAAACAATCTAATAATGTTACTTGCTTGCTTAGAAAACCTCCACCAGTCCCAGTTGCTTGCAGGATAAACTGGGACTAGAAATACCTCTGCCTGGAGCAGATGTCCTGTTGAAGACCATTTCTCATCACTGCAGCCCTTATACCCTCTCCCACCTCACAGCTTCTCCCCATCCCTTAACAGAATGGGCCACTTTCATGACTGAGCCTTTGTACTGCTCTTCTCTCTGTTGGGCATGCCTTGCTCTGCTTGGTGAACTCCTATTCAAACTTCAAAACCCAGGATGAACTTTACCTTTTCTGACTTCTGACTTCCTCTAGTAGAGCTGGCACCACCTCAGCCCTTAGTTTTTAATGCTTTACGTGATTTTCCACCCAGTAGTTTATGGTCTTTCTCTAAGGCCTCAGCAGCAGGAGCTGGGCCCTATTTATTTCTGTATCATCTGTATTTGGGGCATATTTGTGTGAACAAATGAATGAGGGCTCATTATAAAACAAACTGTATAAAGTATGAGTTACAGGTGGCCCCACTCTAACTGAAGTGTTAGGTTAGGTTGGGGGAATTCAGAGAGAGGAGAGGTGATAGGCTGAGGCCTAGCATTACTGATGAGTTGACCAGTGAGCTGTGCACTCTGCCTCGAGAGCATTATTGCAAATGAGCCTAGGACCTATTGAGAGAAGGTCCCAGCGGGTGAAGTAACAGTGGGAGGCCTTACCATTGGGAAGTGAAGCTTAGGTCCTCCCTGTTCTCCAGGCCAGACTCAAACTCTGTGCCTGATCTGCCTCCCAGGAGAGGAACTCCTTGGGCAGACCTGGAGAAAAAGTGGGGATTTGGGATGGTCCCCAAAGGAGGGTGGGGGTGTGTAATGTGCGGAAGAGGAGTCGAAACAGAGACAGCGGAAAGTCCAAGTTAAACTTTCCTTCCTTAATCCATAGTGCTCGGGGGCATCCTTCTGGCTGTAGCATCTGCCTAATGGCTCCTCCTAAGAATGCAACATGAGCTGAATTCAAACATGAATTTGGAGCCAGTACCTGAATATATGGGTTGTTCTATGCCACTGGGCCCCTGGCCCATTTAATTTCTCCTTCCCCTGCTACCAAGGCTTCTGAGCAGTTGCTGTGTAGGCACTTAATGTTTCGGAGATGGTCAGGTGTGAGTTTAAATCCTGGTTTCAGGCACTTTAGTTGCTAATTGTGTAGCACTGAGCAAAAATAATAGGGATGCTGCTTTTATAGGGCCATTCAGGTCAGTGATGTTGGTGATACTGCCGAGAGCTTACTATGTGCTAGGCATTATGCTAAGTAGTTTATGACCATTATCTCATTTATTCCTCTGAATACCCTACAGGCAGATGCTGTCATCATTCTGAAGTTCCACATATATAACTGAGGTTCAGAGAGGTTAAGTTGCCTGAAGCCATAAAACAAATGATGATGGAATCAGATCATGGACCCTGATTTGTCACACCTTAACCATTATGCCATTGGTCCACAGTTTGCCTGATCCTAAGAATCACCTGAGACTCCTGTTAAAAGAGCAATTCCCAGGCCCTGTCTCAGATTCTGATTCAGCCCACCTGGGGTGGAGCGTGGGGCGCAGTGGATGCAACAGGCACCCTGGATGACATTGGGATCTGGCAAGTTTAAGAAACACTATATTGTGCCTTCCTGCCTGTAAGGTGTGGTTCATGGTTGGCCCTCAAGAAATGTTAGCTGTTATTATTACAATATAAATGGATTGAAAAGACAGCTTATTGTGAAAGAATGTACATCTTTAAAAAGCTTATTAGCCCTGGCACTAGATTTTAAAGATAAAAGTCAGCCGGGTGCAGTGGCTCATGCCTGTAATCCCAGGACTTTTGGAGGCCAAGCCAGGTGGATCATGAGGTCAAGAGATTGAGACCATCCTGGCCAACATGGTGAAACCCATTCTTTACTAAAAATACAAAAAAAAAAAAAAGAAAGAAAAAAAAAGAAAAAGAATTTAGCCAGGTGTGGTGGCACATGCCTGTCAGTCCCAGCTATTAGGGAGGCTGGGGCAGGAGAATCACTTGAACCTGGGAGGTGGAGGTTGCAGTGAGGATCACACCACTGCACTCCAGCCTGGGTGACAGAGAGAGACTCCATCTCAAAAAAATAAAATAAAATAAATAAATAAATAAATGAAAAATGAAAAAGATAGAAGTCAAGGGGAAGTAGATCCTGGATCAATGAATCTATACTCTGATACTCTAAACTCAAAACTATCTGCAAATAGGATGAGTGCCTTTTTAGGTCCCTGTCACTAGTGGTCAAGCAATCAGTGCCATCATGTATTGGGTGTGATGCCTGAGCTGTTCTTCAAGGACCCAGTCCTCAGTCAGTGTCTGCTGTATACATGCAGGCTTCAGAGGGCATTTGTGCACTGAGGAGGGCTTTGGGTGTGTTAGTATTCTAGAAGAGGTAGAGTAGAGCAGCTATGCAAAGTAAGGAAGAAGGTAGGAGGTGTTAAAAGAAAAACTTTAGACAAACTAAATGTAACAGAGTTATCTGAGCAAAGAACCATGCATGAATTGGGCAGCACTCAGAACCAGAAGAGGTTCAGGGAGCTCTGCTGCAGCAGTGAGGACAGTGAGCTTTTATAGGCTGAACATGGAAAGAAGACTAAGAAAATATATTTTATTAGCATGGGAAGACCCTAGTTAGAAGTTAGTTGGCGGTTTCTGATTGGTGAAACCTCTAGTTTCATTTTACTGCTTACATTGAATTGGATTTTGGTTTGCTTATGTAGAAGCTCTGGTTATGGAGACGACCTCAGGCTAATGGCCTCCTTCTCATTTGCTTTAACAGAGGGATGGCAGAGGTAGAAGACAGCAGATATTTTAGGGCCATCACTACTGCCTTGTACCCTGGGTAACCTGCACCGAAGTCTTCTCTGTAGCTTCAGAGCATCTAGGTCCCCTGTCATGCCCCTGATATACTAAAGCACTTCATTTTCCTCAGGGACTGATGATGTCTTGTTATCTCTTATTAGCATTCCAAGGCTTGTCTTATTTTTGAATTCTCAAGGTCCATTTGTGGGCATATAAATTACTGAAGGCAGTCAGGAAATATTGTCCCATCAGAGCTGGGAGAAAGACTCAACCCTGGTCCACTGACCTATTTCCAACCTCAGCTTTGATGACAAAACTCAGCAGAAGCTTTCTCGTAGACTAAGAGCACTTTATAAGACACTGCTTAAAGGTGAAGGAAACCCACTGAAAGATCACCCTTGAATACCTCCTTTACTAAGACCATGATTATCTGGGAGTTAGAATCCATAGTAATAGCTGCTACTGTGCACAGGGATTGTGTGCTGGGTGCTTTACATATATTTTCTCATTTAATTCTCCTACCAACTCTATGATAGTAATCACACTATGATACAGGTCACACTGGTATTGTTTCACAAATGAATACACGGGCCTAGAAAATTCAACTAGATTTCCTTAGGTTAGCAGTAGAGTTGGACTTCAAACCTAGGTCTGTGTAGCTCACAAATGAACACTTATAATGCTTATACCATTTTGCCTCATTAGAATAATAGGAAGTCCTTCCTTTTTTGGTGAGGAAGAAATTTAGAGATTGGTTACCCTGACTGGTGATACAGAGCACAGCTATGTACAAATTGCATCAAAGGGTGGCAGATCCCTACATTCACATTTGAAGTCATTCCTAACCTTTTTAAATGTGGATAAGCCATGAGCTTAATCAAGTCATTTCTTAGTAAGAGAGATCGTTGGTTGCTCATGATTCTCAGTGAAGATCTAGTAATGCCAAGAATCATGGCAGACAGTTAGGGGGAATGTGTATCTGCAACTATGGGGCTGTATGGCAAAGATGTTGAGGGCCAGGAATTTGACTACTTTTGGGGAGTGATGACAACTGAGTATAGGAAGTGAGAGGAAGGGAGCATGTACCGTGTATCATTTAATCAGCCTTGAACTTGAGACCAAAGGGAACATACCCTAAGTTTAACTAGGATGGATTTATCCAGATATAATGGCATCACATCATAAATTGAAAAGTTTCTATGTATAATTCTCTCTCTCTTTTTTTTTTTTGAGATGGAGTTTCGCTCTTGTTGTCTAGACTGCAGTGCAATGGCGTGATCCTGGCTCACTGCAACCTCTGCTAACTGGGTTCAAGTGATTTTCCTGCCTCAGCCTCCCAAGTAGCTGGGATTACAGTCGCCTACCATCACACCCAGCTAATTTTTATATTTTTAGTAGAGATGGGTTTTCACCATGTTGGCCAGGCTGGTCTTGAACTCCTGACCTCAGGTGATCCACCCGCCTCGGCCTCCCAAAGTGTTGGGATTACAGGCGTGAGCCACTGCACTTGGCCCCAATTCTTTCTTTTTAATAGTAATCTAATTACATTTATTTGGCTGCTTTGTTTTCTGCCTCAGGTATGCTAAGTTTGTCTCTCAAAACTCTTTGTGGGCAGGAATTGTAGTTTATGTGGTAGTGATGGTTGTATTTTAATTTCACAGAGTGTCTAGCAGGTAATAATTAGCCAATAAAATGTTTTCCTTCATTCACCAAATATTCATTGGATAGTTACCATGGTTTGGGCACTGGACATAAAGGTGCTAGGGATACAGTGATAATTATTACTTGGCAGTTGAAATGCCTACAGTTTTAAGGGAAGACAGACATGTAGGCAAATTAAAATGACATTTTAATTTGATTAGAATATAATTGAGATTTAAGTACAATTTATTGGGAACTCAGATAAGAAACAATGAGAAAACAAAGAGAGGGAGACAGATTTAAGAAACATTCTGAGAGTAGAAATAGAAGCTTGTGACCTATTCAGTTGGAATCAACACTGTTCATAGGATTGCTCTAGGGGCAGTGAGGTACTGGCCTGGACAGTGATCCAGGAGCACTCAGGGTGAGAGATGAGTTGAATATGAGGTGAGGAAAAGGAAAGTTGAAGTTACCACGCTTAGCAAGATAGTAAGAGGTGGAGAGAGGGAGGGAGGGGATTATAACGGTTAATATATAGGGAGTGCTTATTACTATGTGTGAGGTAATTAACATGAATTGCCTCATTTTTTCCTCATAGTAAAAGAAGTAGGCACTTTTGAGGATACAGACACTGAGAGCAGTTGAGTAGCCTGTCCAAGATCAGACTTCTGAGGAGTGGAAGAGTTAGGTTGACGCCCAGGAATCCTTGCTCCAGAGTAAACAGTCATGCAGCTGGGTGGAGAAAAATTCCACTATCTGGTCAAGAACGTCCGAGAAGCTCTCATGCTGGTAACTCCCAAATACGTATCTCCTGCTTACACCTTCTCCCTGACCTCTAGACTTTCCTGTCAGGCTTCCTACTTTACGCTCTGTTTGACAGTCTCATCTCAAACTCAGAATATCCAAAACTGAACTCCAGATTTCTTCTGCTCCCAGGTCTGCTCTTCCTTTGTCTCCTCTTTTTCCATGAAAGTAGCACCATCCATCTAGTTGCTTGGGCTCCAACCCTTGGAATCATCCTTGACCTTTCTCTCTCTCACACTCACATCTAAAATATCAGGCATGATTTTCAAAGCACATCTAAAATATACCCACTTCTCACCACCTCCACTGCAACCACCTGGTCTAAGCCACGAGCATCTCTCTCTGGGACTGTTACTGTCTCCTTGCTACTGTCCCTGTCTCCTATTCCTGTTCCCACATGGCAGCCTGAGCAATTCTGGCATATTAAGTCAGATCTGGTTGTTCCTCTGCTCAGCCCCCTGCAGCAGCTCCTATTTTATTTGCTAAAAGCCAGAGTTCTTGCCAAGACCTCAAAGGCCCTGCCCAGTCTCCTCCACCTCCCCAACTTCGTTGTTGGTTCCTCCCGGACACTGTCTCCATGTATCCTCTTCCTTGTTCCTTTCCTTCCAACCAGCGTACATCAGTGCACTCCTGCCTTGAGCCTTGTGGCAAACACTCTTCCCTAGATATTGTGGGACTCATTCCTTCACCATCTTCAACTGTTTGTTCAAATGTCCCCTTCTCAGTGAGGTGTCCTCTGACTGCCCTTTTGAAAATGGGAACCTACCTCAACCCAGTGCTTCCAATCCTCTCTCTCTCTCTCTCTCTCTCTCTCTCTTTTTGAGATAGGGTCTCACTGTGTCACCTAGGCTGAAGTGCAGTGATGCATTCTCGGCTCACTGTAACCTCCACTTCCTAGGTTCAAGTGATTCTCCTGCCTCAGCCTCCTGAGCAGCTGGGATTACCGGTGCCCACTACAACACATGGCTAATTTTTGTATTTTTAGTAGAGATGGGGTTTCACCATGTTGGTCAGGCTAGTCTCAAACTCCTGACCTCAAGTGATCCGCCCCCCTCAGCCTCCCAGTGTTGGGATTACAGACATGAGCCACCGCGCCTGGCCCAATCCACCCTTTCTTGTACTTTGCTCTACTTTGTTCTCTGAGCACTTAGCATCTTTTAAGATACTAAATAATTTTTTGATTTGTTATATTTATGGTTCTTAGTGTCTCCCTCTGCTAGTATGTAAAACTCTAAGGGTTTGATCTTCATCTGAGTTATTCACTGTTGTAGCCTACGCAGTAAGAATTATACTTAGCACTTAGCAAATGTTTAATACTTTTTTTTTAAGTGAGTATAAGTGTAGAATATAAAGCTTTTGTGCAGGTATCTACTTCAAACGTTTTTGAAAGGATATGGTCTGAGGCTAGGCACAATAGCTTACGTCTGTAATCCCAGCACTTTGGGAAGTCAAGGTGGGTGCATCTGGAGCTCAGGAGTTCGAGATCAGCCTGGGAAACACAGCAAAACCCCGTCTTTACAAAAAGTAAAAAAAAAATTAGCTGGTCACGGTGGAGCGTGCCTGTAGTCCTAGCTACTCAGGAGGCTGAGGAGGGAGGATTGCTTGAGCCTGGGAGGTGGAGGTTGCAGTGAGCCGGTATTGCACCACTGCACTCCAGCCTGGGTGGCAGAGTGAGACCCTGTCTCAAAAAAGAAAGAAAAATAAAAACAAAGTTGAGGTCGAGTCTGAGGGAGATGTCGTTGGGGGCTGGCCATGTGGAGGCAGGAATCGTCCCTGTGTATGTGGGCATTTCGGGACTGGCAGGAAGCTGGTCCCAGAGGAGGCTAAGCTGAGGAGGATGCCTGAAAGGCATTAGTGGGAGGGAGTTTGAAACAGACCCAGAGAGGTCTGTTTGAAGTAAGTATTGGAAAGGACTCTTTAGATTTTGCAATTAGAAAGGCAATTTCAGTGGAATGATGTGAGCTGACTTCAGTTATTTAAGGAACCAGTGGAAAGTGGGGAAGTGTAAGCAAGTGTAAGCAAGTCAAGATACCCTGCCATAAGGAAGGAGAGATTAGGTTGCTGTTGGAGGAAGTGAATTGTTTGAGGTATTTTTTTTTTTAAGCTCTACAAAATATCATCTTTTGGGTGTGACTAGGGATTGGGGAAATGACACAGTAAGCTAATAACATCCAAATCAGCTTGTGAAACATCGTGCAAGTTCTATCTGGTTCATACCAAAGAGTCCCTACTCAGTTCAAGCCTCTATCATGCCTGGCACATAGTGTTGAATATTGTATTCAACAAATATTCAATAATAAATATTTGTTGAATACAATATTAAATACTGTAGAATTTAGACAGGTCCCTGTATCAACAACAGCAACAATGACCACCACCACCACCACCACCACAACAAAATAACAAGAATGTCCGATGTAGGGGATTGCTTTTTGATCCACTTGCCTTTGGCTAGTGGTGTCTTTCTCTCCTTAGTGACATACTCTTTAGCACTTTGAGCAGCTGTATGTGGTTCTATTTTGGTTTCCTCTTTACTGCATGGCGATTATGTTTTCAAGAGGTGAATCTTCAGGGTGACTAGAGTGACATGTTATCTGAGTTCTGGATGGAGGTAAGGGAATATCACAGTGAGTCTGGGGAAGCAAGGGGACAAGAGAGTTGGGCAAATGAGGCGGAAAGACCCCGGACTTGCGATCAGAAGAACCTGATGTCAAATCAGATCCATCTTACAGCAAGTTGAGCCACCTCTCTGAAAGTTAGATTTAAATGATCTAAGGTCATTTCCTTTGGATTTTATAGAAATAATCGTGTCAGGAGAAAAAGAAAAACAAGGAACCATGACTTGCTAAACATATTCAGAACCAAAGTTTTCTTTCTTTCCTTTTTTAAAAAAAGTGATATACAGTGAATAGAGGCTTAGTTCCCTAATGGTGGTAAATGATGTAATGTTCACAGATGTCTGGGGGAAAACAGAACAATCGACTTCTATTTTATTCTTACCTTTTCTGAGGAAAGTCAGGCAGACTAAATAGGAAAGAAAGGAAGGAAGGAGGGAAGGAAGGAAGGAAGGAAGGAAAAGAAAAAGAGAGAGAGAGAGGGAGGGAGGGAAGGAAAGGAAAGGAAAGAAAGCAAGGAAGGGAGACAGGAAAGAAAGAAGAAAGAAAGAAGAAAGAAAGAGCCCCTAAGGTTAGTAAGTATCTTATGTCCCTGGAACTACGCTAGGCACATACATACCTTACCACCTCCTTATCAGGTGAAGGGTGTTACGTCAGTGTTTTAGGTAACCGACCCAAGGTCCACAGCTAACAATGGGAAGAAAGGATAGAACAAGCCTTTGGGGAAGAAAATTGAAGCCCATGGCCCACAAGAAATAAAGCCAAGAAATGTAGTTGCTTAAAGTCAGCCAGATTCCCCAGCACCCAGCATAGTGTCTAATTCTTAGGAGAATTTGAGAAATATTTATTTGTCTAAGGGATGGTTGGTTGGTTGAATGAATTACCTGAGGAAACTTGAAAATGTTTTTTGCTGAAGTGCTGTCGAAGGTCCTCAAGGTCTTACGGAGACGGGAGAAACCTAGGGGGAGAGAAATATAATTTAAATTTTCAAAAGGAATAATTATAAACCAACTGTATCAGGAAGTCACAGAGATGACCTACGTAAAATGCATAGCACTTGGTAGTACTCAACAAGTGATAACTATGATATTTAAGGGAATTACTATTATCATGAAATAAATATGTTTCTGCTGCTGCTTCTTATGCTGGAACTTGAGACACAGAGTTATTGGGGCCCATATTTAAAAGCACTTTAGTTTTTCTCTATCCATGATGTCTCACGGTGTAAGGTAACCTCTTTCCCACTTGGCAGTCATGCCTAGCTTCTTGTACCTCTGCTTTAGTTCCTCTTTGTGGTGTCTGCACAGTAAAATTTACATACGGCCATATAGCCTATATGTTAAAGACCATCCCAAGTGTCTCCTCAGTGGTAAGGCATTTTTGTAAGATACAGAAGCATAAACTTTAATTGACATTGACTGTGGTGGTAATTAACTGAAAGCTCTTCTATTAGACAGTGAACATCTTTGTATCCTCAGTAACAGGATTTCAGTTCTCATAGACGAGATGGTAAATGTGGACTGGATGGTGGTTCAGTTGGTTTATATGTAGTGCTTCTAGAACTGTCACTAAAGGGTGATAATTTGTGTTGGTCATGGGGATAGTGCCTCTCCTCAGCTCGAACCTGTGATTTAGATGAAGACATAAAGGGCTTGTTGATCACATTTACAGAAAATTTGAAGCTGAGAGGAGTAGAAAATATTGTATATGCCAGAATCAAGATTCCCTGTAAACTTAACAGCCTAGAGTAAGGACTGAGTGAAGAAAGACAGGCTGCACAAAGATAAATGTAAAGACCTAGCTATAGGCTCCAAATACCAGTGGTTAAGCCAGGCAGTGTGTGTGGGTGGGGTGGCAGTGGTGGGGCTAAGGATTAGGACTTGGCCTAAGAAAAGATAGTGAGGCTATCAGTTGCTCACACTCTGTAATTCCAGTACTTTGGGAGGCTGAGGTGGGGGGAATCGCTTGAGGTCAGAAGTGTGAGATCAGCCTGGGCAACATGGTGAAATCCCATCTCTACAAAAAATACAAAAATTAGCTGGAGGTGGTGGTGTGAGCCTGTATTCCCAGCTACTCGGGAGACTGAGGTGGAAGGATGGCTTGAGCTCGGGAGGTGGAGGTTGCAGTGAGCTGAGATCACACCACTGCACTTCAGCCTGGGTGACAGAGCCAGAGCCAGACCCTGTGTCAAAAAAAAAAAAAAAAAGAAAGAAAGGCTAGTGCACCTGATTTCAACTAAGTGAGAATCACTGCCATGAAGCTACTAAAAACTAACCAGAAGCTTTTAGTGTTTGCATCATAGAGGTGTAGTCATTCCTCTTGTTTTATAGTAGTTGGGTCACACCTGGAACTGAGCTTACTGTCATTCTTTTAAGAGTGAGGTGGGCAAATGGAAATAGGCCCAGAGGACAATAAACAGAAAACTTAGGAGATTCAGAAACCATGTTATCTAAAGAATGATTCAAAGACTGAGACCAGTTTGCTTGAAAAAGAGAAGGTTTAGAAGAGTGCCATAGTCTTAAAAGATTGTTTTACGGAAAAAAGAACCGACATTTGTTAGAACCAGGAAATGGATGCTTAGGGGAATGGGGAAGAGTTCGGTCCAACGTATAAAAAATTTTCATAATTAATATTTGGCTCTCTGCTGACAGGCTGTCTTGAAAGGAGAATTATCATTAATACAGATGTGGAAGTAGATGCTGGCTGGCCACTGTTTGTTGCTATTGAGTGGGGAATTTTTGTTCATTAGTTAGAGGATTGGGCTGGTGTCCACTAAAATCTTTTCTAGCTGTGATGGATGGTGTGATGCTGGGCCTCAGAGCATGAAGCCCTATGCACTATGTTCAAGGGAACCTGGATAACATTGTTGGCAGGCTAATGGGAGCTGGCAGTGTAGAAAGCTTGAGCTTTGGATGCAAAGCTAGTGATTAAAATCTTTCTGTATTTGACTTGCTGTCAGCATAGAGAACATATCAGGTTGAGTTTATGTAAGATAATTCGTATTCCAAGGTGCCCACCAGGTCGCATTTACTATTTGGAAAACAGCAGAATAACTAAGGGCATTTGATTTTGCATGTCTTCTCCCAAGGGATCTTGGGGACCCTGTGGACCTCCTGGATGTCCTTCCAGCACTGCTCCAGCAAGGTCCTGGTCAACACTCTTTCTTCATAGGAACCCTTCCTTGTCCAACCTTATCCGTAGGCGCAGTCTTTCCTCAGGGTGCTGTAGCCACAGGCTTTGGAGTTAGATGAGTTGGTTTGAATCCTAGCTTTGTACCAGCTCCACGACCTTGGGCAAGTGGCTTAGTTCTTCATGTAAAGTTTGTTTGTTTTTTTTAGACTGTTCCTTTCTCTGTCACCCTGACTGGACTGCAGTGGTGCAATCTCAGCTCACTGCAACCTTTGCCTCCCAGGTTCAAGCGATTCTTCTGCCTCGGCCTCCCCAGTGGCTGGGATTACAGGCATGCACCACCATGCCTGGCTAATTTTTGTATTTTTAGTAGAAACAGGGTTTCACCATGTTGGCGAGGCTGGTCTCGAACTCCTGACCTCAAGTGATAGGCCCGTCTTGGCCTCCCAAATTGCTGGGATTACAGGTGTGAGCCACCAAGCCCAGCCTAATGCTTCTCATCTCTATCTATTGAATGCAGGTGACTCATTTGCACCTGCCAGGTTCTTAATGATCATTAGAGCGAGAGAAACTGCCCAGCAGTATAGCACTAGCACGTATTCCTGTTCAGTCAGTGGTGTTAATATTTGTGAGGATAGGCATAGACTGTTGATAGACTTGATGACTATATTCAGTCATCTATGGGTAGCTACTTGGTGTGAAGAATTCCTGGGCTGGGGCTGAGGAGAGTTCCCTACCTTATGTCAACCCCAGCCGCCTTCTCCCATCCCTCCCTCTTACACCATACGATGCTCTTTTTTTTTTTATTTCCTCTAAAAAATTTCAATAAAGAATATAAACCAGGAGGTGGAAGGCAGGAGAATTGAACCCTGGAGGCAGAGGTTGCAGTGAGCTGAGATTGCACCATTGCGCTCCAGCCTGGTCAACAAGAGCAAAACTTCATCTCAAAAAAGCAAAAAAAAAAAAAAAAAAAAAAAAAAAAAAAAAAAA
>NW_016805666.1:566960-603148 GCF_001698545.2 Rhinopithecus bieti
AAAGAAAAAAGATATAAACCAGCTTCTGGCATTACCCAGGAGCAGCTGACCTAGATGCTTGTTCCAGTAAGTTCTCCATCACTTCCTCTCATGCTTGTCTGCCTCCCCACCTCCTCCACCCCTGCTTCCAGGTCATCTGCAGATCGCTGGGCCAGGTTTCACAGTATTGGTGTGAATCACCTCGCCAGGCTTCTGCCCTTTGTGCTTGGTGCTAGCTAACTGACTTTTTTCTTTTTCTCTTGTGGTCAGGATTTTTCCACTGAAGGCTTTCGTTTATGATGTGGGAGGAACAGATAGCACTTAGCTAGTTGCCTTCTCTTGGACATGCTGTGGTTTAACTTTTCAGCCGGGCCAGGTATTTATTTTCCCTTGGGTGGAGTGTGGTTCTCCCATAGATACCTCATTCATGATTCATTTGTTTAGGGCATACAAAAGGCATTTCTTAGGACCCAGCCTGGGCCTAGCGGTGTGGTAGGTGCCTGGGCTTCAGAGAAGGCTAGGACGGTTCCTAATTCTCTGAAAGGTCATGCCCTAATAGAGGAAGCAGATAGAGAAACTGTGAGGGGTGCTGTCTTGGGGTCTGTACAGGGTGCTGTGGGAGCCCAGGGAAGGGTTCCTAACTCAGACTGGGGATCATGGAGGCTTTGACTCCTGATACTAAATTACCTCTTATTTGACACACTTTTTATGTCAGACTTCCCGGTTCTTTCCACCTATTGAGTCAAAGGGTGTCTCTGGTTCCTCCCTGGATGGACTGATACAGGCCATTTCACTCACCCTCCCAAGGGATTGTCTCCTGTGGCCTCTCCAGGTCTCACCAGTGGAGGTGTGTGTTCCTGTGGCAGGGGTTCCTTGGGAACATGGGTGATTCACCGACTGGCCTCATTCCGTACTGGTCCTCTGAGGTCATTGCAATTCACCTTGTCTCCTTTGCTCTCACAACTCCACTGCTGGGGGCAGAGGTGGAGATGTTGAGCTTGTGGGCAGAAATAAGTTCCACCGAGCCACAGAGCTTGACTCTCTCACCTTCCCACAATAGAACTCAGAGTTGGAATCCTTTCCCCAGCCACCTCCCCTCCCTTCTGAGGACAGAGGGTAACCTGCCCATCATCTTTGGGGTTATCAGTGGGTCCAACTCTTTGAGAGGATTTTTGCATAGCATACCATTTTATTGTCTCCAATCTCCCTCATCTTCAGCTGACCTCCCATATGGCCAAATTGATCCCGAGGTTGGGAATCCAGTTCTTTGAACTGAGCACTTCAGACTCTGCTGTGGTACGTGAGAACAGTTTCAGTATTCCGCCATAAATACCTTGCAAAATTCTAAACGTAGTACATGACCATTGACACGGTTTGGCTGTGTCCCACCCAAAATCTCATCTTGAATTGTAATCCCGATGATCCCCACGTGTCAAGGGAGAGACCAGGTGAAGGTAATTGAATCATGGGGCGGTTCCTCCGTGCTGTTCTCATGATAGTGAGTGAGTTCTCACAAGATTGGATGGTGTTATAAGTGTCCGGGACTTCCTCCTGCCTCCTTCTGAGGAAGGTGCCTTACTTCCTCTTTGCCTTCCACCATGATTGTAAGTTCCCTGAGGCCTCTCAAGCCATGTGGAACTGCAAGTCAATTAAAACGCTTTCCTTTATGAATTACCCAGTCTCTGGCAGTTCTCACATGGAAGTGTGAGAATGGACTAATACAATCATGACCTTAAAAAATAAATAAATAAAACAACATGGCGGGGTGCGGTAGCTCCCGCCTGTAATCCCAGCACTTTGGGAGGCTGAGGCTGGTGGATCACCTGAGGTCAGGAGTTCAAGAACAGCCTGGCCAGAATGGTGAAACCCGTCTCTACTAAAAACACACAAAAAATGAGCTGCATGTGGTGGCGGGCGCCGGTAATCTCAGCTACTCGGGAGGCTGAGGCAGGAGAACCCCTTGAACCTGGGAGGCAGAGGTTGCAGTGAGCTGAGATCTCGCCACGGCACATTAGCCTGGGCAACAGAGTGAGACTCTGTCTCAAAAACAACAACAACAACAACAAAATACTTGAGGCCTACCTTTTTTTAGAACACAAAAGCAAATTAGACGTGGTCCTTGCCCCTAAGGTGCTCACAGTCCACTATCTATCCAGGTCAGATAGTTTCCACTGCTGGTCAGTGTTTATGAGGCAAACTGTTTACTGACTTGCCTAACACTGCCTGTCCCATGCAGTTCTTCCTGGGATGACAGCAGCTAGATCCTGTGACAAAGGACAGCCGTTCCCCACTGCCTCCCATCACTCCCCTCCTCTGTCTCCTGGCGATAGCTGTGGGCTGCAACTCTGACTTGAGTGTTTGTGTCCCCAATGCGTCTAGCTTTGGGTGGGGGCTGCCTTTGCAGGTACTTGATAAACACCTGCATGAGGAGTTGAAATAACAAGTTCATAAAGGAATCTAACTTGAGGGCACACTGCTGGTGGGGTCCCTGGGGTCCCTGTTTGGTGGCCCTTGGGGAGAGCACATCCTTTGACAGTTCACTCTCATAAATATCCAGTGTGGTTCCTAAGGGGCCATAATAAGCTGATGGAGTTAAGATTTAAAGAAAATTATTTCCTGTTTTTGGCATAGGGTCACCTGTACATCTTTCATTCTGAACGAAAAAGTCACGCATGTCTTGTCCTCTTCTCTCAAGCAAGTTAGTGAGATGGAAGACAATGGTGGCCAGAGATGCTGGAAGCGAAACTAAACAGTGGCGCAGACTTGCAGAAGCTCCCCTTGGGATCACGGGGTGTGCTTTTGTCTGCTTCACAGTGAGATAACTTGACAGGGTTTTTTTATTTATTTATTTTTATGTTTTAGAAAAATAAGAGGCCTAGGTAGATAACTGTGTCTTAAAGGCCTTCTTTCCACCCAGAGGTAGCAGCATGCTAGAAGAGGAAAGGGTAGGCCTGGGACCCAGAGGTAGCAGCGTGCTAGAAGACGAAAGGGTAGGCCTGGGAAACTAGATTGGAAGTTTGGTTTTGTCACTTTCTAGCTGTGTGGCCTTTCGAAAATCATTTGCTTCCTCTGAGCTTTAGCTTCTTTACCTGTAAAATAATCAACCCACAGGGTGGTTCAGAAGATTTACAATAAAAGAGAGAACCTAGCACATTACTTTGTGTGATACTTATAACAATGATGAGAATGATAATAATCATTATAACAGTTGAATGCTAGGCTCTCTGCTGCTGCATGTAGGTAGACATGGCTCTACTTCCTCATCAAAGAGGGTCTCTAGGACCCTGAAGGACTTGGCAGGCTCCTTGCCTTCCATATATTTCTATGTGTTGAGATGAGATTGTCTTCAGTCCTTAAATATCAGCTCAAATAGTAGAGGCCTAGTACAACTTCACCTTGGAGGAGAAAAATATGTCGATTCAGCTCTACTCAGCAACTTTTTTACAACGAAGAGATTGAGAGAGAAAGACAGAGTAATTGAAATAATGCCCACAGTTCTGACAGCCACTTGGTCAGCTGAAAGCCCACAAGTGCAGGTGCAGAGACATGAATTAGAGTTCTCTCAGTTTCTAGGGTGAGCAGCTTGTGGGGCCAGGTGCGATCCCAGTATTTAAATGTTTGTCTTTTTAATGTAACATGGTAGTAAACTGAAGATAATTACTTCTTTTGGTACACATCCTGATCCCTTTCAGGGCTGGAGTCTAATGCAGCTGTGTTAGATTCACTGAGTGAATTTTACATGCGTGCTCAGGGCTGTATAAACAGACCATATATTCTGTATCTCATAGGTGATTCAAAGTGGGGGGGGGCTTTTTGTTTCTTTAACTTTCATTGACTGCACATGAATAGTCATACAAAATAAGATGTTATTTTAACTGACCTCGAATTCAGCTGTTTATTTTTTCATTTTACTGTAGATATTTCCGTTTTTCTACGTGTATTTAAAAGACAGAGACCCTTTAAAAATAGGCCGGGTGCAGTGGCTCATGTATGTAATCCCAGCACTTTGGGAGGCCAAGGTGGCTAAGGAGTTTGAGACCAGCCCGGCCAACATGACGACACTCCGTCTCTACTAAAAACACAAAAGTTAGCCAGGCATGGTGGGCGCCTGTAATCCCAGCTACTCAGGAGGCTGAGGCGGGGGAATTGCTTGAACCCAGGAGGCGGAGGTTGCAGTGAGCCAAGATCACGCCACTACACACTCCAGCCTGAGCAACAGAGCGAGACTCCATCTCAAAAACAAAAAAAAAAACAAAACAAAAAAAACCTTTAAAAATAAAAACGACAAGATACTATTATCACATTCAAATAAGTAAGTATTCCTTAATACCAGGTGTGGCGTCAATATTCAATTTTCCTCAATTATTACATATATGCGTGTATGTATATATATTAGTGTGTGTGTGTATGTGTATGTGTATAGATGTGGGTGTGTGTGGTTTTAAAATAGTTTGTGTATTCAAATTAGGATCCAGATAAAATCCAAATGCAACAGATTGATAAGAACTTTAAGACTGTTAAAATGGGCCGGGCGCGGTGGCTTATTCCTGTAATCCCAGCACTTTGGGAGGCCGAGGTGGGCAGATCATGAGGTCACGAGATCGAGACCATCCTGGCCAACATGGTGAAACCCTGTTTCTACTAAAAATACAAAAATTAGCTGGGCGTGGTGGCATGTACCTGTGTTCTCAGCTACTTGGGAAGCTGAGGCAGGAGAATGGCTTGAACCTGGGAGGTGGAGCTTGCAGTGAGCCAAGAATGCACCACTGCACTCCAGCCTGGGCGACAGAGCGAGACTGCCTCAAAAAAAAAAAAAAAAAAGATTGTTAAAATGCAGGCTGTGCATGGTGGCTCACTCCTAAAACCCCAGCACTTTGGGAGGCTGAGGCAGGAGGATCACCTGAGGTCAGGAGTTCGAGACCAAACTGGCCAACATGGCGAGACCCTATTTCTACTAAACATGCAAAAATTAGCTGGGCATGGTGGCTTATGCCTGTAATCCCAGCAACTCGGGAGGCTGAGGCAGGAGAATAGCTTGAGCCGTGGAGTCAGAGGCTGCAGTGAGCCGAGATCATGCCACTGTGCTCTAGCTTGGGCGACAGATTGAGACTCTGTCTCAGGAAAAAAAAAAAAAAAAAGAAAAAGATTGTTTAATGAATGCTTTTAATCAATATAAATAAATAGCTTCCCATGAGAGGGATCACTGATTTGAGATACAATCTTTGGGTGAGGTGTGTGGCTCCACTGTGTCTGTGTGCACAGGTAGACACAGGCCCACAGATGCCGCAGCCATATTATCGGTGCGCATTTACTCCCGTCGCATGTACCATTCCTCTCACAAATAGCTGCTTCCTGATCATTTGTCTTTTTAAATAAGAATAAGATATTTTGAGATTCTTTTTTTCTCTTTAAATATTTGAATACAGGTCTGTTTGAAGGACCAGTATATTGAATAGCAGTAATAGTCGAAGGACTAGTCAACTATAAGAAGCCTTGCTTCAGATCTTCACCCAAGAAGCTTTGTGCGTTTGCTTTTCCGGGGCCGTTCAGATAGACAATTGTGTTTTTGATACAGTAAGAGTTTGCAGCTTAGCTTAACTAGAAATAATCCGGATCTTATTTTGGAATTAGGAAGAAACATGTTATGAGGCAGAAAAGCCCACTCTGTTACCTACATGATGGCATAGCTTTGTGCTTTTCATGCTTTGTGGCCTTGCAAGGAGGTACAGTGTAGGTGGTTAGGCGTTGTTTCCTGGCTAAAAATAGGAACAGCATATTGTGAGACAGGAGCTTATTCTCTCACAAGCCTCTGTGCAAATAATGGAGGGTTATGCATTTGCTGCAGGTAGTACTTAAGCTCCAAGAACTTACGACACACATGCTTGAGTGGATCATGGGTGAGCTGGAGAACCTGAAGTAGCAAAGGCAAGAAGGCAACAGCATTCCATCTGTGGAAGGACCTACCCACCAGGTATCTCTGGTGACAGGGCCCATCTCATAGGTGGCCCACTGTACATCATACCCTGATGTTTTCTTTGCTTTAAGTGCTACAGAATTCGAGGCTCATGCATACCTTTATGCTCTCCTGTTTTGCAAATGTCTGCACTCTAGAGTCCTTCCTGTTGGCCACTACATACGTGTCCCCTGCTTCTTGCCCCTCTCTGCTTGGGTCCCTGCTACACTGGTACTCTGCTTGGGTCCCTGGAATGTGGACCCACTTTCCACATTGTATTGCCAGTTTGTTTCCAAGGTCATCTCCACTTGGAGCTTCTTCGTGACCACCTCACACAGCACACTTGGTCTATGTGGTGGTTTGAGGGGTTCTGTCTGTAGCACTGTGCTTTGGCTATGTTGGAGGCGGGCAGGTGGGAAGGAAGAAGTGTATTCTTGGGGAAATTTGTTTTTAGAGACATGAGACATGGAAAATAGTTAAGTAATAATATAAAATGGGAGGCATGGACTATCAGAGGAGGCTGGGCATGTTACGCTACTTCTTCCTGATCTCGATAGTCCTTTGCATTTATCAAGCACTGTCACACGTGTTATTTCATGCAACGCTCAGGGTGTTGCCCCCTGTTTTGTAAGTGACAAAACTGTCACTGGATGAAATGACATGCTAAAGGTCATCTAGTTAGTAATGGTAGAATGAGGGCTGGAGCCCAGTCTTCTGATTCTAAGTCTAGTTCCTATTCTGCTCTTCATCATCTGTCTCAGAATGGTAAACTGAGGCTTGGAAAGGCAAAGGAACTCACCCAACCTAAAGATTAACGGTTTTAGGCCAGCCACGGTGACTCATGCCTCCCAATATTTTGAGAGGCCAAGGTAGGAGGATTACTTGAGTCCAGGAGTTTGAGCCCAGCCTGGGTAACATAGTAAGACCCTGTCTTTTCAAAAAATAATAATAAAAAAAAAAACCGGGTATGGTCGCACACACCAGTAGTCACGGCTAATCAGGAGGCTGAGGTGATTGGATCACTTGAGCCTGGGAGATTGAGGCTGCAGTGAGCTACGACGGAATCATTGTACTCCAGTGTAGGACAGAGTGAGATTCTATCAAAAAAAAAAAAAGGAAGGATTTTAGACAGTGCTGACAATACTGAGACAATGCTGACCGGTGAGTGGGGACAGACAAATAAAGAAGTAACATTGTGCAGAACTGTGTTCTAAGCCAGTGCTATCTAATGGAAATAGAAAGCAAGCCACAAGTGTGGGCTGCATACATAGTTTTCAAATTTGTAATAGCCACATTAAAAAAGCAAAAAGAGGCCAGGTGTGGTGGCTCATGCCTGTAATTCCAGCACTTTGGGAGGCTGAGGCAGGAGGATCACTTGAGCAGGAGACCAGCCTGGGCAACACCCTGTCTCTATTATTATTTTTATAAAATTTATTTTTTTAAAAAAAATAAGAAACAGATGAAATTAATTTAAACAATATAGACCTACACAGGGGTTAAGGGCACTAGCTCTCTTTGAAGTTGAAAATCCATGTGCATTTTCTGAAAGTAGACTCTGAAAAATAAGAAAAAGAAAGAAAATTCATGTATAACTTTTGACTCCCCCTAAACTTAACACGAATAGCCTACCGTTAACCAGAAGCCTTACTGATAACATAAAAAATTAATGAACGCATACTTTATATGTTATGCATTTTACATACTGTATTCTTATAATAAAGTAAGCTAGGGAAAAGAATGTTATTAGGAAAATCATAAGAAAGAGAAAATATATTTATTATTGAATAAGTGTAAGTGGATCCTCATAAAGGTCTTCATCCTCATCATCTTTACACTGAGCAGGCTGAGGAGGAGGAAGAGGAGGGGTTGGGTTTGTTGTTTCAGGAATGGCAGAGGTAGAAGGAGGGCTGGGGGAGGCTGGAGAGACAGGTACACTCCGTGTAACTTTCATTGAAAAACATCTGCATGTAAATGGAACTGTGCTGTTTAAGGATCAACTGTATTTCACTCAATATATTCAAAATACTGTTAGTTTTTCATGTAATCACTATAAAATTACGAATCATATTTTCTACATTCTTTTTTCCATAAGAAATCTTCGATGTGTATTTTTACACTTACAGCACATCTCAGTTTGGCCTAGCCACATGTGGCTAGTGGCTGTTGCATTGTGGAGCCCAGTTCTAAGCGTTTTACATATATTATTTCACATAGTTCAAATGGTTGAGGAAATGAAGCCCAGAGACGTTAGGTAACTTGCCTGGGGGGCACGAAGCTGGAAAGCCACGGAGCTGGATCCTGTCCTCTCCTTCCTCTTCCCACTCTGGCGAACAGCCAGCCCTCCAGGAAGGGGGCCCTGGGGCAATGCAGGGGCAGCTCATTTCCAAACCATTGTTAAACTTGCTCTTGTGGAGGCAGCTGGTCCTGGGGAAGTAAAGGGAATCCTCCTCCTTAGATTCATACGCAAAAGTTAAGGGCATCCTTTTACTAGGCAGTAAGCCTCTGTCTAGGGATGTGGGACCATAACGCCACTCTCGTCTTAGCAGGTGTGCACCATTCAAGGTGATAATGCATAGGAACAGCTCAGCTAGGCCAAAGCCAGGCCATTGTTGGTGCTGAATAAATGTGTTTTCTGTCCTCTATGCTAAGGCAAGACATCCGCGGAAGTAGACCTGGATTTGTCGCCTTCAAGGGAGACTACTATAATCTTTTTGTTTGTTTGTTTGTTTTTTGTTGTTTTTTTCGTTTTGTTTTTTTTTGAGACGGAGTCTCGCTCTGCCGCCCAGGCTGGAGTGCAATGGTGCAATCTCGGCTCACTGCAACTTCCACCTCCCTGGTTCAAGCAATTCTCCTGCCTCAGCCTCCTGAATAGTTGGGAATACAGGAGTGTGCCACTGCGCCTGGCTAATTTTGTATTTTTAGTAGAGATTGGGTTTCATCGTGTTAGCCAGGATGGTCTTGATCTCCTGACCTCATGATCCGCTGTCCTTGGCCTCCCAAAGAGCTGGGATTACAGGCGGGAACCTCCGCGCCTGACCAAGACTACTATATTCTAATGAAGGGGAAGTGGAGTGGGAGGGACATGTGCGTGCTCTGGCGGCAACAAACTTGGTGCCAGACTTGCTTTTCTTGTTTTACTCACAAATATTATGACAGCAGTCAATATACATTTTTATTTATTTATTTTTTTTTAGAGACAGAGTCCCCCTCTCTTGCCCAGGCTGGAGTGGTATCGTAGTTCACTGAAGCCTTGAACTTGTGGCCTCGGGATCCTCCCTTCTCAGCCTTCTGAGTAACTGGGACTGTAGGCGTGCGCTATCACACTGAGCTATTTTAAGAATATTTTTGTAGAGTGTGTTGGCCAGACGGGTCTTGAACTTCTGGCCTCCAGCGTTCCTCCTGCCTTGGCCTCTCAAAGTGTTGGGATTTATAAGCATGAGTCATGGTGCCCAGCCAAGACACATTTTAAAAACCCTGCCTCCTGACACATTACTGTTCACTGGTAACAATGGTCCTTTGTAATCATAGTCTGTTTGCAAAGCAAGCTTTTAATAGAATTACAATTTTAGTGTTGATCGAAAGTTTATTTTGGGCCAGGCATAGTGACTCATGCCTATAATCTCTGCACTTTGGGAGGCTGAGGTGGGCAGATCACCTGAGGTCAGGAGTTCGAGACCAGCCTGGCCAACATGGTGAAACTCTGTCTCTACTAAAAAATCCAAAAAAAAAAAAAAAAAATTAGCTGGGCATGGTGGAGGGTGCCTGTAATCCCAGCTACTCGGGATGCTGAGGCAGGAAAATCTCTTGAACCCGGGAAGGGAGGTGGCAGTGAGCCGAGATTTTGCCATTGCACTCCACCCTGGGTGACGAGAGCGAGACTCTGGCTCAAAAAAAAAAAAAAAAAAAAAAAAAAAGAGAAAGAAAGTTTATTTTGTTTCTCCCGTTATCTTCAATCTGTATAGTGCATGTTGTGTGTTAATGGCTTCATAGACCATCATGGACTTCTGGATCACAATTTGCTTTTTCCTACGGCTATTTAGGTTGTTCCAAAATTTCTCAGCGTTACATTTGATGCTACAGTAGGCACCCACAAATTTATGTTTCTTTCTGTTTTTGAACTATTGTTGGTTGTTCTGAGGAATTTTCTTAAGGTTTCACTTCTGTTTTCCCAGCCATGAGTGATATATGAGCACAGCCGTTTTGCTACTAATCACCAACCTTGGGTGTGAAAATTTACTCAGTTCTGCTAAATTTAACTGGACTAGAAATGGGCCAAGCATTTGCGTGTACTTCCCCAGATGCTTTTTAGAACACTGCCTATAAAACTGACCAGAGTGTCAGGTGAGGCCATCATTGGCAGAAACGTGCCTTCCTTGGGAGAAGGTGGGTTAAACAGTTTTTCTGTGCAGATTAATGGTGAGAGCCAAACCCGCAGACCCACAGGTTTCAACTAGCCATGTGGCTTCACTAAGTTTGGCTTCAACTTCCCACAATGGTACAGAAGCAGGGTAGAACTCGGGGTTCCTACCTGAACTCTGGACATTGTGAAATGTCCACAGCCCGAGGAAAGGGATGAGCTGCATGTCACCTTCCATACCCTCTGCTGCACATAGATCTGTCTCAGGCATTGAATCAGAGGGATGTGTGACTTTGGATAAATTATTTTACCTCTCTCTGCCTCATTTCTTTATCTAAAATCAGATGACAGCAATGTCTCCCTGTAATATTGCAGTGGGGATTAAATCTGTTAATACTTGAAAAGTGCTAAGATCAGTGCCTGGCACATAATTAGTACTCAATAACTGTTGTAAACGTGGGTTTGGATCTCACTTCCAGTGCTTTCTAGATGCACTTTCTAGATGCCCCCTTTGGTCAAATGGCTGACCTTTCTGGACTTCGGCTTCATCCGTAAAATGGGATTATGGCATCTGCTTCAGCAGCATGTTAGGGGTTTAAGTGACAAAATGCATTTCACACAGTGTCCTGCACATAAAGGGCCCCCCATAAATGTAATGAAAAACAAACAAGTGGCCGGATGCGGTGGCTCACGCCTGTACTCCCAGCACTTTGGGAGGCTGAGGCAGATGGATCACGAGGTCAGGAGTTTGAGACCAGCCTGACCAACGTGGTGAAACCCCATGTCTACTTAAAATACAAAAATTAGCTGGGCATGGTGGCAAGTGCCTGTAACCTCAGCTTCTCAGGAGGCTGAGGCAGGAGAATTGCTTGAACCCAGTATGCGGAGGTTGCAGTGAGTTGAGATCATGCCACCGCACTACAGCCTGGGTGACAGAGTGTGACTTTGTCTTAAAAAAAAACCCCAAAAAACAAAACAAACAAACAAACACTGTTTTTAGCTTTATTTTCTGCTCTACCAAAGAGAGAACTTTGTTGCCTTACATTGGTGTTGTAATTAGCTCTTCGATCTGACCATGTTTTCTATTATGGTGTATTTTTAAGTGCACATTCTAGGTTTAAGGCCGTCATGAAACAAATGGGAGGCAAATCAACATTTGCATGTGTCTGAAGCTTTTAATATGATTTTGTTTCGGAGATGAATGAGCTCATAATTCCACAAAGAAGGGATGATATTTCATATACTTATTAGTTTAGTGATTTCCCTCCCACACTTAGTGTCATAGGAAACTGTCAGGTTTATGGAAGCTATCAAGTGTTTCTTTATGCTCAGCAACACAGATCAAAGTTGTCTACATGATAAGGTAAAAAACACATTCCTTAGGAAATGCAAAGAAATGACCAAAAAGACCCTTGAGCCCAGCTCATTCCCCTCCCCTGGTCTGTCCAACTTGCCCTCATCTTCTTGTCTGAGCTGAGACATGTCTCCCTGGCAGCCTCCCTGAACCATCCAGCCTGGGAGCTGGGTCCTCTGAATAGTGAGCCACTCTGTGGCTGTCATGTCCTCCTCCATGCCCCTTTCTGGAGACAGAGGCATTTATGGAGTGCTCAGATGTTCCGGCTGGGTGTTAGGTAATGGGTGTTTGTTGGCTGAATGAATAAACTTGTAAAAATCTTCCTGTGATAATAGAAGTGTGTATAATAAAGACAGGTGGATCTGCAAAGCCGAACAAGAAGAAGAGAGATGCCATTATCTGCTCAGGCTAAGGAAAAGTGAATGTAGTCATTACGTCTGGAAAATGCCAAGGACTTCTTTCCCTCATTTTTTATGTGGCCTTGCACCCTGTGAAGCATTGACTAGGAGGTTCATTGTGGCTTTCTTGCTGCTAAGCATCTCCTCTCTGCCAACATCTCATCAATTCCTGTCTGTACCACTTACCTTTGCCTACGATTTGGGGTGAGGAAAGTTCTGTGATTTGTCTGTTTCTATTTCTGGGTAAAATCTCAACTCTGGGCATATCAGCAGAAAGGGTTTTGAAATGTCCCTTGATTCAGTTGATTCCGAATCAATGGCATGTATGTGTGTGTACATAATTACCCTTATCCAAAAAATTCTACATTATAATTCTTTAAATGCACAGGTTCACAAATTATTAGAAAGTATATTTTATATACTATTTACAGTAGCAAAATATCAATTTTAGAAAGTATATTTTACATACTATTTACAGTAGCAAAATATCAAATGCAAGAAGCAAATTTAATTAAAGATAGGCAAGACATTTTACTGAAGACTATAAAACATTAGTAAGATAAATAAAACAATGGCTTATGCAATTATGGAAACTGACAATTACCAAGATCTGTGACTGGCAAGGTGGAGGCCCAGGAGAACCAATGGTGCAGTTCCAGTCTGAGTCCAAAGGCCTGAGAACCAGGGAAAGCCAATGGCGTAGTTCTAGTGCAAATGCCAGTTGGCTTAAGGCCTTTCAGCTTGAGTCCAAAGGCCGGGGAAAAAAAACCCAAAACCAAACCAAAACAGCAACAACAAAAACAATGCCCCAGCTCAAGGCAGTCAGACAGGAGGAGCTCCCTCTTACCTGTGGGAGGGTCCGCCTGTTTTATTGTATTCAGGCCGTTAACTGATTGGATAAGGCCCACCAGTAGAGGGGGCAATCTGCTGTACTCAGCCTGATGATTCCAATGCTAATTTAATCCAAAACAACCTCATTGAAACACCCAGAATGTTTGACTAAATATCTAGGTACTCTGTGGTGCAGTCAAGTTGGCACATAAAATCAGCCATCACCATCAATTTGGGGGAAAACTGACATTTTAACAAAATTGAATCTTTCAGTTTATAAACATGGTATACATCCCCCATTTATTTAGATCTTTTATTTCTCTCACTAGTGTTTTGTAGTTTTCAGTAAAAAGTCTTGCCTATCTTTAATTAAATTTGTTTCTTGGCATTTGATACTTTAAATAATATATATTTTCAATAATTTGTGAAATTGTGCTTTTAAAGAATTATAATGCAGAATTTTTAGGAGAAGGATAATTGAAAATCTGTCAAGACAGCAGTGAAGTTTAGGAACTACCATTCTGGACATAACCGTAAGTCATTAATAAAATATTCCTTACATCCCTGTGCTACTTTATTATTCCAAAACATTTGTTTTTCCTTTGGTCCTCATAAGGGTTCTTAGAAAGAGACAGAAGAGCTATTATTTCTACTTTCATACAAGGAAATGTGGCCTCAGGAATTGATGTGGTTTGAATATATGTCCCCACCAAATCTCATGTTGAAATGTAACCCCCAGTGTTGGAGGTGGGGCCTGCTGGGAGGTGTTTGAGTCATGGGGGTGGATCTTTCATGGCTTGGAGTTGTCCTCACAACAGTGAGTTCTCATGAGATCTGGTTGTTTAAAAGTGTGTGGCACCTCCCCCACCACTGCCTCTTGCTTTTGCTTTCGCCATGTGACATGCCTCTTCTGCTTCACCTTCCACCATAATTAAAAGCTCCCTGAGGCCTCCCCAGAAAGTGAACAGATGCTGGCACCATGCTTGTACAGCCTGCAGAACTGTGAGCCAATTAAATCTCCTTTCTCTATAAATTACCCAGTGTCAGGTGTTTATAGCAATGGAAGAACAGACTAACACAGGGAGACTATCTAAAAGTCCTGTGACTAGCAGGTGGCAGAGCCAGCCCCAGAGCCCAGGACTGTTCCCAGGAGAGAGGTCCTACTTCTGATACCAAAGTTTTTCTGTAGAAAGATGGCCTTTTGTAAGCATTACTGAGAACATACTTCCAGGTGCCCAGGAAGAATCTCTTGCCTGTAGCCTCCATAGGCAGTGTAGGAGGAAGGGAAGAAGACAGCAGAGTGGACCAAGGTAACAATATGTAATACACTAGAGTCGGGAGCGAGAACAGTGTCCTGTTAGCCTATATAGCACTTTTGTGCTATTAAGAAAGGGTGCCCTTTCAGCCAGGACCGGATGCCATTATGCAACGAACAACTTGTACAGTCATATGTGACATCCCAGAGAGATAACAACAAATACAGAAACCTTATTCAGGAATTAATTATTGATGAGGAAGCTAAATTGGTGAGTATTTTGTTTCTTTCCTTTAGAGAAATTCATTGAAAATACTTTCAAGATGATTCAAAGCTAAAAGAGAAGAAATCACCTTTCTTTCCTCCGCCTTTTACAACCTTTCTATCTTCTATCCTTTCTGTTTCTCGTCTTCTTCCTTTCCTTACTCAGCACTTATTGAGTGCCAGGGCATGAAAATGCAGAGATAAATGAGATGGCATCTCTTCCTAGGAACTTCTAAGTCTTAGAAACTTTTTTGACTGCCACCATCAATAAGAAGTACATTTTATGGTATTGCAGTTTTGTTTTAGTTCTTTTTTTTAAGGGTTATATATTGAAACATTTATGAATGAAATGGTGAGTTCAGGATTTGTTTCAAAATCTAGGGATCTAGGCGTGAGTGGAGTATACACAAAACAGGATTGACCGTGAGTTGATAATACTGAAACGGGTTATGGGTCTGTGGGGGTTCATTATCTGTCATCCATCTTTCTAATGATCTATTTGAGACAAAAGGTTCATCAAGCTCTACTTTCTCTTATTACATGCAGTGAATTCTGATATTTTAAAATCTAGTTTATTCTCTTTTTTAAAACCTGGTCTTGGGCCCTAAATTGTTTTTGAGACCCACTAAGGTAAAATAATACGTATTTTGAAAAACGCTGGTGTATTGAGGGAGAGAAGGACCCATAAAATAAATGATTACTGTCGACCAGAAAGTGCTACTAGAATATGGTTAGAGGGCTGTGGGAGCACACAGGAAGGAAGGACCGACCAACAGGGTCCTGGGGAGTCTGGGAAAGCCCTTCAGTAATTTGCATGGAAGAGGAGATATCTGCATCTTTGACAAAATGGTGGGGGAATATTTGACCTTGAGGATGAGGGAGGTGGTGCAAGTGGGATGAGCCAACCTGAGTTCAGTATGGCTGGAATGTGAGGGCTGTTGGGGAGGGCAGGAAACGAGGTAACAGCAGCAGCAGCAAAAGTCACAAGTCTTCTGGAACAGTCTAAGGAATTCAGATTTTATCTGTGTTTCAGGGAACCATTGGAGGGTAAACTGAGAAATGACCCTGTTTCATTTGCCTCTTAGAGAGATCATTCTGTCAGCTCTGTGTAGATAGACCAGTCTACCTCTGTGATCATGATTTAGAACATAAAACCTAGACCCAAAGGAGAGCCAGTCTGGAAGCCAGATCTAACCTACCTCATGTAATTATGTCCCCACCCTGCCACATGACTTCTCAGATCTACACAAATTGGGCTTTTTCAAGTATTTATCAAAACAAAAATTGCAGTTGCTTTCAGGACGTAGGAAGAGGTGGAAATAGAGCCACTTCCCTGTGTGCTCCTTTCCCCTTTTCCCTGCATAGCGTTCTCTCATGTGCAGAGTTATGGCAACCTGTGAGAGATTCATAGTAATCACCTATAATGTGGCATTTTTCTAGGTGCTTTACAACTGTTAACTCACTTAATCTTCATAATAATTCTATGTGGTAACTATTATTATTATTAGTTTCATTTCATAGATGAGGAAACTGAGGTAAAAAGAAGTGACTTGTCTAAGGTCACACATCTAGCAATTAGCAGAGCTGGGATTTCGGCAATCTGGCCCCAAAGCCCACTCTCTTCACCACCATTGTGCTTCTTGATTAAGTTTGATTTCATTCCACTCATCTCCTTAGACTCAGATGTTTGAACAAAGACAGTCATGAAAAAAAATTGGCTTTAAGTTTTATTCTCAAGATTGCCAAATCCCTTTCTTCCCTAATGAGAGGAGGAGGAAAGTGTTCTAGCTGGGAGAAAAAGGATGGCTCCTTAGAAGGCAGTGGTATTTTAGTGGAGCTTTGAAACATGGGTGAGAAGTAAATTGCTGAGAAGGATGAGTTGCTAGTACAGCCAAGATGAAGTAATCCAACCACAATCTCTACCAATGTTTACAACAAAAAACTGGAGAGGATGCAAAAAACCACATGAGAACTCTGAAAAGTAATAGCAAGCAGGCAGAGTACTGGGTTCAAAACTTGAACAATGACTCACAATGAACATGGATTTGCAGAACAGTATGGAAAGCTAAGAGTCCGAGATAACTCCATCTTTCCAGCTAGAGGAAGCAGTGGGGAAAAAGCCACTGGAAGCCAGAGAGTGTGAGGAAATCCCTAAGAGGAGAGAGCTGGAAAAAGGGATCCACAAATTGGACTGACAAAAGTCCTGGGCACACTACAAGGTGTGCATGCATGGAACAGACCCAGGAGGCACAGAAGAGGTTATGAGAATCTAACTGTGATATTAACAACCACCCAAGTCCCAGACAAACTCTTGAATGGAGCATGTGACAGATTGACTCAAATGGCATAGCAAAAGCTTTGAAAACTGATCTGTCACTGGAGCTAACACTCATAAAAAGCGAGACAGTACTTTCAGTCCGAACCTAAGTGGGTTAATTTCCTGAAAACAAACAAACAAACAAACAAACAAACAATCAACATTTTCAGATAATTTTAACAGGATCCAGAGTCTCACAACATGATATTTAAAATCCAGGATACAATTCAAATTTACTCAATATCAAAACAACCCGGAAAATCTAAACAGTACTCAAAGGAAAAGACAATTCAGTAGGCACTAACACTGAAATGACTTAGATCGTGAAATTATTACACAATAACTTAAAGTAAGTATGACCATTCTCCACTCTTGAAATTGATGGAAAGATAGAAGTTCTCAGCAGAGAAATAGAAGCTGCAGAATAATCAGATAGAAATTTTAGAACTGAAAAGATGATATGGGCTCAGTGGCGGAATAAAGATGACAGAGAAAAAAGCCAGTGAAGTTGAAGTAGATCAATACAAATTATACACAATGAAATATACATTATGAAACAAAAAACTGGAGAAAAATGAAAAGCATTTCATGGTACTGTGGGACAATGTCAAAAGGCTGAAAATTCTTGGTATTGGAATTCCATCTCAGAAGGTAAAAAGAAAACTACTGGTGCAGAAAAAAATATTTGGAGAAAGAATGGCTGAAATAGTTTCAAATTTAAAGAAAGCCATATTTTTACACATCGAAGAATCTCAGTAATTTCAACCAGGGTAACTTTCATGACAACTCCTCACCCACCTCATAAGAAAACTTCTAAAAACCAAGGATTAAAAAATATTAAGAGCATGAAAATATGACACATTATACATAAGAAAAGGGAAGGAAGGAAAGAAAGAAGAAAGGAAGGAATCAAGAAAGAGAGAAAAGAGAAAAGAAGGAAGGAAGGAAGGAAGGAAGGAAGGAAGGAAGGAAGGAAGGAACTCAAATGACTGTCGATTTCTCATCCAAAACCATGGACAAAGACAGTGAAACGCCATCTTTAGAATGCTGGAAGAAAAAAAAAAAAAACTACCCACCCAAAATTTTATATCCAGAAAAAATATTCTTTAGGAGTGAAAGCAAAATAAAGATATTTTCAGGTGATGGAAAACCAAGAGACTTCTTTTCCAGGAGACCTGCTCTTAGAGAAATACTAATGGAAGTTTTTCAGCCTTCAGGGAAGCTGTACTAGAGGAAAAGTTAAAACTTGAGGAACAAAAGAAGAGCAGGGGAAATAATAAATATCTAATAGATTTCCCTTGATAAAAATACACACACACAAACATAAATCTCATGACATGGGTAATTACAAACTACTGGCAATATTTTAGATTTATTTCCTTCAAGTCTTTTTTTGTCTGTGAATAAGCATTTCTCTCTTTTTCTTTTTTGGTGTTTCTCTCTGTGTCTCTTTCTTCCCTTCACGTGGACATTTCATAACATATTTAAATATTCCTTTTTGTTAGGGTTTGAGGTTGTTTCAGGTTATGCATGGACTGAAGCGAAACTACAGTCTTTGGCAGCTTTTCTGATAATTTCTTTTTTGGAGATAGAATTACTGAATTAAAAGAGAGTGGACATTTTTAATGCTTTGATACTATTTGTCAAATTGCCCACCCTCCCTCCCTTCTTTTTTTCTTTCCTTCCTTACCTCCCTCCTTTCTTCCTCCCTTTTTCTTTCAACTAAGATTATATAATATATAGTTTTATAATCTTTATTTATTCACACTATATTGTGAGCATTTTCCTGTTTTGTTAAAAAGTCAATAATTGAAAAAAAATTTAAGTTGATAATGGTACTATGGTCCTATTTTTTTAAAAGGACATAATTACATATTTATGGATGGAATGATATATCTGGCATTTACTTAAAATACTCAGGGATAGGTGGCTATTAATAAAACAGTATTGACCATGAATTGATAATTATTGATGCTAGATAATGGATACATGGTGGTTCATTATTACTACTTTCTATAGTTTTCTATGTAAGTGCAATTTTTTTATTTTAAAACTATCTGAGTGTGGTGGTGTGTGCTTGTAGTCCTAACTGCTTGGGAGGCTGAGGAGGGAGGATGGCCTGAGCCCAGGAGCTCAAGGTTGCAGTGAGCTATCACTGTGCCACTGTAGTCCAGCCTGGGTGACAGAGTGAGACCTGGTCTCTAAAATAAGTAAGTGAATAAATGTTTTAAAAGTAAAACTGTAAGAAATTTTATGAATGTTATTTTAATTATTTAATCATAACCCATTGTGGCCGGGTGCGGTGGCTCACGCCTGTTACTGTAATCCCAGCACTTTAGGGGGCTGAGGCGGGTGGATCATGAGGTCAGGAGTTCAAGAGCAGCCTGGCCAAGATGCTGAAACCCCATCTCTGCTAAAAATACAACAATTAGCCAGGTGTGGTGGTGGACACCTGTAATCCCAGCTACTCAGGAGGCTGAGGCAGGAGAATCGCTTGAACCCGGGAAGCGGAGGTTGTGGTGAGCCAAGATCGTGCCACTGTACTACAGCCTGGGCAACAGAATGAGACTCTGTCTTAAAAAAATAAATAAATAAAATAAATAAATCATAACTCATTGTGTGGATAGTTCATAACATATTTAACTTGTCCTCTTTAGTTGGGAATTGAGGTTATTTCAGGCTATGCATGGCTGACATAAAACTGCAGTCTTTGCTTCTCTGAATATTTCCTGTTTTTGAGATGGAATTACTGGGTTAAAAGAGAATGGTCGTTTTTAATGCTTTGATATATTTAATCAAATTGTCCTTCAGAGAAGACATTCAATGTTATTTTTCCATGAGTTATTTAAAAGTGAGTTTGTCCGCTGTATTGTAATTTTTTAGTCTATTAATTTGGTGGGGGAAAGTGTATGTTATTATTTTAATGTGAATTTCTTTTATTTCCAGTGACATTGAATCCCCAGCCTGTCCCTGAATTGGTTCCCACCCGATTAGGGAGGAGGCAGAGAGAAGAGTAGAAAAAAAAGTATTTATTTATTTATTTATTTATTTATTTATTTATTTATTTTTTGAGATGGAGTCTCGCTTTGTCACCCAGGCTGGAGTGAGTGGTGTGATCTCGACTCACTGCAAGCTCCACCTCCAAGGTTCAAGTGATTCTTTTGTCTCAGCCTCCTGAGTAGCTGGGATTACAGGCATATGCCACCATGTCCGGCTAATTTTTGCATTTTTAGTAGAGACAGGGTTTCACCATGTTGGCCAGGCTGGTCTCGAACTCCTAACCTCAAGTGATCCACCCACCTCGGCCTTCCAAAGTGCTGGGGTTACAGGTGTGAATCCCTGTGCCTGGCAAAAAAGGATTTATTTTCTCTTCCTCATTCTTCACTTTGAAGATGAGAGGTAAACACAGACAGATCCTGGATTCAAATCCTGGTTCTACAACTTACTAGTTACTGATTTTGTACCTTTATTTTTCTGACCCTCAGATTTTTTACTGAAGAAATCAGGGCAGTCATATTGGCCTCCCACGAACTGTGAAGTAATAGACATTTATAGAGAAAATGCCTGGGGTGCAATGGTCAGTCTGAAAATGGTAGCTTTTGTTGTCCTTGGGAAGCTGAGGCTCAGGATGTGAAACAACCTCCTGCTGTTTTTCAGAGGCGGCAAGGAACTCAGAGCTGGGTTCCTTCACACAGGGAAGGCCCCTTGCAGGAATTGCTGCTGGTATCTGTGTCATTGCTTCTTTACCGTTTATTCTTCCAGCCTCCTGACTCAGTCTTTCATTCCCTGCTGGGCATGAAGGCAGCTATCACAGGCCAGGAAAGTCATGTTAGGGAATTGGGTCTTAGGTAACTAATTCAAATTGCTAATGGCATTTATTTGATTCAGTGGAAATGCACCTTGCAGTGTTTGATTCAGAGGACTGGTTCAAATTTCAGGAGGGTTTGTTTGATATTGTCTCCTCTTTCTCTCCAGAGCAGGATTCAGACCTGGAACGCTGTCTTTCCAGGGCAGCCTAGCCAAGCTATGGTCTCTGCCTCAATTTATTGCCCTTTCCCCAGGCCTCACATCTTCCTCCCCACTCACTCTGCCCAGACTCAGGTCCTCTATGTTAGTCGTGCTCTTGCTACACACCTGCCACCTCTTTCAGAAGGTTGAGAGCAGCCAAAACAGAAACGGGAACTGTGGCTCTCAATAAACTGCCTGCTCGCAGACCGAGAAAGAAGCGGGAGTGCTTTGTCTGTATTTACTGCATTTTTTTCTTTCTTTCTTTTTTTTTTTTTTTTTTGAGACAGAGTCCCGCTCTGTCGCCTAGGCTGGAGTGCAGTGGCACGATCTCGTTCACTGCAAACTCTGCCTCCCAGCTTCAAGCGATTCTCCTGCCTCAGCCTCTTGAGTAGCTGGGATTACAGGCACCCACCACCACACCCAGCTAATTTTTGTATTTTTAGTACAGACGGGGTTTCAATGTTGGTCAGGCTGGTCTTGGACTACTGACCTCGTGATCCACCCGCCTCGGCCTCCCAAAGTGCGGGGATTACAGACCTGAGCCCCCGCGCCCGGCCACGCTTTTTGGGTTATTTCAACACCAAGCAAATAGTCTTCCTGGTCCCAGGCTCACAGATGAGGCCAGAAAACCCCACCATACTCTCAGCCCTGAGCAGGGGTGCTGCCGATCGGGCACAGGGGCATTTCTTCTGAAATGAAGACTGGGTGCCAGGCCGTAGGGCTGTCAGCCTGCCCGTGGTTTCTCTCTGGGACCATCTGACTGATTTCCTGTTTTCTTCCCTGAGCACATTCAGTGCAAGAGGTCTAAGCATGAGGGTGGGAGGTGCGGTGAGTTTGGCCCGTTTTCCAAATGGAGGGAAAATCCAGGGAAGTCAGCAGGCTTCATTGTGAGGCATCGGGTCTACCAGCATTTCCTATTTCAGGCCATGAGCACCTGCTCTGTGGAAATGAAAGCAAATCTTTACCAGACAGGGGCTGCAGAGGGCTGGCAGGGGTGAGGTGGAAGGGCTCAGGGAGAATTGAACAATGTTGTGTTTTCATCTTGATGATCACACAAAATGATTCTGTACCACCAGTCACGATGACTTCAATTCATAATGGAGGAGACCTTTAGTGTCTCAAGTGTTTCTCGAACACTGTTCTTTTTCCTCTTTAAAATGGGAGCGTACTTAATCTGTAAGCCTTATTTCCTGTGGCTCTACAGAAGTGATGAAATAACAGCACTGTCTGGAGAGACTTAAAATAACAAACATTTCCTCTGAACAATTTAAAGGCTTCTCCTATCTATTACTTCCCCTGTGCTTTCCCTTAACTGTGAAATAGGGACTATTAAGCCCTTTTTTTCACACGAGGAAACAGAGACTCAGAGAGGATAAGTGACTTTTCTGAGGACACACAGTGATTTGGTTGGAGAGTTAGAGGACCTCGCATTTGTGCCCCAGTTTCAGGCTTTCTCTGTTAGCTCTGTCTTCACAGTGACACCCCCTTGACCCTGCCTCCCACGAGAGTCCCACGTTCCTATTCTTTTTGCTGTGGAGCAGTGTTTGAAATAGCTAACACTCAAAGTGGCAACTGTTGTTTTGTTTTGTTTGGTTTTTGTTTTTGAGACAGGGTCTCCCTCTGTCACCCAGGCTGAAGTGCAGTGATGCAATCTCGGCTCACTGTGACCTCCACTTCCTGGGTTCAAGCGATTCTTGTGCCTCAGCCTCCTGAGTAGCTGGGATTACAGACGTGTGCCCCAGGCCTGACTAAGTTTTGTATTTTTAGTAGAGACAGGGTTTCACCATGTTGGCCAGGCTGGTCTTGAACTGCTGACCTCAGGTGATCCGCCCACCTTGGCCTCCCAATGTGCTGGGATGACAGGCATGAGCCACTGTGCCCGGTCGCAAATATTGGTTTTGTTGAGATGAACATCAAGGTCTCGTGCTTAGCCAAAGATAAATACTGATTCATGACACTTCCAAAAATTTCATCTCATCCTTGAAAATGAAGACTTTCCACACCCAAGAGCAGTCAAGCTGGGCTCCAGCCTTCTGTCCCTCCTCCCCTGCTTCTCGGCAGGTACAGGTTTACCAGATCCCAGTTATTAAGCACTTGGCACGTGCCAGGCACTGCACAATCCTTACTTCTAACCCTCACTGCAGTCCTGTGAAGCAGGTGGTTTTGCACACATTTTACAGATAAGGAAACTGAGACCCCAGCTATCATGTAATTTGCCTAAAATTGCATGCTGATTAATAATAAGGCTGGGATCCGAATCTAGATTTGTCTGACTCCAAGGCTTGGTGCAAATGAAATTTAGCACCATTCCTCCAAACTGAGCCTTGTCTTAGGGTCTTTCACCTTCTCAGTCTTGGTTCTTGGTCCCCTTTAGTTTTTTCTGGGCCCACCTTTTTGAGCTCAGTTATCACAGTTATCAGCCTGTTGACTGAATTGATTGACCTGGATGGATGTGGTCAAAACAGGCAAGTTCACAGCTCTGCCTTTCCCAGGCCAGCACTAGGGTGAGGTGCAGGGAGGGCGGGAAGCCCAGGGGCAGCTCTCTTCCTTCTGTGGGCCTCCTTCTTACGTCTCCATCCTCCTAAGTCACATTCTGTGCTTGGTCAGCATGCAGGAGTTGGGACTGTTTTGAGGACTTGCTTTTGGGTTGTGGGGAGGGTACTGCACTGGCATGATAGCAATACATTCCTGGGCAATACATACATCTGGCCTCTCCCAGCTGCGGTTCCTTCATCTATAAAATGTTGACACAGTGTGTCAGAATGTTGATGTTCACCAGTGATTTTTCCTGAGATCTTTGCCAATTCTCAAATCAACATCCTTATGGTCATTGTTGCCAAGATCTCACTTACTGCGTACAGTAGTCTAAGAGGAGGCATTTTGTTCTTGCTTGACAGAAGACAAAATCACACACATGCCACCAGAGCACATAATTCCCCCTTATACTGTAGATGCAATTAAGCAAAGTTGAAAATCTAAGTGATTTCTGTTCCTTATTGATTCCACAAATAAAAGGCAGCAGGGATTTCTAAATCTGTTAAAGGACATTCATCACTGAGTGTAAACCCTCCCTAACATGGGCTAGCAGTTTTGTTTCTCTGGGAGCCATAATTCACAAGCCAACAGTTATTTCTGTCACTTCCCAATACATGGAGGGTACAGCATCCCCCGCACACTAGGTTCCAGCCTGAGTGTGAGCTCTCTTCCATACGAAAGGACTGGCCCCTGTGAGCTTCTTACTGTACACACTTCATAATTACTCCTTAGCACACTTAGGCTGTTTCATGTCTAGGACCTTTGGAGTTATTCTCAAAAGTGAAAATCCCAAATGTTGATTCTGTAAATGCCAAGGGTCAACTGTAATATTAACAATGATCCAGGGCTGCTGGAGGATTCAGTGAGATAAAATGCTAAGTGTCCAGCATCCTAAGTGTGCTCTGGGCTTGGGACCTTCCTCATTCACTGAAATCCTTTGCTATCAGGGTTAGGGGGGCATGGCTGTGACTGAAAGAGTCACGGGTGAAACAAGGTGATCATCTTAGTACAGGCATTAAGAATGCTGTCTTTCCTGGGTGCAGCAGCTCATGCCCGTAATCCCAGCACTTTGGGAGGCTGAGGTGGGTGGACTGCTTGAACCCAGGGGTTCAAGACCAGCCTGGGCAATGTGATGAAACCCTGTTTCTACAAAAATTTACAAAAATTAGGTGGGTGTCGTGGTGTGTGCCTGGAGTCCCAGCTACTTGGGAGGCTGAGGTGGGAGGATCGATGGAGCCTGGGAGGTCGAGGCTGCAGTGAGCTGTGATTGAGCCACTGCATTCCAGCCTGGGTGACACAGTCACAGTTTGTCTCAGGAAATAAAAAGAAGAGAATACAGTCCTGGATTCAGACAGTTCTGGGTTTAAACCTTGGCCCTGCCATTTACCAGCAGAAGTCCTTTCACTTCTTTCAGATTCAGGCTTCTTATCTGTGAGATGGCAACGGTAACACGGTACTGACCTTGGAGGGCTGTGGTGAGACTGAATGAGCTGTCGGATGTCCTGGGCTGGCAAAGTGCCTGGCACATGGGAACCCCCCAGGAGGCAATCATAGTCACTTTTTCCCTTCCTTTCTTTCTGTACAGAGCCACAGACCCAGCGGGTGCTTCATGCTTGTTGATGATTTCAGTTCCTGTCTAAAACCATTTTCTTGTTTACAAACTAACCATCTTCCGCCCCAACACACACCACAAGCCCCCACAGTGGATGCCAGCCAGACATTCTCCTCATGAAGCGCCACTTGCCTATCCTGTGCTTGGCAGTGCTAAAAAGGAGACAGAGAAGGGATATAATCTTATTTTTCTGACTGGAAGAATAAGATTCCCACACGCAGCACCTGGAGAAGCGGGCGGGAGTGCAGGAGAGTGTGTGTGCCTGTCAGGAGTGTGAGTAGAAGTCGACAGTGGTGGCGAACTCCTCACTGGAGAGTCTGAGAAGCTTCCTCCAGGGACATGGGCTGGAGCAGGGGCTGCCTTTGGGGACCTAAAGTGAATGGAAACAGTAATGTGGGGAGGCAGTTCAGGGTTGAGATGAACCATGGAGTGATGACTTCTGTGGATCTGTCCCCCAAAGAAAAATGTCCAAACTTTGGTGAGCGTGCTCCATTAAGCACCCAGAAAGTGCAGATATAAAATGGTCTTCTTGTGTGGTAAGGAGGGAAGCAAATGTGAAAACCCCCGGAGAACCAGCCCCTGCCTCCCAGGAGGCAATGACATGGGCCGAGAGCAGAAGTTGTGTTCTGGCCTTCACCTGGGATTGCTCAGAGAGTAGCTGCCCCACTGCCCAAGAGATTGATCTGCAGCCATGTTGCTGCCTCTTCATTTAGTGACCAAAGACAAGGCAAGATCACCACGTGGGGAGGAGAAAGGCCCACCTTGATGCAATGGAGATTAGCTCTTTCTCCAGCAGTACTAACTCACCTTGACCTGCTAATCAATGTGAATTCTTCAGAGGATGCGATCCCCTTTGAATCCAGGAGAAGAGTTGATAACAGTGTAGCCTGAAATTCCTGGGGCCCTGGATTGAAGCTGTGGCCCTGCCACTTCCTCAGTAACTCTGGGCTGTTATTGGGCAGCAGACTTCCTAGGTTGTGGAGGAGTCTGGGTTAACTGGGGACTTTAAATGCTTGAGCCATGTGTTGACTCATTAACTATGTCTACCCTAGGCTGAACTGGTGTTCCCCGTCCCTTCCCAGGAAAGGCCTGGCCTCTCTCCCATTCTGCCCAAGGTCACCCTCTGTGAACTTTTACATTCTTCCTAACTATTTTGATGTTTATTGGTCCAGATCCATTAAATCAGAAGCTACTGAGGATAATATCAGGCATCTATATTTTTAAAATGCTTCCTAGGTGATATTGATGCCCAGGCAAGATAGAACTACAATGTTCTAAGTGGTTCCCTTCACCTATACCACTCACCTTTATGGCTATGAGATTAGGGGTGGGAGGGCAGGGGAGGGTTACACCAAGGGCCTTGAAGCTCTCAGGACAGACTTGAACAACCTTTTTCTCCTCTATGTTCCCTTCCCCTTTCTCTTTGTAGGGGGCCCATTTGGCCTTGGACGGATTCTAGCAAAGATGTCAGTTTGTTAAGACGAGAGAGGTAAACAGTTGTTGCCTTGGTGACTTTAAGGAGAGGTAGTTGCACTTCAGTGACTCTGGCAATTAGAAAATGTCAAGGAACACTGGCTCAGACTTCCTCCTGCCCAGATTAATAACACAAAAACTACGATGGACATGGATGGGAAGAACGGCCGCCTGGAACGATCCCCAGCCCTGGAATTCCGGGAGGACACGATTAAGAAGACATTATTAGACATTGTCCTCACTAAAGAGACAGTTAAAGTGGAGTTGAAAAGGTCGTCAGATCCACGTTAGTAGGATTTCAGAGAAAATCCTTATCTTTGGTATTTTAGTAGAAATCATTCCTGGTTTGTTGCCATTTGGTTCTCCTTTGCAATTTAGCATGTGAGAATTCCGGGCAGCCTGATTCCTTGCCCATCTTTGACAGCTCTGCTGCTGTGTCCTGGGGGAGGCAGGTTTCTGACGTAATTGCTGCTCTGTCTTTGCCTGGTGAGTGCTGAGATGGAGAGGCAGGCTGGTATCTGTTTGATCTGGTAGTCCAGGAAAATCATAGTTTTACATTGTTTTTCTCCTGATTTCTAAACACGTGAAACCAGATTCTTCTGGAGAAACATAGAATGCCTTAATTTTGCCTAGTTGGGGTTGTTGGGGTAGTTTTTCTAAGCACTCTTTTGTGTCTAGCCAACCAGTAGAACCTCATTTTTGGGGAGGTGAATTAGCCGGGGTTCTCTTGAGGGACAAAACGAATAGGATAGATGTATTGATAAAGGGGAGTTTATTAAGGAGTATTGACTCATGCGATCACTAGGTGCGGTCCCACACAGTCCGTCTGCAGGCTGAGGAGCAGGGAAGCCAGTCCGAGTCCCACAGCTGAAGAACTTGGAGTCTGATATTTGAGGGCAGGAAGCATCCAGGACGGGAGAAAGATGTAGGCTGGGAGGCTAAGCAAGTCTAGTCTTTTCACGTTCTTCTGTCTGCTTTTTATTCTGGCCAAGCTGCCAGCAGATTAGATGGTGCCCACCCAGATTAAGGGTAGATCGGCCTTTCCCAGCCCACTGACTCAAATGTTAATCTCCTTTGGCAACACCCTCACAGACACACCCAGGATCAATACTTTGTATCCTTCAATCCAAACAAGTTGACACTCATTAGCCATCACAGGGGGTATGCTAAGCAAGAATTGTGTCTATGGCTGTAATCACAAAGTTATAATTGTATTGGAGTAAGCTCCACAAACCAGAGTCCCTTGTCCAGGGTCTCCAGAGATCCACCAGACACTGAGTATCTCGAAAAGCTGGGTGGGAGAAGCATGTTCACTACAGCAAACCTGCACAGCCAAGAAAATCAAGTTTCTTTGTTTTATGCTAAACTTATCAACCGACTGTGGTAATCGTGGCAATCTCATGCTGTTCAGAACCTCTGATTGGCAACAGTATCTTTGTTCATTTGATAACAAATAAGAACTCAAATTTTAAATTAAAGTTAGTTGACAACATCTTTCAAATTCTTGGAATCATGTTGGAGGAAACAAAATACAAGAGGATATGATTTGATGTGGAAGAATTTAGGAGCTCTTGGCTTTGCTTAAATTAGGGTGTGCTTCTTTTGTTTCACTGGGATTGTGAAATGTTGGGATGAGGAGATATGAAAAATCTATAGCTGAATATGCTAATGATGGTTTTAGACCATAGAAATAAATATTCAGGAAGTCCCTGCTGAGTAGCTCTGTAGGGTAATGCTAGCTGCTAGAGCAAAGAAACTCACGTCTTAACCATCGTGGCCCAGAAGTGATATGTGTTATTTGTACTCATATTTTTTTGCCAATAACTAGTAGAATGATCCCATCTATATGCTGTGTGTGTTTGTGTGTGTGTGTAAAATGCAATCCCTCTCTGGGCAGTAATTTACAGCACTAACTCTATATGGCAGAAGGAGCAAACTTTTGGTGGGGCAGCCAGCTATCCCTGATATGAGGAAAGAGAAAGAGGGGTCAGAGCATTAAGTGGCAGCTCAGGTGGCACACATTAAGAATCCAAGCTCTTAGAGAAATGGGAGTCCTTCATGGGAGAGGGTTTCTGGTGGCCAGGACACATGGAGCCCCTCTCGGAGGCACTGTGGCTAGTGCAGGTGCCCTCTGGGGGCAACAGGGTGTCAAGCACTCTAAGTCTAAGAACAGCAAGTTTGGGTTCTAAGGTCCAGATGAGGGTGAGGTTTGCTCCCTGAAGATTAAGGAGATGAAGATCAGGGCAGAGTAAATAGGTGTTCCCAGAAGGTCAATGCAGTGATTAGCAACTGTAGTTGAAGTGGTAAAGCAGAGAGGCTCGCAGTAGCCCTTGGAAGGGCCTGAGTAGAGGGACATAGGCTGAAGAGCATGACCAGTTTGTCAGAATAATCTGGTCAGCCGGGTGTGGTGGCTCATGCCTGTAATCCCAGCACTTTGAGAGGCTGAGGCAGGTGGATCACGAGGTCGGGAATTCAAGACCAGCCTGGCCAAGATTGTGAAATTCCCATCTCTACTAAAAATACAAAAATTAGCCGGGCGTGGTGGCGGGCACCTGTAATCCCAGCTACTCGGAAGGCTGAGGCAGAGAATTGCTTGAACCCAGGAGGTGGAGGTTGCAGTGAGCCGAGATCATGCCACTGCACTCCAGCCTGGCAACAGAGCGAGACTCTGTCTCAAAAAAAAAAAAAAGAATAATCTGGCCACATCCTCGTTTGACCATTTACAGTGACATCTTGTGCAAATGACTTAAACTCTCTGAGTTTCAATTTTTTTATTTAAAAAAGGATTGTTAATACTCCACCCCACAGGGTGGTGGTAAGGATTAAATTTGGTAACATCTATAAGATGTTAGCACCCAGTAAGAGCTCAGGCCGTGGGACCCTGGGCCATTCTCACCCGGATAGTTGCAAAGGTCTTCTTTTTGACTTTTGGGACCTGCTGCTTATCACAGTTGATTCTGAGGACAGCATCCGGTGATGCCTTTCTTTCTTTTTTTTTTTTTTTGAGACAGAGTCTCGCTCTGTCGCCCGGGCTGGACTGCAGTGGCCGGATCTCAGCTCACTGCAAGCTCCGCCTCCCGGGTTCCCGCCATTCTCCTGCCTCAGCCTCCCGAGTAGCTGGGACTACAGGCGCCCGCCACCTCGCCCGGCTAGTTTTTTGTATTTTTTAGTAGCGACGGGGTTTCACCAGGTTAGCCAGGATGGTCTGCGATCTCCTGACCTCGTGATCCGCCCGTCTCGGCCTCCCAAAGTGCTGGGATTACAGGCTTGAGCCACCGCGTCCGGCCCCCGGTGATGCCTTTCAAACATATATCAGCAACGTCTTAATCAGATGAAAGCCCAAATCCCTACACCTGTGTAAGGCGCCACGTCATCTGGTTGCCCCCTATAGGTATTTTGCTGTTCCCTCTACCTGCAACCCTCTTTTCTCAGAAATCTGCATGGTTGCCTCCCTCATCTCTGTGAAGAGAAAAACCAAATTCTGTAAAATATTTTAAAGAAGTTTATCCTGAGGCAATATGAGTTACTGTAGCCTAGAAAAACCACAAACCCAAGAAGCCTTGAGTAAGTGGTCCTGAGGCAGTCGGGCCACAGTGTGGTTTTATATATTTTAGGGAGACAGGCATTACAGGCAAAGATGGAAATCAATACGTGGAAGGTAACTGTTAGTTCTGCCCAAAAAATGTGAGACATCTCAAAGTGGGGGGGGGGGGGGGGGTTTGGGTTACTGTTTTTTTTTTTTTGTTTTGTTTTTTGAGATGGAGTCTCGCTCTGTCACCCAGGCTGGAGTGCAATGGCGTGATCTCTGCTCACTGCAGCCTCCGCCTCTCAGGTTCAAGTGATTCTCCTGCCTCAGCCTCCTGAGTAGCTGGATTACAGGTGCATACCACCACACCCGGCTAATTTTTGTATTTTTAGTAGAGATGGGGTTTCACCATGTTGGCCTCAGGCCTCCCAGAGTGCTGGGATTACAGGCGTGAGCCACAGTGCCCTGTCTATGTATTGGTTTTCATACATGGTTCCTGGCATATACCCCCATAGCCCTTGCTACAGTCTTGCTAGAATGTTGGGCTTTTTAGACTTTAGGGGCAGGCCTTAAGAAACTATCTCTCTCCTGCCGTCCTTTCACCTGCCCCAAGGCAGGATTCTAATGTTTTTTGGCCTGACTGTGGGCCTTACGACCCTCCCATGAGGCCGGGCATGGTGGCTCACGCCTGTAATCCCAACACTTTGGGAGGCCGACGTGGGTGGATCACCTGAAGTCAGGAGTTCGAGACCAGTCTGACCAACATGGTGAAACCCCCATCTCTACTAAAATAGAAAATTAGCCGGGTGTGATGGCACACGCCTGTAATCCCAGCTACTCGGGAGGCTGAGGCTGGAAGAATTGCTTGAACCCAGGAGGCAGAGGTTGCAGTGAATTGAGATGGTGCCACTGCACTGAAACTTGGGCAACAGAGCGAGACTCTGTCTCACGAAAAAAAAAAAAAGAAAGACCTTCCCATGAGAGGTTCCTACCCTATGCCCTGCCCTGGGGAAAGGAATGCTGACGTCAAGAAGCTTCTATAAAAGCCCAAGAGGACAGGGTTGAGTGAGCTTTCTGATAGCTTAACAGGAGGAGGTTCCTGGAGGGTCGCACAACCAGGAAGGGCGTGGAAGCTCTGCATCCCTTCTCCCACACCTCGCTCTACACATCTCTTCATCTGTATCCTCTGCAGCATCCTTTATAATAAACCAGTAAATGTAAGTAGGTGTTCCCCTGAGTTCTGTGAGCCTCTCCAGCAAATTAATTGAACCCACAGAGAGGAGAACCCCAGTGGAAGCTGGTTGGTCAGAAGTTCTGGAGGCCTGGACTTGTGACTGGTGGAGGGGGGATGCCTTGGACACTAAGCCCTCAGTCTGTGGGATCTGACACTATTTCCAGGTAGATAGTGTCGGAACTGAATTGGAGGACACCAAGCTGGTGTCGCTGCTTGGTGTTGGGAGGACCCCCACACATATGGTCACGTAAGTCGACTTCTGTGTTGACTGTGGTGTGAGAGCAGAGGAAAGATGGCTAGAGAGAGTTTTCCCTCCACAGGGACTTGGGGAGTTGAGGGTTAGGAGAGGGCTGAGGGGCCTTACAAGTCTTAAGTGTGTTTTAGGGATTCCTTAGCTAACAGTAGCTGAGAGAGTTAAGTTATTGTCTAGTGACTTGAAGTCAGTAGGAAGGAATGCCTCAGTAAGATGAGTAAGATAAGGAGGTTGGGGGGTTGGAGCCCCATAGATAGCAGCCCTCAGGGTGAATAGATAGGGATTGTCTCTTCTCAGACCTTTAAGTGTCTGACTCTCAGTTAATCTCTCCTAGATCTGGGAAAAGCCTAGCAAGGGAAGAGGCATTAATATCGATTCTCTGGAGATGCCTGTTTCCCCCACCAAAGATGACTTTGCAGTCCAAAGGGCCGTCTGGCAGCCTTTTCCAAATATTTCAAAGAAATGTATTTTGGGGTAAAGTATTTTAATTTCCTTCAGAGTCTGCTGTCATGTGATACCAGAGTCAGGTTGGAAAGTAAGCTACATTTTACTGGGTTCATTAAAAAATCCATTTAATGAGACTGTATTGTTTGTAGGGTATGACTTAATCTTTGCCTTTCACGGCCTTAGGTATTGTGTATAGTTTGGTATCTTATTGCCACAAAGCGTCTGTTTTGTCAGTCTTGTAATCTCTATTTTACCTTAATGCTGGTCACTTGTGCCTAAACCCCAAAAGGGAGGGGTATGATGAGGGTGTAACCTCCTTTTGGTTGTGGCTGGGAATTCAGTTTTTCCGGTTTCTCCGGGGTGCCCGTGGCCAAAAAGGAGTCCATTCAGTTGGTTGGTGAGGGGCTTAGGATTTTAGTTTTGGTTTACACCTCCTTCCAACCCTTGCTCAAATGTCTTCTTCTCAGTGAGGCTTCCTCCGATCATCTGATTTAAATCTCCACCTCACCCACCCCAAGCTGTCCCTATCTGTCTTCCCTACTCTAATTGTCTGCATATCAGTTATCTCCTTGCAAAGCACCAGGGATTTATGTTGTTTGACTCTTTATTTATCCTCACTGTAAGGTGAGTGCTAGAGGCGTTAGGGGTTTCTGGCTGGTTTCTGTACTGCTGTGCTACAGTCTGGTTCTCGGTAGGCGATCAGCATTTGCTGAATGAATGAACCTATCGTATGAGTATTGCTGTAAGTTTTCTCACAGGCCCTGCGGCCCCGCGAAGTAGAGGAACTCAGTCTTCCCTGTTCATTTCCTCACCTCCAACTCCCTTAGACTACCAGGACTTAGATCCTTTCAGATATATATATATATATAGATAGATAGATATAGATATATACACATGTTTTGCTTGCTTGTTTGTTTTTTGAGACAGAGTCTTGCTCTGTCGCTTGGGCTGGAGTACAGCGGCGTGATCTCAGCTCACTGCAACCTCTGCCTCCTGGGTTCAAGTGATTCTCCTGCCTCAGCCTCCTGAGTAGCTGGGACTACGGGCGCACACCGCCATACCCAGCTAATTTTTTGTATTTTTAGTAGAGATGGGGTTTCACTGTGTTAGCTAGGATGGTCTCCATCTCCTGACCTATTGATCTGCCCGCCTCAGCCTCCCAAAGTGCTGGGATTACAGGCATGAGCCACCACACCCAGCCTATATGTTTTTTATATATACACACACACACACTATGTATACACACATATACGTTTATGTTTTACATGTATACACACGTTTTTTATATATATACATATATACACACAGATTCTCTCTCTACACACATATATATACATACATATGTGTGTGTGTGTATATATAGAGTATATGTGTATATATTAAAAAAAAAAAAACCTGGGAGAACCATTGAATTTGAAGCCACCAAATCTCAACAAGCCTTGGAATCTAACACTCAGTGTAAGGAAACACAGAGCAGAGAGGAGAACATTAAACATCACCCTGAGGAAGCCGTGGGCCAGGCTCAGAACAGAAGCCACTCCACAGGAGAAATGACTTCATTTTCTCAACAAATATTTGCCATGGGAAAAGAAGAAGTAAGGGAGTGAGGAACTTTTCTAAGATAAGAGAGAATTGAAAATGGCACATCATCCAAACAAAATGTCCCATCCTTGTTTGGATCCTTTTTTGAGCAGGTTAGTGTAAAAGACAGTATTGAGAGAACTGGTAAAAATTTAAAAGTGGATTGGATATTAGGTGATAATGGCATTGTGGTCATATTGAATTATTATTTATATTCATATATTCTCTGGCAGAACGTGGTGTGTGTGTGTTTGTGTATTTGTGTGTGTGTGTCTGTGTGTGTCTCATAGTGAAGAGAATCTCAGGGTCTACATTCTCAATTCTCCCAGGGGTGGTACGTAGGTAATTCTGGATGCCATGGGAGTTAGTTCATGCATTGCATACAATGGAGGTCTTAGGACATTAAGGCTTAATTTTTTGTTGGATCCGCGATTGGGAAGAGCTGGTAGCAGGAAATTGATACAAAGTCTGGCGTTTGCTTTAAATTACTCCAGGAAAAAACAAAGCAGTGTAGTAAAGATTAGGAGGTGAGACAGTTCCTATTTCTGAGGAGGTGACGGGCCCTCTTTCTTTTTTCTCTGCCTCTCTGTAGCACGGGGGTGTGGTGTAGTGTAGGGATGTGGAGGAAAGAGTGGGTGGCTGTGTTGCTGGGGAGGGGTGAAGTGTTTTTTCAACTCTCTGTATAGGCCCTTCCTGCACTCTCCTCTGCTTAACGCTGATTTACCAAGCGGAGTGCACATTGCATGGTAAGCATATGGGAGATGCCTACTGGGGCTGGGGCGTGTAGTGGGGAATGGGCATTATACAGAAAGGGAATTCATGGGGCATGAAAGGCCTACTTTTTGCCAGGCACCTGTCAAATAGGAAGGCAAATATTTCTACAAATACATGTCTGTCTGTCTGTCTGTCTGTACGTGGGGTGCAAGGTTGAAGACAGTAGCAAATGGCTCATGATTTCCCTTTGCCATGGCTGCGTCAGTCTGGAGTTCAGAGCTCTCCTAATCAGTTCCGAGTGGTTGGCTGTGGTCAGGGACCGCAGCCTGACCTCATGGTGGGGACACAACACCCCCCCAACAAAGTTCTGATCTCCAGGCTCTTAGAAAACCTCTGGGGAAATGTACTCAGGGAAATGTTCTGAGGACTTCATTATCAGTGCTGCCTGGCTGGGAAACGATGTAATCTCTGACCCTTGGCAGGAGTGAAAGCCCTTTATCTTCAGGTCTTTGCTCTGGGCAGGATCTCCCCATCCCCACCATGAGCCTTGCAGGTGGGCCTGTCCTCAGGTAAATACTTGCAAACAGTCACAGCCTCTCAGGCACTGCGCGCCCCTCATGGCTTCCTTTCTTTCACTCTCTTGTCAGATTCACCAGCTACAAGTCGGTTTCTTGTTGCATATCACGCTTCTGACCTTTGCTGCGCTTTTGAGCAAAATAGTGACTTGTCACAAATGTTTTGACAAATGGTTAATGTTTTGACCCATGTTGGTTCCCACTTGATAGAGCTCAGTGGGTAGGAGCTGGGATGTTGGAGCCAGACAGCCTGGGCAGGCTTCTCTGGGGACTCTGTGAAGCGCATGGTGATAGCAGTCCTTGCCTTGGGCACTATTCTTGCTGCAGGAGTTAAATGAGCTTCACCAAGTTACAGGACCTTTACTGCCTGTAAATTACTTAGCACATAGTAAAAGCTCATTCATTATTAGCTAAAATAAAGTGATAAAAAGCTATCATTAAATTGTCAGCACAGCCCTGCCGAGGCAACCTTTTAAGTATTGTTATCCTTCAGATGAAGACACAAGGTTCACAGAAATTGACTTAAGATAACTCACAGTACAAAAGCCAGGATTCAATCTAGGTTTTTGAGACTAGAGCTTGAGTGAACTCTTTCTCCAAAGCCAAGGCTTCTCAAACTATTGGTGGTGAAGAACCAAATTTTTTCCCAATTCCTCTCACATCAGTAGTTTTGTGAAATACGATAAAAATGGAGCCGGGCGTGGTGGCTCACGCCTGTAATCCCAGCACTTTGGGAGGCCGAGGCGGGTGGATCACGAGGTCAGGAGATCGAGACCATCCTGGCTAACACGGTGAAACCCTGTCTCTACTAAAAACGCAAAAACAAAATTAGCCAGGCATGGTGGCGGGCGCCTGTAGTCCCAGCTACTCGGGAGGCTGCGGCGGAAGAATGGCGTGAACCCGGGAGGCGGAGCTTGCAGAGAGCCGAGATCGCACCACTGTACCCCAGCCTGGGCGACAGAGCGAGTCTCTGTCTCTAAGTAAATAAATAAATAAATAAGAATGGATTCCAGAATCATGAAGTGAGAAAAAGGACATTTGAAATACAAGCATTAAAAAAAAAAATTGATAACAGGCATAAAATTACTCTTTAAAATTACTGTAAAAGTCACTTACACTCCATTTCTGTGCTTAACTCATTTTGCATCTTGAAAAGCCTTCTCAGCCTAGCACTTGTCTGCAGATCTCTCTTTCAGCAGCACTGTTCTCAGCTACCTGTTTCTCACCACTTGCCTGAGAATTAATTACCTGGGGTGCTTATTAAATGCAGTTTTCCAACTTCCCTCCAATATTCCCCCAACCTCCCAGACTACTTGGATCAGAATGATTGAGACAGAATTCAGGAACCCGCATTTTAACAAGTGATTTTAATAATTTGAATGTGCTCTGAGAATCATTGTGTTCCGCAATGTTGCCTTCTCTCTACAGATAATAGATAAGAGGGTAAATAGTGAAGGGAGTGCAGTGTTTTATTCCAGCCCCCCTTCTTGCCTGCCCCTTCTTTTCTAAAAAAAAAAAAAAA
>NW_016805666.1:603552-628541 GCF_001698545.2 Rhinopithecus bieti
AAAAAAAAAAAAAAATGTTCAAAGGCTTCCTTTCTGTAGAAGCTCACTGACAGAACCTACTTTCCGGGCTCAGCGCACTTCAACAAACAGGTATTGAGCGCAAACTGCAGGAGGCTGGGTAGTTGAAGAGCTGACCACAGGATGCTCACAAGTAGTAGAGAGTGAGTGTAGGTAGAAAAAGGGCAGACCTAGGGCATTTCTATGCATAAGGTGGGGCAGAAGAGGAGGAGCCAGCAATGAGACCAGTAAGGCATTATTGGTAAGGCGGAGGAAAACCAGAAGTGTAGGTTTTGGAAGCTAGGTGAAGAATATGCATTAAGGAAGAGGAAGTGACGGACTGCTGATGAGCTGAATAAGATGAAGACTGAGCATTGACCATTTGGTTAGCAATGTGGAGATCGTGGAGGTCCTTGTGACTGATAAGATCAGGTTCATGGAGATAGGGGAGGCCTGGTTGGAGTGGGTTCAAGTGAGAGTGGGAAGATGGCTATTGCAAACAAGCCTAGTCTCCTAGAAAGACAAGTCTTTCAAGGAGTTTTACTGTAAAGGAAAGAGAAATAAGGCATTTTAAAGAAGAGAAATGAGGTCAAGAGATTTAGGGTCAGGGCAGCAAAAGGGAGTTTATTTAGAACTCTGCAATGAATGACTCAATATGTGACTTCTGTAAAGTCGTGTATCTTTTAGTTAATTCCTTGAGTAAAACAGAAATAATTGTCTATCGTGACTTTTTTCTTCAAGCTCTTTAAGTCTCCCCACTCCCAGACTATATCATTGTCTAAGAAGAAAGGAGTTTGAAAATCAGTCTTGTTACATAGCTTAATTTGAATACATCCAAAAAATGACATTGCATTTTTTTTCATATTTGCTGAATCTATTTTTTGGCTGGAGTATTTTAAGGGAGATTTTTAAAGTAGATTTCATCTCTTACTACTTCACATGCACAGGACTTTTTCTTTATATAACCATAATACTTTTATATACCTAACAAAATTAACAATAATTTCTTAATATCAGATGACAACCAATCTATGTTCAGATATCCCCGTTTGTCCCCAAGGTGAATCAAACCAAGATTCAGACAAGGTATACATATTACATATTATTATATCTGTGAAGCCATTTGTGTGTGCGTGTGTGTGTGTGTGTGTGCAGCCTGGCTGTTTATTTCACCTGGGTGCAGGCGGGCTGAGTCCGTTTGTTTTTTATCCCATTTACCTGTTGATGAAACCAGTTCAGTTGTCCCATAGGAAGTCTTACCTTCTGGATTTGTCTGATAATTTTCCTATGGTGTTATTTAACTTGTTCTTCTTTCTTCTGTATTTCCTAAAAACTGGAATTGTGTATGAAGGCTTGATAATATACAGATTAAACATTTTGGGCAAGAATTTTTCATAGGTGGTTAGCAGGGCACGGTGGTGCGTGCCTGTGATCCCAGCTACTTGGGAGGCTGAGGCAGGAAAATAGCTTGAACCTGGGAGGCAGAGATTGCGGTGAATGGAGATTGAGACACTGTACTCCAGCCTGGGTGACAAAGCAAGACCTTGTCTCTTAAAAAAAAAAAAAAGAATTTTTCATAGGTGCTTCATATCACGTCACATCCAAAGGCACACACTGTCTAGACGTCTCACTGTTAATGATGCTAAAGGGCTGATCAGGATCACGTGGTGGCTGCTTGACTCATGAGAGGTGTTTTGATTTTGCTTTTTAAGAGCAGCAGTGTGTCTATATGTTGATGGGAGTAATCTTTGACAGAGGGATACTTATCAATAAAAAAAGGGGGAGGTTTTCTAGAACAACTTTCTTAAGTAAACAATAATGTGTAGGATCTAGTGGACACGTGTTGGTTATTGCAAGTGTTGGACATAGCCAGTTCATCGATAGTGACGAGGCATATGGACATAAATGCAGATAAGGGGGGCTCTGTTAGGGGGTTTGAGGAAGTTCTAATCTGGCAGCTTTTGCTTTCCCCATGAACGAGTAGCAAATTCATCACAGGAGATTGAGATTGAAAGGGGGAAGTCAGGTAGTGGGTGAGTGCCAGATGAATTGTCTGGAAAAGTAGCATGTGATTTCTGAGAAGCATTAAGGACCTCCTGGCAGTTAGTGATCATGAACTTGAAGTGAGATCAGTAGGCATTGTTGTGCAATTTTCTCTAGCCGTGCTCAGTGGCATGTTTGCCCATGTGGAGCAGAACAGAGGGTTGGATTTAACTGGGATTGGGTTTTAGCCAATCATGTGTGATCAAAAGAGGGCAAGTGACTCATTATAATGATTTTGACCATGGAATTTAAACTGTGTAGGAAGGGAAGTAAGAATATGGGGAAAGTGAGGGACAGTGACAGATGGAAGGATTAACCACAGAAGCTTGTTGGAGTTGGGGTACTAGTTGGAATAAGCTGCATAGACAGGAGTGGTAATTGGAGATGGGATGCCTGAACTCAGGATTATGAAAGGTATTTTTGGGAAATAACAAGATCAGAGATATGACCCTGGGAGTGAGTGGCCATGGTCACAATCACTGGGGTAGAGGAGATCAAAGGACTGTGAGGCCAGAGGACTAGAACATCCTATAGATGGGTATTAGTATCACAAGGAGTTATGATAGAAACAGTGTTGGAGCTAAAATATTCAGGCAATGAAGCACAGTATTTTGGGTTGGGGAGAAGATGGCTGCAGCCAGTAAGTGGGGTCATAGGTAGTGGTGTCTGCACAGGGTCTCTGTGAGGATGACATGTGTTGATGCACGTGGTGCTCTTCACTTTGAGGCTGACAAACAGCATGTATTCAACAAGTGTTAGAGGTTCTCCATCTGAGTCTACGTGGCTCCAGTGAGTAGAGCTTAAAACACTGGCTTTATAGTTATTCGTTTTTTATTTTATTTTTGAGACAGAGTCTTGCTCTGTTGCCCAGGCTGGATTGCAGAGGCACAATCTCAGCTCACTGCAACCTCCGCCTCCCGGGTTCAAGCAATCCTCCCGCCTCAGCCTCCCAAGCAGCTGGGATTACAGGCACCCACCACCACACCCAGCTAATTTTTGTATTTTTAGGAAAGATGGGGTTTCACCATGTTGGCCAGGCTGATCTCGAACTTATAACCTCAAGTGATCTGCCTGCCTCGGCCTCCCAAAGTGCTGGGATTACAGGTGTGAGCCCCCGTGCCCGGCTGCAACACTGGATTTATTTTTACAGGGAAGTTGATTTTCCTTAACTTTAAGATATTTCTAAGAGGCAGAGCTGCTCGCACAGTTGTGTGTGGTCTGGAGTGGTAGTAAATTCCCTGTCATTCAGTGTATCCAACAGACAGAATGAACGTTTGCAATGATGGTGCCGTCAAGGAGATTCTGGCAACTGAAGGTGATGGGTAGGTAGGTGGGTGGGAGGGAGTGACTCTAGCAATTGAAGGCAGTGGACAGCGGGGAGGGATGATGGCAGGAGCTAGCCTCATTCTTGCATTCAAACATGACTGAGCATTTCCTAGTTGTGATCCAGGAGCTCTCAATCTGGTTAGGACAGATCCGCAAACAGATAAATGTCACATAGTTTGATGAGGGGAAGAATAGGCACTATGGAGTGATGCTGATCATCTCTGTGAGGCCAAGGAAGGCTTAGGAGTCAAGGAGCAGTTAAGCTGGTGTTGGAAGCTGAGTGGAAACAGCCCCATGGGAACAGCATGGGAAACGACACTAAGCTGAAGAACTTCTTGTGCAGAGCTGCAAAGGCATGAAAGAGTCTCCGACATTTAGAGTGCCATTCCACTTAATCTGGGCAAATTACTTATCTTCCCTGTCTCAGTTTCCCTGTTTGTAAAAATGGGGGTAGTAATGGTATCCACAGAGGAAGGGACGGTGGCTGTTGTAATCCCTTTGAGTGGATTATCTTTGTTTTTGAGATGGAGTCTCGCTCTGTCGCCCAGGCTGCAGTGCAATGGTGCGATCTCGGCTCACTACAACCTCCACCTCCCGGGTTCAAGTGATTCTCCTACATCAGCCTCCTGAGTAGCTAAGATTACAGGCACCCGCCACCACACCTGGCTAATTCTGTATTTTTAGTAGAGACGGGGTTTCATCATGTTGGCCAGGCTGGTCACGAACTCCTGACCTCAAGTCATCCACCTGCCTCGGCCTCCCAAAGTGCTGGGATTCCAGGCATGAGCCACAGTACCCGGCTGAGTGGATTAACTTACTTGATTCTGTAAGTCACACTATGAGGTAGGACTTGTTGTTATTACTGTTTCTATTTTACAGATAAAGATGTCTTAAATCTTGAGTCTTAAGGGGTTGAGTAACTTGCTCAAAGTCAGGTACCTGGTGAAAGGCAGTTTGGGCTCTTGTCTTGATAAATCTGATTCCAAAGCTTGTATTATTCATCCCAAAGCTATAGTCAGTGCTTGGCACATAGCTAGTGCTAAATAAATGGTAGTTGTTATTGCCGGAATTGCTAAAGTTTCTCACCCAGATTGTTGAGGGTTCTGTTATCACTTCTACAGCTGGTTAAAGATCTGTAGTGCTGCTATCTCATCAGCAGCAGGGACTAGTTTTGGAAAGCCCTTGTCACCTATGATAAATCTAGATAAGTTGCACCACTTTTATTTCAATTGGTTGATTTTTGAGAATCTAAAGTGGAGAGTGATTTTTATCTTCTTAGAGGGCAAAGTGTTTTGAGCAGATGCAGTTGATGTGAGGGAGGAAGAGCTGGGGTTGATGCACTTTTCTGATGTCTGTGGGCTGTATCAAACAAAAAGTTTCATGTCCTGCCTGCCTGCTGGAGGATGGTAGCAAACCAGCATTCACAGGCAGGAGGTGTCATCCAAAAGTCTGGTGACTGCCCACAGTGTTTTCTACATGGGGCTAAGAAAGAGCCTCTTCCATGAGTGATCCTGGGAGAAAGAGCTGTCAACCCGTCACCCATTTATTCATTCAACAAATGCATACTGAGAGCTTATTACGTGCCAGACATTCATCTAGTGTCTAGAGATACCCCTGGAAAGAACAGAGAAGAAGGTTGACAAGATTCCTGTTTCTGAAGCTTATATTTTTAGTGGAAGGAGACAGACTAATCAAATACTAAATGAATGCCTACATAATTACAAACACTCATGCCACAAAGGAATTCATGCCATGAAAATGTCAGAGGGATAACTATCAGAGAAATTTTCTGACTCTTCCAAGGATGCTGCCCAGAAAACCGTTCTTTGAGTTGATGAGGAGAGCCCCAAATGTTTTGACGCAGGGCAGAGTGGCACCTCTCACTTTTTCCCTGGTAGTCATACCTAGGGCTTGCCTGCCTGCCTGCCTCCTGGTCATGAAGAGCTGGGGTTCTCCCAACTTGAACTCCTAGCCTTCAACAGAGGATTTTCTCTTGGTTCATGGGGTGAAGTCAAGTATGTCCATATGGCTTCCTCTTAGTTCTGTTAATGCTAGATCTCCTAGGACAGGCCTTGAAGCCAGGTTAATATTGTGCAGCAAGTTGATACACAAGGTCGAAGTGTATTTTTAGTATTGCTCCCAACAGTTTTGCCTTAATTATTCAAGTAACATAATACAAATAATAAAGGAAGTTAGCCAGGCATGGGGGCTCATGCCTGTAATCCTAGCACTTTGGGAGGCCGAGGTGGGTGGAACACCTGAGGTCAGGAGTTCAAGACCAGCCTGGCCAACATGGTGAAACCCCGTCTCTACTAAAAACAAAAATTAGTTGGGTGTGGTGGCGGGTGCCTATATTACCCAGCTACTGGGGAGGCTGAGGCAGAAGAATCGCGTGAACCTGGGGAGCGGAGCTTGCAGTGAGCCAAGATTCCACCACTTCTGCCTGGGCGACAGAGAGAGACTCCATCTCAAAAACAAAGAAGAAAATAACAAAGGAAGTCAAACTGATGAGAATTAATCTTTCATCAGTTTACCATCAATGGTATTCAAGTCTCAACCATTTACATTTTTTCTAGACAGTTGGACATACATACCTTTTAGTCCCCATCTGAGTACACAGATAACATTTTCTGTTATGCTTTTTTCATTATAAGATTTTAAGTATTTTCTTCCCTATTACTATATAAATTCATACACAATTGTATAAATTATTTCAGGTGGCTATACCGTGGTTTTCTCATTTCCTTATTGCTGGATGCTTAGTTGTTAACAGATTTTCACCTTGATAAATAAGTTTGACATTAAAAATTTTTATTTTTGGCAGTGTTATTAGGAAAGTTTATAGTGCTTAACACTTACTTCAAAAAGAAAGATCTCAAAATAACAACCTAATATTGCACCCAGAGGAACTGGAAAAAATATTTACCCCAAAGCTGGCAGAAAAAGAAAAAAATAACCAAAATCAGAGCAAAACTGAACAAAATTGAGACACAAAAATTCATACAAAGAATCAACGAAACCAAAAGTTGGTTCTTTGAAAGAATAAACAAGTTTGGTAAACTATTAGCTAGATTAACAAAGAAGAAAAGAGAGAAGATATAAATAATCACAATCAGAAATGACAAATATGACATTACAACTAATCCCACAGAAATATGAAAGATCTTTGGAGACTACCATTAATACCTCTGTTCACACAAAGTAGAAAATCTAGAAGAAATGGACACCTTCCTGGAAACTCACAATCTTTCAAGATTGAAGCAAGAAGAAATTGAAACCTGAACATACCGATATCAAGTTCTGAAATTGAGTCAGTAATAAAAAACTTACCAATCAAAAAAAGCCTTGGACCAGATAAATTCATAGCCAAATTCTATCAGACGTACGAAAAAGAGCTGGTACCAGTCCTCCTGAAACTATTCCAAAAAAGTGAGGCAGACAGATCCCTATCTAACTCATTCTATGAAGCCAGCATTACCCTGATACCAAACCTGGCAAAGACACAGTAAAAAAAGAAAACCACAGGCCCATATCCCTGAAGAAAATAGATGTGAAAATCCTCAACAAAATACTAGCAAACCAAATCTAGCAGGACATCAAAAGTTATCTCACTGTGATCAAGTAGGCTTCATTCCTGGGATGGAAGGTTGGTTCTACATAGACACATTAATAAATGTGATTCACCTCATAAACAGAATTAAAAACAAAAACCATATGATCATCTCAATAGATGCAGAAAAAGATTTTGATAAAATTCAAAATCCCTTCATTATAAGAGCCTTCAAGAAACTAGGCATCAAAGGCACATACCTCAAAATAATAAGAATCATCTATAATACACCCACAGTCAATATCATACTGAATGGGTAAAAACTGGAAGCATTCTCCCTGAGAACTGAAACAAGGGATGCCCACTCTCACCACTTCTATTCGGCATAGTATTGGAAGTGCTGTCCAGAGCAATCAAGCAAGAGAAAGAAGTAAAAGGCATCCAAACAGGAAAAGAACACAAACTGTCTCACCTTGCTGACAATATGATTCTATACCTAGAAAACTGTAAAGACACTGCCAAAAGGCTTCTGGAACTAATAAACAACTTCAGCAAAGCTTCAGGATAAAAAATCAGTGTATAAAAATTCATGGCATTTCCATAACCAGTAACTTTCAAGCTGAGAGTCAAATCAACAACACAATCCCATTTATAATAGTTGCAACAAAATTTTAAATACCTAGGAATACATCTAATCAAAGAAGTGAAATATCTCTCTAAGGAGAACTACAAAACTCTGCTGAAAGAAGTTATGGATGACACAAACTAATGGAAAAACATTTCGTGTTCATGGAGTGAAAGAATCAATATCATTAAAACAGCCACACTGCCCTAAGCAATCTGTAGATTCAACACTGTTCCTACCAAGCTACCAATGTCATTTTTCACAGAACTAGAAAAAAAACTATCCTAAAATTCATGTGGAACCAAAAAAGAGTACAAATAGCTAAAGCAATGCTAAGCAAAAAGAACAAACTCAGAGGTATTCCAGTACCTGACTTAGAACCACACCGTAAGGCTGCAGTAACCAAAACAGCATGGTACTGGTACAAAAACAGACACATAGACTAATGGAACAGAATAGTGAACCCAGAAATAAAGCCACATACCTATAATCATCTGATCTTTAACACAGTCAACAAAAATAAGCAATGGGGAAAGAACACCCTATTCAATAAATGATGCTGGAATAACTGGCTAGCTGTATGCAGAAGAATGAAACTAGATCCCTTCCTTACACCATATACAAAAATTAACTTAAGATCAATTAAAGATTTAAATGTGAGACCTCAAACTATAAGAATCCTAGAAGAAAACCTAGGAAACACCATTCTGGACATCAACCTTGGGAAAGGATTTATGACTAAGTACTTAAAAGCAACTGCAACGGAAACAAAAATTGACAAGTGGGATCTAATTAAACTGAAGAGCTTTTGTGCAGCAAAAGAAACAATCAACAGAATAAACAGACAGCCTACAGAATGGAATAAACTATTTGCAAGCTATGCATCCAACAAAGGTCTAATATCCAGAATCTCTACAAGAAACTTAAACAATTGAACAAGCAAAAAACAAATAACAACATTAAAAAGTGAGCAAATGACATGAACAGACAATTCTCAAAAGATGCATATAAGCTGCCAACAAATATGAAAAATGCTCAGTATCACTAATTATTAGAGAAATGCAAATCAGAAGCACAGTGAGATACCATCTCACATCAGTCAGAAAGGCTATTTTTAAGTCAAAAACACCAGATGCTAGGGAGGCTGCAGGGAAAGGGGAACATCTACACTGTTGTTGAGAAATGTAAATTAGTTCAGCCACCATGAAAAGCAGTTTGGAGATTTCTCAGAAAACTTAAAAACAGAACTACCATTTAACTCAGCAATCACATTGCTGGGTATATATCCAAAAGGAAATAAATGTTTCTACCAAAAAGAGACATGCACTTGTGTGTTTATTGCAGCACTATACAGAATAGCAAAGAATGGAATCACCCTAGGTGCCCATCAGTGGTGGATTGGATAAAGAAAATGTGGTACATATACACCATGGAATACTACACAGCCATGAAAAAGAACAGAGCCATGCCCTTTGCAGCAACATGGATGCAACTGGAAGCCATTATCCTAAGCAAATTAATAATGCAGGAGCAGAAAACCAAATACCATATGTTCTCACTTATAAGTGGGAGCTAAACAATGAATACTGATAGACATAAAGATGGCAATAATAAACACTGGGCACTACAAGATGGGGGAGACAGGGGAAAGAGTTTAAAAACTAATTATTCAGTACCTGCATGGCAGGATCAGTCATACCCCAAGCCTCAGCATTGTGCAGTATACCCAGGTAACAAGTCTGCATATGTACCCTCTGAATCTAACATAAAAGTTAAAATTATTAAAAAAAAAAAAAAACCCTTTTCTTCTTTGTATGCATATTTCTTTATAGAACTCATATTCTTTATCTCATTAATCCTCTTTCAATTGTCATCACAACTATGTAATGTAGAGAATCATTTTACATGTGGGGAAACTGAACTGTATAATCTTTTTTACTTTTGAATTATTTATTTATTCACTCTTTCTTCCTAGAAGTACAGTACGTGGTCCTTAGCCAGGAGCTGTTAATTCTATGGTCTGAATACATTCTAGAAAGGTTAAATTAATTTATATGATCTTTTGAATGTATATCAGTTTAATTATAATCTGTCCAGCAACGAGTATTATGTAGAAAACTGCTGACTAATGTAAATTCTATGAACTAGTTTTTTAGTATTCTAGTTGCCCCTCTTGGGTTTCTTTCAAGATTGACCATAACTTTATATGCTTGTTAATGGTGCTTTTTATTTTGTGATATGTCTGTTCACGTTGATGACCTCTTTATTTTGGGAAACTTTTACTGTATTAATCCTTTTTATATTTTGACTTTTCCTTTTTATTGTAGTTACAGTATTTTTCATTGTATAGATGTTGACATTTTCTTGCAACTGAATGTATTAAACTTTTCCTTTGCTGTTTTCCTACATTGCATCAAAAGAAGAAAGAGCTGACAAGTATATAATTATATTTTTAGCTGTTTTTTGTTGGTTTGTTTAGAGACAGGGTCTCACTCTGTCACCTAGGCTGGAGTGCAGTGGCGCCCATAGCTCACTGCAGCCTCTAACTCCTGGGCTCAAATGATCCTCCCTCCTCAGCCTCCTGAATACCTGGGACTACAGGCATGCACACCTGGCTTATTTTTAGCTTTCTAAAATTACATTTTTATACTTTTGTACATTTTTTCAAAGTCAAAGAATAATGAATGTACATTTTAGAAATGTACATTTTACATACATTTGGAATATATGTAAAATGATAAAAAATGAAAACATCTATTATTCTTACCATTCTGAGTGTACTTTTTTCTAGTACTTTTCACATTTTAAAATGTGTGTGTTTTTTTTTTCTTTCTGAATTTGGATAGTATTTATAGTTTTATAACCTATTTTTTTCAGGTAGAATTATACTGACTGAACTTTCATATATTATTAAACATTCTTTGAAAATAAAGAATTTTTGGAAAATCTGTCTGAAGTTTATTTCAGGATGGACCTAATTGCTCCCTATTTATCTCCAAACCAGCGATTAAACAATCTGTTCTTCCCAGGTTGGTCCATGGTGGCTGCTTTAGCTTTCTAGCCCATTCTTATCTGGTGTCAAGTCTATTTCTTTCATTCTTTTTTTTTTTTTTTTTCTTTTGAGACGGAGTCTCTCTCTGTTGCCCAGGCTGGAGTGCAGTGGCGTGATCTCGGCTCACTGCAACCTCCACCTCCCGGGTTCAAGCAATTCTCCTGCTTCAGCCTCCCTTGTAGCTGGGACTACAGGCAGGCACCATCATGCCTGGCCAGTTTTTTTTGTATTTTAATAGAGATGGGGTTTCACCGTGTTAGCCAAGATGGTCTCGCTCTCCTGTCCTCATGATCCTGATCCGCCCGCCTCAGCCTCCCAAAGTGCTGGGATTACAGGCGTGAGCCACCGCACCTGGCCGGTGTCAAGTCTATTTCTAGGCTATCTGTGCTGTTCACAGATCCAGAGCATTACACCTTTAATGTGCTCTTCTCTCTTTTTTTTCTGAGCCCTGGAGGTTTCCTGGGTTGAGACCTAGCCTAGCTCTGCAGAGGCACCTTTCCATCTTGTTAATGTTTAACCCTGCCTCTGCTGGAAAACAGCGCTCACCTCCTCTCTTTCTCACTCTTATTTTTTGCCTTTGCAGATGAGTTTTGATCATCCTGAGAAAAATGGGCCTTGGCCTCCAGACCCAATAAATCTTCCCTCCCATGGAGAACAGTGCTAATTCCTGAGGACCTGAAGGGCCTGTGGCCCCTGGGGGATTAACCAGAAGCAGGTAAGGAACACACAGAGGCATGGGCTAGCAAAGGTGTACATTCCTGAGTAAAAGCTGGTGTGGCAGATGTGCTGACAGGGAATCTCAGGATCTCAGTATCTGGCTACAGCTTTGCTGTTTTCTTTTTGTGTACATTTTTCAGTCCTCTTTAACTGCTGATTCAATTTGGGTTTGGTTGTGGGATGTAGAGAAATGGCTTGTGCATTTCTAGTAACTATAACTGTAAGATTTAAGTTATTCTGTATTTCAGTCAACCGTTCTGAGTTCCTACTACGTGCCACAAATGCAACTGGTATTGAGTATGTCGTGATGGGTGGGTCGGGACAGGATTTCCTTGCTTTGAGCATTGATTTCTGCCGGTTCAGTGTTGGCCGGTTCTTTGAAGGTGGTAATGCAAGTTGCTATCTTCTTCCTCTAGGAGCCTCATGATGATTGTAAAGACTCTCTGATACAATTGCATCAGTTCAGTAATCTTTCTTTGAGTATCCGCTCTGGTGCAGCCACTGTGCTGGGTACTAGGGTTTCAGAAAGGATGCTGGGAGGAGTTTTCCTTTAGCAGCAAAGTCAGGCATGTAAAGCAAGCATTACAGAGCCCTGGCTGGCAGCAAAGGGGAACAAGGCTAGTGCAGAAGGGGAGGTGGCCTCCACTGACCTTCAGAAACAGAAAGGTGATGCTGTCAGAGCTGGCAAGCACATGGACAAGGAGAAAGGGTGCAGTCAGTGCAGACACCTGGATGCTTAAGAACACAGTCTGGTGCGATTGGAAAATTCAAAGCTTGGTCTGTTTTTCCAAAACATTTATAGAGAAAAGTTTGCTCCTCTTTTCCTTCAGCTGTGCCATTTAGTGAAAGCTTCTTCAGACTCTGCCTTCTTCAAACAACTTGAGAGATGAGAGAGGGTCTTGCAGTTATAAGTGCCTGTGACCAGAAACTCCAGCCACCTGGTGGACTTGGAGCCTCAACCAAGGGTGGTGTCAAGGGACCACAAGAGCCCTGATGTGGGATTTCAGACGAGTGCCCTGAGGCCATGGCAGGGCACAGGCTGTGAAGGCTGAGGCCATCTGATGGTTGCAAGACTGTCGTTGGACCCAGCTATTTGGAGGAACTCTTCTTTCCTGGGAAACCACACCTTGGAGAGTAGGTACTGGGCAGCTGCTCCCTGAGCCTCCACTCCTGTGACAGTGAATCAGGCCCTTCCTGCCTGATGTTTCATTCAGACATGTCAAAGTCAAGTTCCAAGTCCACTGTTTCCAAATCACTCATGCAACTTTGAAAGTTACTTGTATTTCCAAACCTCACAATACTCAGCTATAAATGGAGCTCATAAAATCTGCTGGCTATAGTAAGTCTATAAAACCTTACTAATACGGAAAGTCCCCCTGAGTGGTAACACAGTGCACAGCAGGGATGGCAGGTGCAGCACTGATGGTGAAGGTGGCTTGTCTGCCACTGTCTGGCAGATCAAGTTGCCTCTCTAGTGACCTTGAGTCCGACTTGATCACACTGACTTCTCACTGCCCCTTATCACAGATGCATGTCCTTGGGTGGAAAGATGATGAACTTTTAGAGTCAGATAGACCTGGGCTGGAATTCTGGTTCTAGAACTGATTTGCTGTTGACGTTGGAGAGACCCTAGAACCTTGCTAAGCCTCAGTTTTTTTCATTTCCCAAAATAGGGTTGTCAATAACTCTATCATAGTGTTGTGGTAAAGGTTCAATGAGATATTGCAAGGAAAGTGACTACCATGTAGGAGGCCCTCCTTAAATGCTACTTGCCTTCTTTTCTCTGGTTCTTCTTCAGCTGTCATATGGTCATGTGATTACCTGTGTTGGGTATCTGTGGAAATTGAATTCCTTAGTTTCTGGTGATAACAAGCATCCACCCTCCACTTCATAATCTTATATCTGAATTCTTCTTCCGCTGTGTACATTTAATCATTTCCACAACTTCAGCAGTCCAAGATAGGAACCCATCATTCCCATAGCCACTGGTTCCTGAGGTCTGGGATGGTGGAAGCACTGCTTTGGTTGGTACTACCAATGGATTCCAGGAATGAGCTGGATGTCAGTTCATGAAGGAGTTCCCAGGGAAGAGCCTGGAGCTCAGGGCTGCTGAGTTATGGCTGCGGCTTCACACCACCATCTTCACTATCCCCCATCACCTCCACATGGTCCCCAGGCTGAGCTGCTGCTCTCCTGTCTCTGTTCAGAATACCTCCTGTGCTTTTTTGCTTACCTTGTTCAAATCCAATGAATACCATCCTCTTGTTTTGTCCTCCCGACACTCTGCAAATCACATGGGGCAGAGAGAATTACTCTAAAAAACTCAGGAGCAGAAATATTAAGTGACCTGTCCAAGGTCACCAAGAATGGGGATAAGAACCCAGGTTTTGTGAACACCCAGTCCAGTACTGCTACTACCTTTTCCTATATCCGTAGGAGCAGGATCCATGGGAAGGGACCTCAGATGCCTAGTGGGTTAGCAAAACCCCGGAGGTGATTGCTTTGATTCACTATTGTAAATAAACCCAGTGAATGGGGAAAGAATGTAATGTTTTCCAAAAGATACAGACATTATTTGAGTTCAAAGTACTTCCAGTTTCCATTCAGTTACACAATAAATTCTGAGAAAACAAACTAGGTGTTTACCCAGAAATAAAGAGGACAATTCAGTCTCTATTTGCTCAATGAAATCTATTTTCCAGAGTTTTTTGCAGTTCTGTGCATATTGTAGTGGAAAGGTCATGGGTTATGGACTCAAGTCCACTTGGATTTGAACCTCAGTGCAACCATTTCCTCAGCTCTGTGAGCTTGGACACTTCCCTTGACTTCTCAGAGCCTCAGGTTGCTAATCCATAAAATGGAGATTATAACACCTTTAGGTTAGGAGATGCCCTTCGTATTAGATTATGCTATGCTTGGTGCCCCCAGAGTTGTGTCTCATGGTGGTCCTGGTTATGGCGAAGTTAAGTGAAGTAACATCTAGCATGCTTAATGAATTTTTGTTTCCATTTCCTTAGTTGGCTGCATGTCTGCTATCTTACCTAGATGTCCTAGCCTCTGTCATGAGGTGAGTCAGCTTCCTGTCTCTAGTGCTCTTCTTGCAGGGTACTGCACGAAACTATGTGGTGGAGATAACCCCTGATCTTCTCATGCAGGAGTCCAACATCTCAGCCCTTAGAGAGATGCGTCACAAATCTATGGCATCATCTAGAACGAGAAGTCTTTTTCTGGCTATTTTGAAGGTGTGTTGGCCACTTACTATTTTAGAAAGTTTAGGTTTGGTGATGTAAAACAGTCAGCCTGCTCTTTTTTAATCTGTTTTTTTTTTTCCAAGCTGCATGGCTTCATTTAACACATGTTGCAAAGCCCTAGGAAGCGAATGATTTGCAAGATGTGGTTTCTGACTTCAAGAAACTCAGAGTGCATTCAGGGAGGTAGACCAAGGCAATCAGAGACTAATGTTCAGCATAGAAAAAGTAATGATGGGAGGACATATAATAAAGTGTTCATGGCTCAAGAGGAAGAAGGGAGTGTCCGAGGGACTACTGTCCAGGTTCAAAGACCTAATTGAGGCTGACTTTTGTCAAGAATTACTTAACAGGCTGCAGAGGTGGCTAGGAGGTAGACCAGGGCTGGAATTCAAGTCACCTCACTTGAAATCTATTGATCGGTCCACCTCATGCCACATTGGGTTTTTCTTCACATCATTTGTTTTTTCTTTGTCTCACCTTTTTTAGGCTTGTTTTCCTGCTCAGAACAAAGTGGCTTCCCTGAACACATCTTCATTATGATTCACACCAACTTGAAGAAGAAGTTCAGCTGCTGTGTCCTGGTCTTTATTCTGTTTGCAGTCATCTGTGTGTGGAAGGAAAAGAAGAAAGGGAGTTACTATGATTCCTTTAAATTGCAAACCAAGGAATTCCAGGTGTTGAAGAGTCTGGGGAAATTGGCCATGGGGTCTGATTCCCAGTCTGTATCCTCAAGCAGCACCCAGGACCCCCACAGGGGCCGCCAGGCCCTCGGCAGTCTCAGTGACATAGCCAAGGCCAAACCAGAGGCCTTCTTCCAGGTGTGGAACAAGGACAGCTCTTCCAAAAACCTTATCCCTAGGCTGCAAAAGATCTGGAAGAATTACCTAAGCATGAACAAGTACAAAGTGTCCTACAAGGGGCCAGGACCAGGCATCAAGTTCAGTGCAGAGGCCCTGCGCTGCCACCTCCGGGACCACGTGAATGTATCCATGGTAGAGGCCACAGATTTTCCCTTCAATACCTCTGAATGGGAGGGTTATCTGCCCAAAGACAGTATTAGGACCAAGGCTGGGCCTTGGGGCAGGTGTGCTGTTGTGTCGTCAGCAGGATCTCTGAAGTCCTCTCAACTAGGCAGAGAAATCGGTATGTTCTGGGCTTGTTCTGTAAATGGCAGTGCTTATTGGGACTGGCTGGGCATATTGATGGTATGGGAGACAAGTGGCCCAAGTGTGGCTCAGTGGACCAGTGGAGTGGACCCAGGGCAGTGTTTTTTTCAGAGTCACAAGTGACACAGAGGGAATTGAACAGATGGCACTCTAGGCCCCCAGCATCTTTATCAATTCGAAGAGTTTCATTATTGTTTCCTAATATTTTTAGTTGATATATAATAATTATATATATTTATGGGGATATTTTGATACATGTATTCAATGTATAATGATCCAATCAAGGTAATTAGAATATCTACCACCTTGAACATTTATTGCTTCTTTGTGTTGGGAACAGAATAGTTTTATTTTGTTCTGTTTTAAATATTGGAATTGTGCAGAAGATTTCGTTTGAAAAGAGAGTTCCGCTGCTACCAATAATCAAAAGCCTACAATTGACCTTTGAAAAGACTTGAAGCATAGATCTCTACATCATTTCCGGGTTCTGAAATTCTGTTGTTTTACCTGATTAATGGAGGACTCTATTGGCCTCAACAACCTGGGTAATTTTCAGCTTTTCTCTTTGAAAAGATTTAATTGGGTCAGCAAGTCTTAACTGGGGGCTATGGACCAACTTCAGAGGGTCATAAATCCCTGCGATTGCACGTAAAAATATCTGTGGATTAGGTGTGTATAATGTGTGTGTGTATGTGTATGTGTATGTACATGTGTATGTATGTATATGTGTATGTGTATGTATATGTGTATGTATATGTATATGTACATGTGTATGTATATGTATGTATGTATATGTGTGTATATGTACATGTGTATGTATGTATATGTATATGTGTGTATATGTATATGTGGATGTGGATGTGTATGTATATGTGTATGTGTGTCTGTGCATTTTTCCAGGAAGGGAGCTTGTAGATTGCAGTTTATTCCCTAAGGGATCTGTGACCCAAAAAGGTTTCAGAGTCACAACATATTAATTTGCTTTTCTTGAAACCCTTTGTAGTGAATCAAGATAGAAAGCCTCTCTATATTTGTAAACCCGTGTAACAGAGAGCCTTATTTCTCTTACGCTGAATGTGTTTTCCATTATTTGAAATGAATCAGCTAAAGAAAGCAAAGCACAGGAAGCTGTGCTCCCCTGTCAGCCTGGAGGTACTGGAGCAGGTGAGGTCATACGTCTCCTTTTTTATTTCCTTCATTGGATTGCCAGGAAAAATGGTCTGAAACCCAGAACATGCTCTCAAAGAAGAAAAGTAGGCCCAAATTGGATTCTCTAGAGCAGAAATGAATGGTGAGATCACAGTTTCTACCTCCCCAAATAGGCAGCTGCCCTGCTGGCCAGCCCCACCTCAACTTTTGCTTCTGTACTTTTGTTTTTTCTTGGACTTTGTTTTCAAGAAACTAAATGTGATTGGTTTTTGTTCATCCATAATGGAGCGAAGTTTCTTTCTTTCTTCTCCATTTTTGCTGCTTATGTTTGGGATATCCTAGGTATTAGCTGATCCTTGTTCTTCACGTCAAAGTTAACATTGCGTGCCTGGCTGAAATTATACTGAAGTTTGAGACGGGGCCTGATACCTCTGTGAACTGGAACTACAGCTTTAATTTTATGCACTCCTTAAAGGTTTAGAGTGATTTAAATAAACATTAATAATAAAATAATATTTTCTATAGACTGCAGTTTCAACTTCAAAATAAGGATTTCCACAGAAGGACTTTGATTCTGAGATGTAATAAAAGTTACATGTTAGACTTCAAATGTTCTGCTATTATAGGGTATATATCTTCTTGGCATTTTGTCTAACAAATATTTTAAGACATTCATTCATGTATTATTTTATTTATTCATGGATTCATCAACAATACAAAGGGGAAGGGGAGGGGGAAAGGAAAGGCCCTTTGTTGAAGCCTGAGTTGCAGGCAGCGTGCCAGGCCCATACACTTCCTCCTGCATCTGGAATTTGTTGAGTCTCTTCCCAACTATTGAATGGATCAGATTATTTCAAATGGTTTTCTTTTACAAATAACATTGCTGACAAGCAGGGTTTTTGTGCAGATAACTTAGGTGACCACTGTTGACATTCAACAGGGAAATATCCTTAGAAGTGAGGCTAGAAGACACGAGTAAGAGACATTTTATGATTTTTTTTTTTTTTTTTTTGTCCATAGCAAGATTTTCTATCAGAGAGAGTGTAACAACCTACTCTGCCTCCAGCAATCTCATAAACCAGCCAATGGTGGGCTCAGTCATTTTCAGTTATTTTTGATAGTTTACTCATACATGTTAAGTATCTTAGATTTGCTGGAATTTTCATGTTAAACAGTAGCATAATTTTAAAACACTACCATTAATACAACTGATGCTTATTATGCATCTGCTGTGCATAACATGCCTTGCTCTTTTCATCCTCCCGGAAATCCTGTGAGGTTGATAAGATAATTGGTCTCATTTAGCTGCAGAGCTAAATGCGGAGGCTCAAGTGGTTACACCACTGGCTAATAGCAGACTGGGGTTTGAAAGCAGAGTGCTTGCTTCAAAGACCCCACTCTTAGCGCCTCTGCTGTTGTGCCTCGTAATAATTGTAGCTTCATAATAAAATTTGGTATGATTTTTCTTTTGTTATGTTAAAAAATGTCTTATATTCCTGTCTATTAGCTGTCCTAGAGAAGAAGAGAAGGATATTCTGAGTTAAAGCAAAGGCAAGAAGCAAAGACTGCATGGGGAAAAGTGCCCCGTGTGTTTGGGCATCACAAATAATCCTGTTTGGATGGCATGTGGGGCCTTGTGGGTGAAGACGGGTGAGGAACGAGGCCAGAAAGGTAGCTAGGCATTAGCTCTTAGAGAATGCTGACAGTCACAATAAGGACTTTAGGTTTCCTTCTTTAAGCCATGGAGAGCCCTAGAAGGTTTTTGAACAAGGGAGATTTCTCACTTATACTCTATGAGTCCCTGTTTTGTACTGTATAATGTCTCCATTATTAGGGACTATCACCACATCCAGGTCAGAAGTGCCAGGCCTGCCCGGGCTGTGGTAGCCGTGATGGAGAGAAAGGACCTTACTTGAGAGGCTTCATGAAGTAAGAGGCAGAACTTACTATCTAGCTGGAAATGATCTTGAGTGAGAGGCAGGAGCCAGGATGTCTCGCCTGGGAGCAGGCTGTATCTTACCAAGGGGAGCAGGCTTCCAGAGGAACGCACATTCCGCTTTGGATGTTCTGAGACTGAAGTGTGTGTGGACTGCACTGGGTAAATATCTATGCTGTCAAGTATTTAATTCCAGAGAAGGGTCAGATGTCGAGACAGATTTAGAAGTCATTTGTATCAAGGTGAGATAATGGTTATAATCCAGGGAAGACGACCAATTAGAAAACCTAAGAAAAGGTTTACATTTAAGGGACAAGTAAAAGAACAGGGATAAGCAGGAAAAGTCAGAAGAGTCAGAGACTGGCTAGGGGAGAACTAGGTGTGCACCATACAATGGAAGGCAAAGGGGGTTATAGTTTGAGGGATGTTGGCTGTTGGTATCAAAGTCTGCAGAGGTGGGATATATTCTTGGGCAGAATAAGGACTGAGAAGACACCTGTGAACTGAGTAGTTTGGAGAACATGATCAGTTATATCAGGGGTCAGCAAACCCTGGTCTTGAACGCCTGATCTCAGGTGATCCACCCCCCTCGGCCTCCCAAAGTGCCGGGATTACAGGTGTGAGCTACCACGCCCGGCCTGATGGGCTTTTTTCTTAGAATCACGTCCAAACTTCATACCTGGACCCATGTCCCTGTACAATCTGGTTCCTGCCAACCTCTGTAACTGCATCTTTGATTTTTTTCCCCTTAACTCCTTGTGTACAGTCAAGTTCCTCCCCTCACTGTGGTCCTGACACTTGCTGCATGCTCTGGCTAGTGGACTTCTCTGAACCCTTCCCAAGCCTGGCCATCCTTTGGGTCTCACCTCCAAGGCACTCCCTGAATCATCACTCTATGAAGGAAATTCCCTCAGTGTCTCTGGCACACAGCTCAGCTTGTTGGTGTCACAGTATTCATCACAATCTGAAATTATCTTATATGTAGGTTGTTGTGTGTCTTTATTGTCTATCTCCGTGCAGTAGAGTGTAATATCTCTGATGGCATGGACCTTGTCTTTGTTGCTCACAGCCGTCATCTCCCGTGTCTAAAACTGTGCCTGGCATAGAGTAGGTGCTCAATCAGTATTTGTTGAGTGAGCAAAACAATTCTCCTTTCTTATGGTCAACATCAAGCATCCACTCTAACCTAAGCCTTCTGTGCTGGATGTTCTCCAGTTGCACCTCCAAATCCCACTCTCACCCTTTTCCATCTGGCTCTGTCCCTGAGAAATTGAAATTTTTTTTTTTTTTGAGAATAAATCTCATTCTGTCATCCAGGCTGGAGTGCAGTGGCACAATCTCGGCTCACTGCAAGCTCCACCTCCTGGGTTCAAGCGATTCTCCTGCCTCAGCCTCCTGAGAATCTGGGATTACAGGCACACACCACCATGCCCAGCTAATTTTTGTATTTTTAGTAGAGACGGGGTTTCACCATGTTGGTCAGGCTGGTCTTGAACTCTTGACTTCAGGTGATCCACCTGCCTCGGCCTCCCAAAGTGCTGGGATTACAGGCGTGAGCTACCGCGTCCAGCACAGAAATTAAAGTTTTGAACTGCGTTAACTGGCATTATTCACTCTCTGGATTTTCTTTGGGACTGGCCAGGAGAAGCACTGACATTAAGCTGAGAAGAAGACTAAGGTCAGGGCACCTATTTGGCCATGTTTCGCCTTGCAGAGTAAACTCAAGCTGAATCTTTTTCTTGACTGAAGGTGTCAGATCCTGCCAGGAGGCCCTCCCATCTTGGTCCTGCTCTCTCCCTTTTCCCTTCAGGTCTGTGAGATCCACGGGAAAGAGCAGAGCCAGGTTGGGATATTGACTCCCCCAGACCCCTTCTTGCTGGTTGGAGGTTGGCAATAGCTGTGTTCCTCTCCTAAAGGCAACAGCTCCCAATAGGTGTCCCTCCTCAACTCAGGGTCTGTGCTCATCAGGCCACAGTAGACCTGGGGTAGTAATGACTCTATACAGTCATCAACCGTGGGGCTTTAGCCTATTCCATGTTGATTTCTTTAAACTCTACCCTAACTTGGTAAGTAGTACTTTTATGAATCTCTCAATTACTCTGTTGGAGCTTCTCATCTCTTTTCTACTGGGATTCTCACCAATAATTTATTCATCTGTGAAATGGGAAAGTTGACTAAAGTTTCTGATGGATCTATGTTTCTCATGCAATTACTACTAATTTCTTTCGAACCAGTGACTGATTATGACAAAATGCATTATAATTCTGAGTTGTGCAAAGATATACCTCCTGCCCTATGTGCACTTCAGTGTACCTGCCCTGTAAGATGATAACAGTTGGGACTGTGCCCTTCTCAGGTAATTTTCAAACCATTTTGATGAAATTTTGCCCTAGGATTGAGGATAGGGTTGTGTCTTCATGAATGAGGTTTCTGTGTTCCTAAGGTTTAGTACATACATTGGAACTGAGAGAGAGAGGCTTTCATCCTTAATTCTGTGGATATCCTCTTTCTAAATCATCTTGTATTCAGTCAAACGCCCTCACTTCCCCAGATCCTGTGTGGATGAAGGATGACCCAAAACAAACCTGAATAGAACAATAGAGGATGCAGCTGACCTCCAGCTGCAGTGCAGATTTCACTGGTGAGCCCCAAACTTGCTTGACCAAGTAAGATTGGAAGAAGCTCTCATAGGATCACAGGGTTGGGATGGCTCCTTAAAGTCTTCCCTCCTCCACCAGATTGGTCGACGTTGGGTAGAAAAACTTTTCCTAGTCTTCCAAACACTGCTTAAACAGTTGCAAAGACAAGGAGCTAGCCCAGGAAGCTTAGGTTTTTCAAGATGGTCTGTTTGATTCTGACTGGATTTAGTACATTGTTTCTGACAATGGCAAAGAAAGAGAGAAAGAGAGGAAAGAAAGAAAGAGAAAAAGAAAGAATGAATGAAAGAAAGAAAGGAAGAAAGAAAGAGAAAGAAAGAAAAAGAAAAGAAAGAAAGGAAAAGGAAAGAAAAAGAAAGGAAGAAAGGAAGGAAAGAAAAGAAAGGAAGAAAGGGAGAAAAGGAAGGAAGGAAGGGAAAGAAAGAGGAAAGAAAGAAAGGAAAAGGAAAGAAAAAGAAAGGAAGGGAAGAAAAGAAGAAAGGAAGAAAAGGAAGGAAGGAAGGAAGTTAGTTTAGACCTATGACATCCTCTTCCATTTCTGCCACACCAGGTCTGTGACTCTTCCCTGGGCCTCAGGTTCCTAAAAGGAACACCTGGGGGTTGTCTTGGATGCCATAGTTAAATCCCATCCATTTGCTGAGCACTGCATGCTTTTCAGAGTGCAATGGGGTCCTTTGCACTTGTGGGATACACTGAACCTATCGTAGTGTTTTCATTTTTCTGACAGATACAGAAATATAATCTACTGGTGATACCAAGAGAATATTTGGTTTGTTGCTTTGATAACTGGAGTAGCTATTCCACTGTAAGTAGCACACTGGCTTTGTTCACTTTTCTGCTGTGCCCAGGCACAAGTGAGTGTCTTTGAATGGGCTTCAGGAATGCCACAGTATAGACCCCTTCAGCCCTTACAGTGGCTGGCAGACAGGTGGTCATCTCTGCCTAGGAGCTTTACCTGAGCACCACACAAATACTGCCATTTCGCCCTGTGGATCAGGATGCGGTAGATTCGGAAGCATTATTCCCTTGCCCCCTCCCCTTACCTTTCTCTTTTTCTGCATATTGCCAGTGCTCATCACCTCTTTTCTGTTTCTTTGTGGTTTACAGATGATCATGACGCAGTCCTGAGGTTTAATGGAGCACCCACAGCCAACTTCCAGCAAGATGTGGGCACAAAAACTACCATTCGCCTGATGAACTCTCAGGTAAAATTTCTTTTGTGCAGCTGTGGAGGAAGAGAAGGACCACAATGTGGGCTCTAATGTGGAATGTATCTACTGGGAGCACATCCAGGCTGCCAGTTAAGTCTCTTGATCTTCCTGAGTTCCTGATTCCTCACTGGAGAAGAAGACAGTGATTGCATGACCCAACCTGGTGATGTGTTTATTTAAAGAAAAACCCTTTGGTATCAGGTCTGCTAATGGAGGTGTCAGGTGCCCAGGAAAGTAGAGTTGAGCTGTCCTTGATGCTGCAAGGTCGTATCTGGAGGCTTGCATGAGGGACAGCAGAGCCCAGAACATCTAGGGGAGAGTGGGGAGTGTTGTAAAAAGTGAATGAAACAATACACATGAGAGCGCTTTATGAACTGTAAAATGCTCTGCAACTACTGTAAGACAGTGTCACCATGTAATTACATGTAATATGGCACTAGAATTCATGTACTGTATCATAAATTCCCCTGGATAATTAGGTTCCTGGAGTATTTTCAGGTAGCACGTGCTGATTTCTCAATACTAAGGGAAACTTGAGAAATACTCTTGCCACAGGGTTCTGTTAATAGATTTTCTTAGTGGGAAAAACTGTATTACACATATATCAAAATATCAAAAATTGCACAATAGGGCTGCAACCTGCCCATCTCACAACCACCACCATTTGCCTTTTTCTGAAGAAACATATGTGTTCTGGGTGTGTTTACGTCAGTGTTTAGTCTGCACACTTCCCTAGGAGTCCTGGGCATGGGGTGGATCCGGGAACGGATCAGAAATGCCTTTTCAGCGGTGTCCAGTGGAATGTGTGTGTCTTTCCTTCTCTACCAGGGCTCCATTTCCCTATATCTGTCTCTTCACTTCCTTACTTTCAGGAACTCACCAGCTAGGCAGAAGCTGCTTCCTGCACAGCCCACTTTCCTTTCGAAGCCCACAACCTTCAGAATTTTTTTTTTTAATTATACTTTTAAGTTCTAGGGTACATGTGCACAACATGCAGATTTGTTACATAGGTATCATGTGCCATGTTGGTGTGCTGCACCCATTAACTCGTCATTTGCATTAGGTATATCTCCTAATGCTATCCCTCCCCCTGCCCCTTACCCCACAACAGGCCCCGGGGTATGATGTACCACTCATGATTTGGCTCTCTGTTTGTCTGTTATTGGTGTATAGGAATGCTTGTGATGTTTGCAATTGATTTTGTATCCTGAGACTTTGCTGAAGTTGCTTATCAGCTTAAGGAGATTTTGGGCTGAGATGATGGGGTTTTCTAAATATACAATCATGTCATCTGCAAAGAGGGACAGTTTGACTTCCTCTTTTCCTAATTCAATACCCTTTATTTCTTTCTCTTGCCTGATTGCCCTGGCCAGAACTTCCAATACTATGTTGAATAGGAGTGGTAAGAGAGGGCATCCCTGTCTTGTGCCAGTTTTCAAAGGGAATGCTTCAATTTTTGCCCATTCAGTATGATATTGGCTTTGGGTTTGTCATAAATAGCTCGTATTATTTAGAGATACATTCTATCAATACCTAGTTCATTGAGAGTTTTTAGCATGAAGGGCTGTTGTATTTTGTCAAAGGCCTTTTCTGCATCTATTGAGATAATCATGTAGTTTTTGTCATTGTTCTGTTTATGTGACGGATTATGTCTATTGCTTTGCGTATATTGAACCAGCCTTGCATCCCAGGGATGAAGCTGACTTAATTGTGGTAGAAAACCTAAGCAATACCATTTGATGCACCGTTGGATTCAGTTTGTCAGTATTTTATTGAGGATTTTCGCATTGATGTTCATCAGGGATATTGGTCTAAAATTCTCTTCTTTTGTTGTGTCTCTGCCAGGCTTTGGTATCAGGATGATACTGGCCTCATAAAATGAATTAGGGAGGATTCTCTCTCTTTGTATTGATTGGAATTGTTTCAGAAGGATTGGTACCAGCTCCTCTTTGTACCTCTGCTAGAATTCGGCTGTGAATCTGTCTGGTCCTGGACTTTTTTTGGTTGGTAGGCTATTAATTATTGCCTGAATTTCAGAGCCTGTTATTGGTCTATTCAGAGATTCAGTTTCTTACTGGTTTAGTCTTGGGAGGGTGTATGTGTCCAGGAATTTATCCATTTCTTCTAGATTTTCTAGTTTATTTGCGTAGACGTGTTTATAGTATTCTCTGATGGTAGTTTGTATTTCTGTGGGATCGGTGGTGATCTCCCCATTTATCATTTTTTATTGCATCTATTTGATTCTCCTCTCTTTTCTTCTTTATTAGTTTTGCTAGTGGTTTATCAATTTTGTTGATCTTTTCAAAAAA
>NW_016805666.1:629503-660397 GCF_001698545.2 Rhinopithecus bieti
TAAGTCTCTAAGGACTTGCTTTATGAATCTGGGTGCTCCTGTATTGGGTGCATATATATTTAGGATAGTTAGCTCTTGTTGTTGAATTGATCCCTTTACCATTATGTAATGGCCTTCTTTGTCTCTTTTGATCTTTGATGGTTTAAAGTCTGTTTTATCAGAGATTAGGATTGCAACCCCTGCTTTTTTTTGTTTTCCATTTGCTTGGTAGATCTTCCTCCATACCTTTATTTTGAGCCTATGTGTGTCTCTGCACATGAGATGGGTCTCCTGAATACAGCACACTGATAGGTCTTGACTGTTTATCCAATTTGCCAGTCTGTGTCTTTTAATTGGGGTATTTAGCCCATTTACATTTAAGATTAATATTGTTATGTTTGCATTTAATACTGTCATTATGATGTTAGCTGGTTATTTTGCCCGTCAGTCAATGCAGATTATTCCTAGCATCGATGGTTTTTACAATGTGGCAAGTTTTTGCAGTGGCTGGTACCGGTTGTTCCTTTCCATGTTTAGTGCTTCCTTCAGGAGGTCTTGTAAGGCGGACCTGGTGGTGGCAAAATCAATCTCTCAGCATTTGCTTGTCTGTAAAGGATTTTATTTTTCCTTCACATATGAAGGTTAGTTTGACTGGATATGAAATTCTTTTCTTTAAGAATGTTGAATCTTGGCCCCCACTCTCTTCTGGCTTGTAGTTTCTGCCAAGAGATCCACTGTTAATCTGATGGGCTTCCCTTTGTGGGTAACCCTACCTTTCTCTCTGGCTGCCCTTAATATTTTTTTCCTTCATTTCAACCTTGGTGAATCTGACAATTATGTGTCTTGGGGTTGCTCTTCTCGAGGAGTATCTCTGTGGTATTCTCTGTATTTCCTGAATTTGAATGTCAGCCTGCCTTGCTAGGCTAGGGAAGTTCTCCTGGATAATATCCTGAAGAGTGTTTTCCAACTTGGTTCCATTCTGCCCATCACTTTCAGGTACACCAGTGAAATGTAGATTTGGTCTTTTCACATCGTCCCATATTTCTTGGAGGCTTTGTTTGTTTCTTTTTACTCTTTTTTTTCTCTAAACTTCTCTTTCCGTTTTATTTCATTGATCTGATCTTCAATCACTGATACCCTTTCTTCCACTTGATTGCATTGGCTACGGAAGCTTGTGCATGCATCGCGTAGTTCTTATGCCATGGTTTTTAGCTCCATCAGGTCATTTAGGGTCTTTTCTACACTGTTTATTCTAGTTAGCCAGTTGTCTAATCTTTTTTCAAGGTATTTAGCTTCCTTGCAATGGGTTCGAACATCCTCGTTTAACTCGGAGAAGTTTGTTATTACCGACCTTCTGAAGCCTACTTCTGTCAGCTTGTCAAATCATTCTCCGTCCAGCTTTGTTCCGTTGCTGGCGAGGAGCTGCGAACCTTTGGAGGAGAAGAGGCACTCTGGTTTTTAGAATTTTCAGCTTTTCTGCTCTGGTTTCTCCCCATCTTTGTGGTTTTATCTACCTTTAGTCTTTGATGTTGGTAACCTACAGATGGGGTTTTGGTGTGGATATCCTTTCTGTTGATGTTGATGCTATTCCTTTCTGTTTGTTAGTTTTCCTTCTAACAGTCAGGTCCCTTAGCTGCAGGTCTGTTGGAGTTTGCTGGAGGTCCACTCCAGACCTGTTTGCCTGGGTATCACCAGCAGAGGCTACAGAACAGCAAATATTGCTGCCTGATTCTTCCTCTGGAAGCTTCATCCCAGAGGGGCAACCACCTGTATGAGTTGTCAGTCGGCCCTTACTGGGAGGTTCCTCCCAGTTAGGCTACACAGGGGTCAGGGAACCACTTGAAAAGGCAGTCTGTCCATTCTCCGAGCTCAAACACTGTGCTGGGAGAACCACTGCTCTCCTCAGAGCGGTCAGCCAGGGATTTTTTTTTTTTTTTTTTTGAGACAGAGTCTCGCTCTGTTGCCGGGGCTGGAGTGCAGTGGCCAGATCTCAGCTCATTGCAAGCTCCGCCTCCTGGGTTCACGCCATTCTCCTGCCTCAGCCTCCTGAGTAGCTGGGACTACAGGCGCCCGCCACCTCGCCCAGCTAGTTTTTTGTATTTTTTAGTAGAGACGGGGTTTCACCATGTTAGCCAGGATAGTCTCGATCTCCTGACCTCGTGATCTGCCCGTCTCGGCCTCCCAAAGTGCTGGGATTACAGGCTTGAGCCACCGCGCCTGGCCCAGCCAGGGATTTTTAAGTCTGCAGAAGTTTCTGCTGCCTTTTGTTCAGCTACGCCCTGCCCCCAGAGGTGGAGTCTACAGAGGCAATAGGCCTGGCTGAGCTGCCTTGAGTTTCGCCCAGTTTGAGCTTCTCTGGCTGCTTTGTTTATCTCTTCAAGCCTCAGCAATGGCGGATGCCCCTCCCCCTGCTAGGCTACTGCCTCGCAGGTCCATCTTAGACTGCTGCGCTAGCAGTGAGCAAGGCTCTGTGGTCGTGGGACTTGCCAAGCCAGACACAGGATATAATCTCCTGTGTGCCATTTTTTAAGACAGTTGGAAAAGTGCAGTATTTGGGCCGGAGTGTCCCATTTTTTCAGGTTCCATCTGTCACGGCTTCCCTTGGCTAGAAAAGGGAAATCCCCTGACCCCTTGCACTTCCTGGGTGAGGTGATGCCCCACCCTGCTTTGGCTTAGCCTCCACGGGTTGCACCCACTGTCCAACCAGTCCCAGTGATATGAACAAGGTACCTGAGGTGGAAAAGCAGAAATCACCCATCTTCTTTGTCGATCACGCTGGGAGCTGCAGACTGGAGCTGTTTCTGTTTGGCCATCATAAGAATATTTTTATAATGGGATAGAAATTGAGGAACTTAACTTCTTTGTAAGTGGTCACGATCTTGTTTTTTTGTTTTTTCTCTAATACCTTTTTTTTTTTAAGAGAATCACTTTCTATCACTGTCACATCTTCCAGTCGCTTCTAGGCACTTGCAATGCCTGTTTGTTATTCAAATATATATTTTGGCTTTTGGTATTACTTTTATTACTATTATGGTTGTTATTATTATTTTTTTTTTGAGATGGAGTTTCGCTCTGTCACCCAAGCTGGAGTGCAGTGGTGTGATCTTGGTTTACTGTAACCTCCGTTTCCTCGGTTCAAGCGATCCTCTTGCCTCAGCCTCCTGAGTAGCTGGGATTACAGGCATGCGCCACCATACCCGGCTAATTTTTTAGTCTTTAGTAGAGATGGGGTTTCACCATGTTGGTCCAAATGGTCTTGAACTCCTGACCTCAGGTAACCACCCGCCTTGGCCTCCCGAAGTACTAGTATTAGAGGCATGAGCCATCGTGCCTGGCCTACTTTTATTAGTACTAGAAGAGATAAGATTGAAAGGAATGGACTGGCTAGCAATAAACTCTAGGGCAAATGACAGCTGAACTAGACTTTGAAAGATGGGCAAGACTTGGGGAAATAGCAATAGACAGGCACTCCAGAAAGTGGAATTGGCAAGACAGAGGAGAACAGGAAATGAGGGAAACGTTACACCACTCCAAGAGAAGCATAATAATCACTCCCCTATTAGTGATCAGGCTGGAGTGCAGTGGCATGATCATAGGAAATGAGGGGACATTCAGATACCCCTGGCTAAGTTGGAGGTGGAGGTGTGGAAGAATTGGCTGGTGTTGCCCTGTAGAGAGAGATGAGGCTGGACCTTCATGGCTGCTTGTGCTCTGGCAAGTCTGGAAATTCAGACAGAGGGTTAGGACCAGCTTTGCCCCTTTCCCTTCTCATGCCTAGTCAGAAACCCTGGAGCTGGAGAGCACTTTAGGGAGCACTAAAACCTCATCTCTACTTCTATATAAGATGCTACCTAAATATCCAGGAGAGATGTTCATTTACTTTTCATTCATTCATTCATTCAACAAATATGTTCAGTATTGAGTAGACTGTGGCAGTCAGTACGTAAACTCTATAGTTAGCCTGCTTGGGGTTGAAATCCAGCTCTGTCTTTTACCAGCTGAAGGATCATCAAGTTACTTCTCTCTAAAAAAGGGAGAATAATTTCCTTACAGGGTTGTTGTGAGGTATAAATAAGAAAAATCTGTGCAAAGCACTTAGAACAATACCTGGCACATGTATCAATAAACGTTAACTGTACTTACTATTGATATTTGCAGACACTGGTAGTGGAGGATGCAATTGTGAGCAAAACAGACTCAGCCTCTGTTCTTACGATGCAATCAAATAGTTTTACAAATAAATAAAGTTGCAAAAGAGAACTAGAGAAGAGAGTGGTCAAGGTACTAGGAGAGCCCTGAAAGGGGAGATATGAGCTATTCAAGGTGATCAGAATCCCCAGGTGGATGGTACTTGACTATGTAGAAGGAATGTGTGGAGGTTGAAAAGGGTGGGATAAGAGCTTTTCAGGAAGAGGCAACAGCATGGGTACAGTTTTGTGTGGCGGGAAATGGGGGACTGGAAGGACTCAGGAAGAGGTGAGGCTATGTGGGGCTATGTGGTGAGAGACAAGGCTAAAGGCAAGAAGGAGTCAAGCCATGGTGCTGCACTGAGGCATCTTCTTTTTTCAGTTGAGGGTGGGGGGGCTGGCCTGTCGCCCAGGCTGGAGTGTGGTGGCGCCATCTCGGCTCACTGCAACCTCCACCTCCTGGGTTCAAGCGATTCTCCTGCCTCGGCCTCCTGAGTAGCTGGGATTACAGGTGCCCGCAACCATGCCCAACTAATTTTTTTATTTTTAGTAGAGACAAGGTTTCACCATGTTGGCCAGGCTAGTCTCAAACTCCTGACCTCAGGTGATCCATCTGCGTCAGCCTCCCAAAGTGCCGGGATTACAAATGTGAGTCACTGCACCCGGCAGGGTGCAGCATCTTCTTTATGGCATGATCGGATTTGCATTTTATAACCATCAGTGGCTTCCATCTGATCAGAGGGGCTGCAGTAGATGAAGATACATAGGAAGGTCTTGCAGTGGTCTGGCTTAGATATGCTGATAGCTTGCACAAGAGTAGGGGTGAAGGTGAATGTGAGAAAAAAATGTATTTAAGGGCTACTTGGGATTTGCAGTCAACAGGTTTTAATGTCGCGTTGGATGTGAGCAGTAAAGGGAGAGGGACCAAAGGTGCAGCTCAGTTTCTTTCTTGTGTAACTTGGCAGCTGGAAGTCACTGAAATTAGAAGTCAGCCCCTTATCCCTGGTTTCACCCTCTGCAGTTTCATTTATTTGTGGTCAGCTGCAGTCTGAAAATATTAAATGAAAAATTCAAGAAATAAGCAATTCAGAAGTTTTAAATGACACGTTGTTCTGAGTAGTGGGTGAAATCTTACACGTCCTACTTTGTCTCTTCCTCATCACAGGAAGAAGGATGAGTACAGTACAATGAAATACTGAATAAATAAACCAATTCAATAGAGTAGCAGGATCCAAAATCAACACACAAAAATGTTCCTTTTTTCTGTTATATGCCATAGCAATGAATGATCTAAAAAGGAAATTTAAAAAACAATTTCATTTACAATAGAACAGCATAAAAAAGCATAAAGTACTTAACCAAGGAGGTGAAAGACTTGTACGATGAAAACTACAAAATATTTCTGAAAGAAATTAAAGAAGACACAAAAACCTGGAAGACATCCCATGTTCACAGATTGAAAAAAGTATTGTTAAGATGTCAATAATACCGAATATGATCTGCAGATTTAAGGCAATCGCTATGAAAATCCAAAAGATACTTCTTTTTTTTTGCAGAAACAGAAAAAGCCATTCTAAAATTTATATGAAACCTCAAGGGACCCCAATTAACCAAATAATCCTGAAAAATAAGAAGAAAGCTAGAGTTCTCTCACTTCTTGATTTCAAGAAATATATATGTTGCAATAATCGAAACAGTGAGGTACAAAGACAAACATATAAACCATTGGAATAGAAAAGAAAGTCCAGAAATAAACTCTTGTATGTACACTTAAATGATTTTTGATGAGTGTGTCAGGATCGTTCAATGAGGAAGACAGTCTCTTTAAGAAATGATACTGGGAAAACTGGCTATCCACCTGCAAAAGAATAAAGCTGGACCCTTACCTAACACGAAAAATAAAAACTAACTCAAAACGGATCTATGACCTAAAACCTAAACATAGACCAAAAACTATAAAACTCTTAGATGACAACATAGGGCAAAAACTTTATGACATCAGATTTGGCAATGATTTCATCATTATGACACCAAAGGCATACATACGTAACAAAGGAAAAAAATATACAAGTTGGACTTTGTGAAAATTCAAAATAATTATATATCAAAAGGTCCTCTCAACAGAGTAAAAAGACAGCACACATATTAGGAGAAAATATTTGCAAGTCGTCTATCTGATGAGGGATTAATGTACAGAATATATAGAACACTCATCAAACAACGATAAAAAAAAAATCAAAGTACCCAATTTAAAAATGGGCAAAAGACTTGAATGGACATTTCTCCAAGATATACAAATGGTTAGTAAGCACATGAAAAGAGACTCAACTCTTTTTTGTTAGGGAAATGCAACCCAAGAATACAACACAGTACCACCTCACACCCATTAGGATGGCTTCTATGATCAGAAATTGGAATCTGTGAGCACTGTTGATGGGAATGGAAAATGATTAGTCACTGTGGAAAACAATATGGCAGTGCCTCAAAAACTTAAACGTGGAATTACCATGTAATCTAATAATTCTATTTATTGGCATATATTTACAGAAATTGAAAGAAGGGTCTTAAAGCGATATTCGTACCCCCATATTCATACTACTGTTATTCACAATAGCTGAAATGCAGAAGCAGCCCAAGTGTCTGTTGATGCGGAATGCATACGCAAAATCTGGTTTATACACATAATGAAATATTATTCTTAAAAAGGAAGGAAATACTGATATTGGCTACAACATGGATGAACCTTGAAGACATTATGCCAAGTGAAATAAGCCAGTCACACACACACACACACAAAATACTACATGAATGGCGGTTGCCAGGGAATGTGAGGTGGGAGGGGGAATGGGGAGTTATTGTTTAATGAGTATAGAGTTTCAGTTTTGCAAGATTGAAAAAGTTTTCGAGATGGTTTGTGGTGATAGTTGCACAACAATATAAATGTACTTAATATCACTGAACTGTACACTTAAAAATGGTTCAGATAGTCAATGTTATGTTATATGTATTTTAATACAATGTTTTAAATTGGAAAAAATGTCAGTAAGGGAGACAGTCACAGAAGGACAAACACTGCATGATTCCACTTTATATAAACACCTGGAGTAGAGACAGAACGTAGAATGATGTTTGCCAAGGGCGAGGGGGAGAAAGGAATGTGGAATTGTTGTTTAATGAATACTATGATTCATTTTGGGAAGCTGAAAAAGTTCTGGAGATGGTGGTGATAGTTACACAACAATATGAATGTACTAAGCTGAATATTTAAAATTGCCAACATGGTCAATTTTATGTTATGTATATTTTATAAGCTCTTTTTAAATCAACAGGGAGAAGCCAGTCGATAGAGGGAGAAAGTGAATATACTAAAAAGAGGAGAAAATGATTTAGTTACCCAGAACATGGTGGTGGTGGAGCCAAAGCGTAGTGGAGGATGACCCCCTGCAGGAGGGAGTCAGAGGGAAGAAGGTGGGAGTGGCGTAGCTGGAGGCAGTTGGTATTACAAGGATGAGAGGGCTCCTATTTTTTCTGCCAAGTGGGATGCAAGGCCAAGTCAGAAGGAGGCTGAGTGGGGAAGAGGTTTTAGTAGAGAAGGTTTGAGCAAAGAGATTGATAATTGTCATTGGGGTGAGTGGGACAGTTAGTAAACCTGATGGAGTGGGATTTCCAGGTTATGCTGGGCTACTTCGAGCTTGAAGAGAATGAATTTAGAGAGAAAGCAATCTCTGTTTGATGCATGGATGGCAGGATCTGGAGGTGAGCAGGCAGCAGCAAAGAAGCGAGGGGAGAGTGGAGGAGCCCTCCCTGAGCGTTCTCTTGGACGGTGGAGGCTACCTACTCTCTGAGCAACTCTTCGTGATGTTTCAGTCTTCTGCACTGTGAAGAATGAAACCCCAGTCCTGCCAAGATTCTGAAACTGTATTTAAGGCCAAAGTAAGGTTGCCTGGGAATTCAGAGTACTGGAGTCAGACAGGCTGTGATCAGATCCCTCCCGCAGCACTTCCTATGTGAGTGACTTGAGCAAGTTGCTTTACTTTACCTTTCTGAGCCTCAGTTCCCTTACTCGTAAGATAGAAATATGAATAGTTACTATCCAGGGTTTTTTTTTTAGGATCAAAGGAGTTACTATGTGTGGAGCATGTCACCTGGAGGCTGGTATGCAGCAAGTGCTTTGTAAGTAGTAGCGATGGGCACGACTGAACCTTCAAGGTCTGCCTCTGCCTCTTTGCGAATGACTCCACCTTCCCAAATCCCAACAGGGAAGGTGAGTCAGTTTGAGACCACTTCAGAGGCATCTAGCAGAAGGGAGGCAAGACTTCTGTTAAAGGATAATTTTTAGGGAAAAAAGGGTAAGATGATGACTCTCATACAGATATAAAAATGAATTCATCATGAAGATTTTATTTTACTCGTATGATGGAACCAGGTAGATATTACAACTGGTTCAAAGGAAAAGTCAAAGCAACACAAATTTGGAGTAAAGGAGTGAAACTCGTTTTTCTGTGAGCTAAGGCAGGTGGGGGGAGGAGTCCGTTGAAGCTCTCCTGAGCAGCGTCCTGCCCAGTAGGCACATGGATTAGTTGCCTGCGGTTCACAAAGGGTTGCAAAATAGCTCCGGTGGAATCAGAATCTGATAGGGAGGAAGAGTGTGCTCAGAAAATGCATGGCTTTCTACTGAAGCAGATTTGTTTTTCCCCTTACACTTCTAGGTCTCTGTGCACCATTGTGCCAGGGCTGAGAGGAAGGTGGCCCACTTCCTGGGATACGCTACCCACCCTCAAGGGAGCCTTTCCTGCTTCTTAGGCAAATCAGCTCTCTTTTCTCACCTCCTGTAAGCAACACTAAGTATCTGGCTGTTCCTTTCGTACTCACGTCCTGGCCGCTCCATGACGGCACTTGTTGTGGTACTGAACTGTGATGGACGCTTTCTATCATTGCCCTTTCTTACCTTCATATCCTAAAAAGCCAGTGGTCTGTCTTCTCTATCTTTTGTCCTGGTCAGTTATCCTAACTATTTCGTGTCAGTTTCTGTGGATTAGCAAACAGGGTCCCCACCCCCACTGCACAAGGAGAACATCTGGCACCCAGAAGTCACTGAGAGAATAGCTGTTGCTTTGGTAAAATTCTGCCTCTGAGTGGCTTGTTCTCTTCCCAGAGGGAGAGGTCCTCCTGACAGCAGCTCTCTTCTTTTTTTTTGAGACAGTTTTGCTCTTGCGCTCAGGTTCGAGTGCAGTGGCACAATCTCAGCTCTCTGCTCTGCCTCCTGGGTTCAAGTGATTCTCCTGCCTCAGTCTCCCAAGTAACTGGGATTAGAGGCACACACCACTATGCGCAGCTAATTTTTGTATTTTTAGCAGAGACAGAGTTTCGCCATATTGGCCAGGCTGGTCTCAAACTCCTGACCTCAGGTGATCCACCTGCCTCAGCCTCCCAAAGTGCTGGGATTACAGACATGAGCCACCTACACCCGGCTCAGCAGCTCTCTTCTAAAGCCATCTGGACCCACATTTGTTCAGCTCCCATCCCTTTGGCCGTGATGAGGGCATGTAAAACAAAAAAGGCACTTTTCTTACTGAGAAGGTGGCTTTTTATAGAGAATGTGTCATACTGTTAGGTTTCAGGCCAGCAGACCTAGTCAGGCATGTGACGCTTCTGTGCCAGGTGTGGCTATGAGAGTCAACAAGAAAAATGATATATGTAAATGGGTGGGTCTTGAAATAAATGCAGTTTTGACTGTAAGTGTAAGACAGTTTCTGTGAGACTCAACTCAGTACCTCCTGTACCCAGTGAGCCCGACAGAGAAGACAATGTGACAAGAAGACCCAATGGCTTCCTTGGAAGCTTTTGTGCTAGCTGGAGAGAGACCTACTTCCTATATGCCTAGCGACAGTCCATGCTGACTGGACTGCAACCAGGACATTTCCAGATTACTCAGTGGGGCTTATCTTGAAATAATAGTTGATGCCATTTGTTAAATATATTATATATACCATCTAAGGGTCTTACATGCCTTATCTCATTTGATCTTCGTAGCAAACCCTGTGAGGTATGACCCAACCACCATTTTCCCTCAGAACCCAGACTCCCAGAGTTTGAGTGAGTTGCTCAGAGGAGCCCAGAAAGTCAGTGACAGAGGTGGGATTTGGATCTAGGTGTTTGCCACCAGCACTTTTTTAAATCACCAAAACTTTCTGGAAGCTCCAACTTTTCTCCTCAAGATACCAAAAGACAGGTATCTGGATGGGTTGGCGGGGCGGGTGGGAGGCGGCGGAGATTTCCATCAACAACAGGTCTAAAACCAGCGATGGGGAGCTGCGTGATTTTGATGGAACCCCTGCCATACAGTCTATTAATATAATAATTGGAACTAAAATTTAAATATGATGGCAATTATGAGTTCTGGGACCTCTTGATTTGGGCCAGCAGACACACTCTCAATCACTATTTCTCTGAATCAGAGAAAGGATGCCTTCAGGCTGTTCCTTCACATGGCTTTTCCTCTGTGTGTGGTAGAAAGAGAGAGCTCTGTGGGTCTCTACTTGTTGTAAGGACACTGGCCCCATGGCATTAGGGCCCCACCCCATGACACATTTAATCCTAATTACCTCCCTCACAGTCCTATTTCCAAACAGGGTACTAGTAACATTAGGGATTAGGGCTTCAACATATAAATTCTGGGGGCACACAATTCAGTCCATAACAGAGGGAAAACAGATCTGAGAAGAAAAAAGTCCAAAATACGCACAGTGGTAATATCTGAAAATGTGTGTGTGTGTTTGTTTCTATTATTGCGTTTTCTAACTGTCCCCAGTGAGCGTTTGTTACTTTCTAACTGAGAAGGTTACTTTAAACAGTGTCTTTAGCAGCAGCACTCCATGCCTTGGTGTAGCCTTTTCCTGGCAGATGTTCCCCAGGGCTCTGCCGTTCTGCCAATGACTTATTCTCAGCATGAACTCCTCCCCTGCCCCCTAAGAGGATCTCCAAACCCAGGTCACACTCCCCCTGCAGGTAATTGCAGGCATTTGAGAACAGCTTTATTCTTCCAGGAATAGCTGGTCCCCTCAGCAAGGCCTTACAAGGGGGTTATGTCTAAATAAGGCACCTGAGGCCAGGAGATGTGAAATGGTCCATCTAATACCATGGAGTGAGTTAGACACAGAGCAGGACTGGAACCCATGCTTCCAATTCCCCATCCAGTTTTAAGGCAATCTCTTTTCTTTTCTTTTTCTTTCTTTCTTTTTCTTTTTTCTTTTTTTTTTTTTTGAGACAGAGTCTTACTCTGTCGCCCAGGCTGGAGTGCAGTGGTACAATCTTGGCTCACTGCAACCTCCACCTCCCGGGTTCAAGTGATTCTCCTGCCTCAGCCTCCCGAGTAGCTGAGATTTCAGGCGCTGGCTACCACGCCTGGCTAATTTTTGTATTTTTAGTAGAGACGAGGTTTCACTATGTTGGCCAGGCTGATCTCGAACTCCTGACCACAACTGATCTGCCCGCCTCAGCTTCCAAAAGTGCTGGGATTACAAGTGTGAGCCACTGCACCTGGCAAGGCCAAAGGCAATCTTTTTTTTTTTTTTTTTTTTGGTAGAAAATCGTTGCACTTCTTATAGTCAGTATTAATGTGGGTAGTTCAGAGCCATGTTTAAAGTTCCAGGAGGGGAGTGCTTGCTGGCTTCTCCCTTATCCCTCCACCAGATCCCAGCCCCAGCCACTTTCTGTTTTTCTCTTCTCTGGATAAAACTATCATTCATCTTCACCTATTTCCATTTTCTTTTTTCTTTTTTTTGAGACGGAGTCTCACTCTATTGCTCAGGCTGGAGTGCAATGGCGTGGTCTCGGCTCACTGCAACCTCTGCCTCCCAGGTTCAAGTGATTCTCCCAGCCTCCTGAGTAGCTGGGATTACAGGTACACACTACCATGCCCAGCTAATTTTTTTTTTTTTTTTTTTTTTTTAAGTAGAGACGGGGTTTTATCATGTTGGTCAGGCTGGTCTCAAACTCCTGACTTCGTGATCTGCCTGCCTCAGCCTCCCAAAGTGCTGGGATTACAGGCATGAGCTACCGTGCCCAGCCACCTATTTCCATTTTCAGGGATTACTGTCTCTTTCATCTCAAGTAGCTCAAGTGAATCACTGTTTCTCCGTTGGGTACAGGAGGACTGAGGGTGACCTGACCCTCATGGTGTGCTTGCTTACTTGAATGTCTGATGGTTTTATGGGTGTAGTCCTGCTGGAGCAGAAAGAATATTATGCTCTAGTTCTAACTGTGCCCCAAACTCATCGTAGCCTTAGACAATTCTCTTATCTCCCTGGGCCTCAGTTTACCCATCTGGAAAATGATGGGTCTGAATTTAATACCTTGAGTATCTTCCAATTGTGACATACTACAACTCAGGCAAGAAGCAAATTCTGCTAACACTCCATACTCCTATCCGGTGTTCTCTGACATCCTTCCGCAGGAGCTGTGGTACCCTACCCCACCCACATTGTAGCACATAGAAGTGTGGTCTCTGGGCTGGGCATGGTGGCTCATGCTTGCAATCCCAGCACTTTGGGAGGCCAAGGGGGTTGGATCACGAGGTCAGGAGATCAAGACCATCCTGGCTAACACAGTGAAACCTCGTCTCTACTAAAAGTACAAAAAATTAGCTGGGTGTGGTGGCACACATCTGTAGTACCAGCTACTCGGGAGGCTGAGGCAGGAGAATCACTTGAACCTGGGAAGCGGAGCTTGCAGTGAGCCAAGATTGTGCCACTGCACTCCAGTCTGGGTGACAGAGCGAGACTCCATCTCAAAAAAAAAAAAAAAAAAAAAAAAAAAAAAAGGGGGGTCTCTGGAGCCAGACATAACAATCAAATTCAGACCCTCTTACTTATTGAATGTGTAACTTGGACAAGTTACTTAGCATTTAGCATCTCTGTTTCTTTAATTATAAAATGAGCATATTAACACTTACTTCCTGGGGCTGTTGTGAAGATAAACTGAGTTGAGGTGTGACAGTACCTAGCATGTAGTAAGCATCATTAAATGGCATCTGTTGTTTTCATGTATTGTAAAGAAGAAAGCTTCATGCATCTCTTGGAATTTCTGAGGACAGTGAAGCCACAGCTGGGATAGTCTCAGGGAGCCAGGAGTTGCTGGCCTCCTGCTTTGCATACTAACAATTGCTGGAAAGGGGCTATAGCAGGGAGAGACATTTTTTTAAAATCCCAGTTATTACTACTCCTCATGAGTATGTGTATATCACCTGGCATCAGTATTCTGCACAGAAAGAAGCATAGCTAAAAAAAGACACTTTGCTTTTAATATACCAGCTGTTTTCAGGGGAACAGGGTGGATGGGGATAGGGAGTACTGGCCCTCTGTCCTCAGGCCTCCCTGTCACCAGCTCAGTCACATCTATCTTGCAAATCCGCATCTAGCAGGAAGCCTGCTCTGCCCTTGGACTACAGCCCTGAAAGGCAGTTGTAAATTACCATGTTCCCAGTGGAAGGAGGACAGTACTTAAAGTTACAAGATGTGGGTTCTGTTCTTAGTTCTTATGGCCTGGCAGCCGGGGAACTCTAGGCCAGTAGTCTCATCCTCGAACTTCCTTTTCCAAGACAGAGTCTCACTCTGTCACCAGGTAGAGTGCAGTGGCACGATCTTGGCTCACTGCAACCTCTGCCTCCCGAGTTCAAGCAATTCTCCTGCCTCAGCCTCCCAAGTAGCTGGGATTACAGGTGCCCACCACCACGCCCAGCTAATTTTGGTATTTTAGTAGAGACAGGGTTTCACCATGTTGGCCAGGCTGGTCTTGAATTCCTGACCTCAAGTGAGCCACTGTGCCCGGCCCTCATCCTTGAACTTCAGATTCCCACTCCACCTCACTCCCATAGGCATATACCAGTTGTTCCTTTTTCTCTGTTCTTATGCAGGAAATGGCCTGAGGTCCAGGAGTCCCCTTGGATCTCTTTTTCCCTCACTCTCAACATTCAATTAGTCTTCACCTCTACAGCCGACAATTGTAACTTCTTTTCTTTGTTCCATTATTTCTTAGGTTACAATAGGAGCTTCTATGTCGTCTTCTTTTTTCTAAAAATACTAATTCAGAATTCTAGCGTGTTTAGATCTTCCTTACTTAAAACCCTTTCCTGGTCCCCATAACCTATTGAAGAAATCCTAAGCTCCCTGGCTTGGTCTCTGTCTACATTTCTCTGATCCCTTCCAGCTCTTTCTCTGTATCCTAGCCATAACAAACTACTTGCAATTCCCAAACAGGGTACACGCTGTATTAGTTGTTCCTACAAGAGACAGGAACACACATCCCCCGACACTAGCTTAACAAAACAAAAAAATGTATTTCTCTCTCATGCAAAAGAAGTCCAAAGGTAGACATTCCGAAGTTAATATGGTGTTCCAGTGTCAGAATCTAAGTTCTTTCTACTTCATGGGTTTGCCATTCTCAGCATATGACTTCCACTTTATGGCCCAAAATGACTGCTCAAGCTCCAGCCATCACAACCACATTTCAGCCAGCAGGAAGAAGGAACAAGGAAAGGCATAACCTTGCCTCTAAGGATAGTTCCTGGAAGTCACACTTGCTTACATACCATTGGCCAGAGTTAGTCACCCAGCCATATTTATCTATAAGAGAGGCTATGAAATTTTTTTATTTCAGGGAATCTATTTTAGGTTGCCATGTGCAAAAGTAAAAACCAGACATATTGGTGATCAAAGAAGAGAGAATGGATACTGGGTGACATCTAGCAGTCTCTGCCACACACTCACAGATTCAGGGGTTTGCACTTGGTTCCCTTTGTCTGGGACATCCCCTCTCTCATGCTTACAATCTCCGCTTGGCATCTCTTTTTTGCCCTTTAACACACACCACCACCACCTCCGCTGTTTTTTTTTTTTTTTTTTTTTTGGAGATGAAGTCTCGCTCTGTTGCAGGCTGGAGTGCAGTGGCGCAATCTTGGCTCACTGCCAGCTCCGCCTCCTGGGTTCAAGTGATTCTCATGCCTCAGCCTCCCCAGCTGCTGCGACTACAGGCACCCACCACTATGCCCAGCTAATTTTTGTATTTTCAGTAGAGATGGGGTTTCACTGTGTTGGCCAGGATGGTCTCAATCTCTTGACCTCGTGATCCGCCCACCTCTGCCTCCCAAAGTGCTGGGATTACAGGCGTGAGCCACTGCGCCCGGCCCAACACTCGCTCATTTTATGGCCATCCTTGTACTACCTCTGTTTTTGCACCGTCAGAGTGTGTTAACCATTGTTCAATTGTCCACCTTTCCTGCTACCCTGTGACCTCCTGGAGGGCAGGGACTGTGTCTTTCCTTTGGCTCCTCAGCACCCAGTATAGCTGCACAATCTCCCGCCAAGGTGGACCCACCACCAGTATTTCTTGTCCCAAAGAGATATTGAGGAAATGAGAGTATATTCTTCAGGCTTCCAGGAACTTCCTTACATCTGTAGGACGGTATGGGGATGGGGATAGCTCAGTGATTGTAGAGGCTTGCGGCAGATTGCTATTCTTTGGGTTGCACACGGGCCGTCTCCCTTGCCATAGTTTTTTCCAGATACTGCAGTGACATTAATTAGGTCTCAGCCTTGGTGATGTAGACCAAGATGGAGAGGGATTATTGTCGTGATTCTTGCTTTCATGTCAGTCAATTCTTGATTTGATTTCTGCCATTTATTCCTCTCAATTTTTACCTGGGCAACATCATCTCCCACCTGCTTTTCAAGGTGAATGTTGACAGCTGATTTCATATATTGGTTCTGGCTTTCTTAAGAGGGACATGGCTCCCTTCATTCAAAGTAGCCTTTGGGGCTACTTTTCTTTCTCATTCACTCATGATTTCCATTTGATCCACAACACAGCTCCTGTTTGAGAGAGCAGAGCAAACGTGTTCTTCCCATTTCACAGATAAGAAAATCAGGGCCTAGTAATATTCTCTATTTGCTCAAGATCATAGGAAAGTTAGTAGCAAAGCCAAGAGTTGTTCCTGGATCTTTTTGTATCCAAGACCAGTATCTTTTGCCATACTTTTCTTTATTTTGATAAATAATTAACATTTACATGCATAATTTCCCCCCAGAATTTGGATTCTTCCTTAGGATAGATTCCCAAACATGGAATTATTGAGTCAAAGAGTATAAATATGCTTTAAAAAAAAAAAAATGAATACATTTTGCAGAATTATTCAAGCTAGGTTGTCACATTCATGTTTAAGCCAGGTAGGTGTAACTACCCATATGCAGGCCAGCCCAGGAGCCAGTGTGGTGGGGAAGGGCCATAGCCAGCCATCGCTGGTTCCCTCAGCCAGCAGAGGCACACATGAACTTCTCACCGGCCTGGTGAGAGTCTCCTGTTGGGAGGTGCGCATTTTTGCACGCACTCTGGCCTCTCAACACAAACTGAATATTTCATCTGGTGCTCAGCCACAAGCACAGCCATCTGTTCCAGTGCTGCAGAAACTATTGGCTGTGCTGGACTTTGTGAGAGATCCTGTGTCAGTCTCCATCACGATGTGTATGTAGTGTACTGGACTTTCTAGGTGACTGAAAGGATTCCAGAGATAATTTTGATTATATGAGTCCCTGACTTCAGACTCTATTCTTGTGACCCCCACACAAGGTGTGACTCCAGGAGGCTGGGATGCCATGCTGTTTTCACTGTACCCTTGCCCCTGAGTGGATGGAACCCTTTCTATTCTATGGCTAATGGCGTGTGATAAATGTCCTTTCAGTTCAACGCCGTGCAGGCTGGCATCTTTACCTTTCTTTCACTGAAGTTAAGTGCCACACCAGAACTTAGAAGCCTCACAAGGGACTCTGGGGTCTCAGGCTGTACCTTGTGCTGTGTCAGCTATTACTTCATGTCAAACAGTTGCATATGAATGTTCAAGTGACAGCTTATTTCTTTCTTCCTGCAGTTGGTTACCACCGAGAAGCGCTTCCTCAAAGACAGTTTGTACAATGAAGGAATCCTAATTGTATGGGACCCATCTGTATACCATTCAGATATCGCAAAGGTAAGTGGGTGTCCATGGGAAATAGGGGTTGAGCTTCCTGTCTGTCTACAGATTTTCCTGATTGCCTAGGTTTTTAAAGTCATGGCTGACATTGGCTATCCCTAAAGGCTGGGTATTTGAGTTTTAGGATACCCCATTTCGTCTGGACTAGCAGATTCAGAAGTATTCCTGTCCTATGCCAGCTACTCTCCTTGCCCTGCCAGGCACTGCCAGGTATTGTCTCCCAGTTATAGTATTTACTGGGATAGTGGCTGGAGCTCCCAACATCTGGGGTAGGTTGTTCATTAATGCAATTATTCCTAATGAGCATCAGCAGAACGCGAGAGTAGTTGCCATTACTCCTGTAAATAATATTAGCACGCTTATTTCACACTTCCAGTATCCAGAATTCTTCCCATTTCACTCTCATAACAATTTAAGGAGGTCGATGGAAGTGTGGTTGTTCCCATTTTACAGACGGGGAATTGGAGGGTGGAGAATGAAAGTCCCCATCCTAGGGCTTGATTTACTAAGCAGAAGGCGCAGATCTGCAACAGCAGCTCTTTCCAGGGAAGGAGACCTGAGTGGAGGCCTGCTGGATTCTAACCTCTCTGGAGTAGTTCTCTCACTGTTCATGCATGTCAGTTGGCCTCTCTCTGATACAGGCTGCTGTGGCCTCAGGACCATGACTCCTGAGAAGGGCAGAGAGCACTCATCTTGGGACACTTAACTCTTAAGTTGGCTCTACCAATGCCTGACAGGCTCTGGCGACCCCTGGCACCCTCACTATCTGACTTTCAACAGTTTTGCACCGATCTCACTTAGAACTCAAATTTGCCTAGGTCGGGACAAGGACTCTGAACCCATAGATGTGGCAACCTATGCTCTAGTTTTCTCCCCTTTAAAAATGAGAGATGGGGCCAGATGGTAGCTGGGGCTCTTTTCAGCTCTGATAGTGTTCCCGGACTCTGATCCTGAAGCCTGAGGCTGATCCTGGGTCGCCAAGCTCAACTCTCCCCAAAAGCACAGGCTATAGGTGAGGCCCCACCCTGCTATCCAGTGAAACCTGTGACCGGAAGAGAAGCCTGTAGTCCGCTGCAAGAAAAGGGCTGTGCCTCAGGAGCAACCTTGTTGGTCCTTTCCCCTCCCCATGGCCACTGATGAGCATGACTCCTGGGGGGAGCAGCTCACTGGCCCATTTCGCCCTTGAAAGGACCACTTCTTTCTTTTTCAGTGGTACCAGAATCCGGATTATAATTTCTTTAATAACTACAAGAGTTATCGTAAGCTGCACCCCAATCAGCCCTTTTACATCCTCAAGCCCCAGATGCCTTGGGAGCTGTGGGACATTCTTCAAGAAATCTCCCCAGAAGAGATTCAGCCAAACCCCCCATCCTCTGGGATGCTTGGTGAGTTCATGTCGGGGAAAACACCTTGCGTGTTTGTTTCTAGAAGAGATGAGCTTTTTGTCTGAGGTCTCATTCATTCATTTGTTCGTTCATTTGTCCGCTGAACAATTGCTAGAATTTTGCTCTGCTTGTACACCGTGCCAAGTTCTATCTAAAATACAGAGATGAATAAGATAAAATTCTTTTTCCTGAGGGTATCTATTGGGGAGGTCAATCAGATGTCTGAGGCAATATTCAATTTGTGCCAGAAGGGAGAGACAACCTGGGGTCATAGGAGAGAGGACACCTTCTAGCTGGACAGTCGCATATAGCCTCATGGAGGAAGTAGCGTTTGGTAGGCTTTGGAGAGGGGAGAATTTGGCAGAGGAAGATGGAGGGAAGGGAAGCCACCAACAGGGGAGGGAGGCGGGAAAATGAGGAGCGGGGCTGCACCTCAGATGAGGGGAGCAAGGCACTTTTCTCAGGTGTACAATTTAAGGGGTACCCCTTAAAACTCAGTCATCAAGATAAATAATATTTTAGTACAGTATCTTCAGAAAACACAATTAATGTAAAAATTCTGATGAATGAAATATCAAATATTTAAATAAAGATAGGATCAGTAGCAGTGCTGTGCAGAGTTTATTGGAACAATGCTGGCCAGGGGCCTCTTCTTGGATTTTCTCCACACCTCATCATACAGACTGTGGAGTGCTCCTGTTCCAGCTGTCCCTTTGCCCAGCCAAGGGAAGAAAAGTCTTCCCTCCCCAACACTGTTTCATGTAAGTGCTGTAAGGAAAAATCTGCTCCCAAATTGCACCATCCAAGAGGTTCTGCAGGATGTCACAGTGCTAGAAAGTGCTAGCTACACATGATGGCACTGTCTCCTCAATCAGCTCAGTAATCTTGTCCTATTTCTTCAAATAAATTACTCCATGGATACACATTCATTGGCTGATTGATGAAGTCATTTAATCTAGTAGCATTTAGGGAGCATCTGTTATTCACCAGGCCCTGGCCTAGGTGCTGGGGATTCAAAGGTGTATAACGCTCATACAGCCCTGCATCCTAAGGAACACTGCTGGGCTTGGCTTGCTGAAACTTGGATTGGGAATCACAGTCATAAATAGAAACTCCAGAGGGAAAGCTCTCCAAATTTGGGGTCAGGAGCTGCTGGACCCACTGGGCAGAGCTCTGGGGTGCTGGGGTGGGTTGTCAGGCTTGACTCACCTCTGCTCCCCTCTCCAGGTATCATCATCATGATGACCCTGTGTGACCAGGTGGATATTTATGAGTTCCTCCCATCCAAGCGCAAGACCGACGTGTGCTACTACTACCAGAAGTTCTTCGATAGTGCCTGCACGATGGGCGCCTACCACCCACTGCTCTATGAGAAGAATTTGGTGAAGCATCTCAACCAGGGCACAGATGAGGACATCTACCTGCTTGGAAAAGCCACACTGCCTGGCTTCCGGACCATTCACTGCTAAGCACAGGCTCTTCACTCTTCTCCATCAGGCATTAAATGGATGGTCTCTTGGCCACCCCAGCCTGGGAAGAACATTTTCCTGAGCAATTCCAGCCTGTTCCTTTTACTCTAGGGGCCTCTGTCAGCAAGAACACTGGGGCTTCAGGAGCCTGTGGTCAAGAAATCAGGTCCAGCCTTCTCTGTAGCCAGGCAGTTTATGACCCCAGAGCTTCCCGCCACACACATGCGCACATGTCTAGCATTCTTTCCAGACAGCATCCTCCCCACCTTCCACCGTGGTAGATGCAAGATCTGCCTCCCCCATCAGGGCTGCCAAAGCTGGGCTTTGTTTTTCCCAACAGAATGATGCCATTCTCACAAACCAAAGCTCTATATTGCTTGAAGTCTGCATCTAAATATTGATTTCATGTTTTAAAGAAATTCTCCCAAATTACAATTGTGCCCAATGGAGGGTGGTTCTGGGGGCAAGTAGGTGGTACAGGGGATTGGAAACATGCTCCGCGCATCCAGAAAAAGGTTGCTCCCGAGGTCCATGCCCCTGGAACATGTTCCTATCACTCTGGCTGGTTAGGCTGGCCCTTAGCATGGGTGCTTGTGAGCAAAGGGTCTCGGTTAGCCCACTCTCCCTCTCCATGTGGAGATGGAAGGTAGAGAAGGATACAGTGTGTGTCCTCAGGTTGCTACAGTTCGGTGAGAGAGGCAGACATCTGAACAGGCAAATAGGATTCAATGTGCTCAGTGCACTGGGGGTTTTTAGAGAGATGGCCTTGCTCTCTGTGCACGCAGGAGAGCCACGCACTGAAACTGTGTTTGTGGATCAGACAAGGCTTTATAGCACAGCGGGCACTCAGATGAGACTTAGAGGAAGAGAAGAAACATGGCAAGCAGATTACATCTGAGCCATTTGAGTTGCATTTTTCTTTCTTCCCATACTTTCTTTCTAAGATCTACCTGAACTTAAAGACCCAAGATATTTTTTTAGGAAACCTCCTACCCATGTCTGAGGTAGCAAGTGCAGCCTCGTGACACATACGAGGCATTGCAGATCCCCAAAACCTGATATCTCCAGGCTCTGCCTGGCCTGACGCTATCCTGTCAGCTGGGTTTGCATACCACAGTCCCATTCTTCCTTTTCAATACCTACCCCCAAATCTCCTCCTAACCACCATCTGTTTTTTTTTTTTTCCTTTTCAAGTCATCTTCCCCTCCCAAATTACTTTTAAGCCTTTTTTGCTTTAAAAGCATCCTGACCCCAATTTCTTTGAGCATATGGGCATTTTGCTGAAGGTCTCTCAAGGAGTAGTGGTGTGGCTCTCTGGTCTTACGTCACTCTCAGAGGTCAGAACCTTGGAGATCAGAACTGATTCTCACCAGGTGTGAGAGGTGTGATAGCAGATTGCAATGCCCTGCGCCTCTTCCTTGCAAGTGAGCAACATCAGGCTCCTTGAGCAGAGGCTGGCCCTCTGTGGTTCGCAAACATGCTCTCCAGATGGTTTTACTAAGTCCCCTCTCCCTGATAGGGAATCCTGCTGGACCAGCGCGGCCCTGGTGTGGAGAGATTAAAAGACTTGCACAAGATCACCAAGTCATGCTGTAGAGCCAGGGTTCCTAGACTCAGGGCTCTGCACTCTTAAGGCTGGCCCCATGTGCTCAAGGGGATCTAACGTTTGAGCTCCAAACCAACCATCTCGGAGCTGGGATCCTCATTTACTGCCAAACCCTCAGCTTATGTAGGTAGAAAGGGCCCTGGAGTGAGAAGGCCTGGATTTTCAAACTTATTCCCCCCTATGACTAGCTGTGCCACTGTGGGCAAATGCTCTTCCTTGAGCCTCTGTTTCCACACCTGTAAAGTGGGGATGATGATCCTGTCTCACAGTGCTGTTGTGAGGATTACAGGAAAGCACCTGTCCTGGCTCTGTACCTGGCACATAGTAGGTGCTCAGTTCATGCTGGTTTCCTTCCTGCCTTCAGTAGGGACCTGCTCTGTGCTCACACCCCGGCTGCATGCACCCTGCTGTGACGGAGGCTAGTGGGGAAGAGGTCCTGTTCTCAGGGAATTAACTGTCTTATTGGGAGACAACAATTGCCCTCCTTGGAATACCCAAGAAACCTTGCAAAGCAGTGGACAACACAGAACACGCCCTCCTCCTCGCTGCCTGCAGCTCCAGTCTGATTCTGCTTGGGAATGAGCAGAGCACGTGGGCTGCTTAACTGCTGTATAGGACAAGCCCTTTACCCCTCTCTGGGCCCATGAATTCCTGGCTTGGTTTATGTTCTGATTTGACACACTCATTTTAATCTTCGAATCATGACCACTGAGCGCAGAGGAGGTGGCATTCTGACAGCAGGACATACATGTTGGTGTGGAGACTGGGACGACACTGGGTAGAATCTAGTTTTTAATTATTATTAATATAAAGGATCAAATTAATTTAAATGTGATTCTGAAGTCTACAGAACTTTTAGTTCTGTGCTGTCTATATGTGGACACTTTGGTAAAATACAAATTATGATATGGATGTTATCGTTGGTCTGGTGAGATGTTTCATATTTATGACAGTTAATTTAGAAATTATGACTTAATGCTGCCTCTGTCTATGGGGTTCTGTCTTCTTTGATAGCCATGTATTCACCTGGATCACGGGGCCCTCTCTAATCCTTCCACCAATCAAATAAGCTATTGCTATTGGTTTGGAGTTGAGACATCAGTCTCAGAAACTTCTGAAAAATGCCTAAGCTAATTCTGAATTACCCAAGGGTTATGTCAAATTTTAAAATAAATGTGTGTGTGTGTTTTTAAGCTGCTTCTCTCTTCTTATTTGCTAAAGAAACAACTGCTGATTGCCAACTTTTATCTCCAAAGAGGACACAACTGAGATCCTGAACCCCCCAGTCCTTACCCACTAGCTCCTTTAGCCTTAGACTTACTTTTCAATACTCCAGGGGAAAAAAAAATGTGTATTTATTGGAAAGATCACCTCTTTGAAATATTGACTGGTTTACTGATTTTTTTATTTTTATTTTTTGCTCTTGCCTGGATTCACATAACTAACCTGTTGCATCAAAGAAGAGATGGAGTTGGGCAGAAAGCAGAACATAAGGAAGATCCTTCCCTTGGTTTCCAAAACTCTAAAATCCTTAAATGAATGATGTCTTAAAAGGACTTACAATGTTTGGACACAAATCCTGAGGAGGAGCATGAGTGATGTCTTGAAAGGACTTACAATGTTTGGACACAAATCCTGAGGAGGAGCATGAGTCGGGGGAGAGAGGATGATTCCTTTCTCCTGTGAACTGCCCACCCCCTTGTTACAGGTTGAATTGTGTCCCCCAAAATTCAGATGTCTGAAGTCCTAACCCCCCAGTACCTCAGAATATGACCTTATTTGGAAATAGGGTCATTGCAGATGTAATTAGTTAAGGTGAGGTCATCTTGGAATAGGTTGGGCCCCTACTCCAGTATGACTGGTGTCCTTTTGAAATGTGGAAATTTGGAGATAGGCTTGCACGCAGGGAGAACACCATGAAGGCTGAGCTCACAGAGACACCAAGCACCTGCAACCTCCACTCCCACCCCTCTAGTAGGGTTCTCCTCACTGACAAAGCCCGACTCTCAGTGTCTTAGATACTGTTCTTAGAGAGTGCTTCATGGCCTAGCAGTGTGCTGAAGCCTCCAGATCCATGAGCAAGATGGGAGAAAGGACACACAGGACTCAGAGACTGCCACCTCCTTCCTAGTCCCAGGTCCTTGTCCTCTGGATGGCCTTGGTTTCCACTTCCCTCATGGCCCCCAGCGCAGCCCCTGGGATGTGTTGTAATGTGATAGAAAGGGAACAGGATGAAAACCAACAGCACCTGCCCCCCAGAGAAATGGAGGGCCACAGGAATGGGCCTGCCCTGCCTGTGGATAGGTATTATCATGCTAATGTGAGATAAGTGATGTTACTTTCTGGAAAGCTAAACCTGGATAACACTGCTATTGTTAGGCACACATTCATAACTGCTTAGAAGAAAAATAGTATGCAAATGCCAAATATGAAGATGTGATAATACGAGGTAAAGTAAAATAATGGCATTATAGGGGAAACATTCATTTTAATAGGGAGATTTGGGGAGTCTTGAGGATGGGCAAGATGCTTTTTTCTTCAAGTAAAATGCACCTTCTGATTATGAAAGTCATATATATTCAGTGTCAAAAGAACAGAAAATTTTAAAAGAGAAAAAGAATCACCTTCCACATCCTATGATCCAAAGGTAACCTCTACCAGCAGTTTCCAATCCTACTTTAAAATACAATATTTTATACAAATAAAACACATCTTTTATTTAAATTACATTATTAAAATGCCTCTGGATCATTAAGGACCTTTTTGAAAACAGGCTTTGTCATCGTTGAATGATATTCTGTCATAAGGATGGGTTACAATTTACACACAACTTGCTCCTAGAGTTGGGCATGCAGTTTATTTACGTTTGTTTTCTCCAAAATACCAAATATATAAGCACATGTTCTCATCTCTGATTGTACCCTGAGGTGGGAAGTGGATTCAGGGCGTGGGCTGGGTACTATTTTCCCCTCAGGAATTGTGGCTGGGAGACTCAGAATCATATTAGGGGAACTTCTGGAACAGTCTTAGAGAATTAGAAAAAGACAGACCAGGGAATAAACTGAAGGCAGCATTATAGGATTGCTGGGAATTCTGTTGCTTTCTTTGGTTAATTATTTTGTTATTTTTTGGTGTTTGTTTCTCCATACAAATTAGTCATAAGAACCTCCAAAATGAAGAGTCTGTATTTGTTATATATGGCTAACAAATGACTTCAAAATTTAGCAGCTTAAAACAAAAGTATATTAGTTTGCTAAAGCTGCCATAACAAAATGCCACGGACTGTGTGGCTTAAGCAACAGAGATTTCTTTTCTCACAGATCTGGAGGCCGGAAGTCCAAAGTCAAATTGTCAGCAGGGTTGGTTTCTCCCAAGGCCTCTCCTGTTGGTTTGCAGGTGGCCACCTGCTTGCTGTGTCCTCACACAGCCTCTCCTCTGTACACATGATCCCTGGTTGTCTCTGTGTCCAAACTTCCTCTTACAAGGAGACCAGTCAAATTGGGTTAGGGCCCACCCTAACGACCTCATTTTAAATTAATCACCTCTTTAAAGGCCGTCCCTCCAAATACAGTCACATGCTGAGGATTGAGGATTAGGACTTCAGCATATGAATTCTGAGGGGACACAATTGAGCTCATAACAAACAATAAACATTATTTTCTCACACAGTTACTATGAGTCCGAAGTTTACGAGTCATTTAGCTAGATACTTCTGGCTTGGGGTCTCAAAGATTGCAGCCAAGATGGCAGCTAGGGCTTTCATTATCATCAGAGCTTAGTACAGTATATACCCTATATTTCATTCTTTTCTTTTCTTTTTTTTGAGACTGAATCTCGCTCTGTCTCCAGGCTGGAGTGCTGCGTCATGATCTGTGCTCACTGCAATCTCCAACTCCCTGGTTCAAGCAATTCTCCTGCCTCAGCCTCCTGAGTAGCTGGGATTACAGGTGCCCACCACCACACCCAGCTAATTTTTGTATTTTTAGTAGAGACCGAGTTTCACCATGTCGGCCAGGATGGTCTCGATCTCCTGACCTTGTGATCCGCCTGCCTCAGCCTCCCAAAGTGCTGGGATTCCATGCGTGAGCCACTGCACCCAGCCTATACCCTATATTTCATTCTGCCTTTCAAACTACCAAGTTTTCTGTTGCCTTAGGTTTTACAATATAATTTAACCTATATTTCCTCTCTTATCAGAGTCAGGAATGAAACAGTATCTTGTATTTTTATAAGATGTTTGACACACTTTGATTTTTTATCACCCATCCTTAGTTTTTATTAACATTAGAATTTTGGATTCAGAATATCATTGTTCTTTGGAAAATAATTTTGGTAATATTCAGCTTTATAATCAAAATTACAATGTATTTTAAGGGACATTTCTATTTTAAATTGGTTAATTACTCAGCATCTACCCTTTTATACATGACAGCTCCATTCTTTTTGAGATGGAGTCTCGCTCTGTCGCCCAAGCTGGAGCGCAGTGGTGCCATCTTAGCTCACTGCAACCTTCACCTCCCGGATTCAAGTGAGCTTCCCAAGTAGCTGGGATTACTGGGATTACCGGGCTCCATTCTTTTTCTTTGTTTCTTTTTGAGACAGAGTCTCACTCTGTCACCCAGGCTGGAATGCATGGCGTGATATCAGTTCACTGTAGCTTTCGCCTCCTGGGGTCAAGCGATTCTCCTGCCTCAGCCTCATGAGTAGCTGGGACTACAGGTGCATGCCACCATACTCAGCTAATTTTTTGTATTTTTAGTAGAGACAGGGTTTCACCATGTAGGCCAGGCTGGTCTTGAACTCCTGACCTCATCTTTCCGCCTTGGCCTCCCAAAGTACTGGGATTACAGGCATAAGCCACTGAGCCTGGCCGACAGCTCCATTCTTAATGCTCTTTATTTGCTCCATTTATCACTCTGTTGTAGTACATCTTCAGATAATTTTTTCAAGGATACATGAATCCTTATACATCTGAGAACGTCTCTGTTTTAATACATGAAAGTTGAATTGCCTGGGTGTAAAATTCTAGAGGTAACATTTTTTTTTTCTTTTAAAACACTGTACAGTGGACTCATATTCTCATTCAGTTGCAAGGTGAAAAAATTAGCATAGAAGGGAAATATCATGCATAGAAGTTAAAATCACTCCTGAATTTAATTCCTTAAAATGTCCATCATGCCAGGGCTGGGCCCTGGAAACTCAAAAGCCTAGGATGATGCTCTATTTTTGCCTTTGACTGAAGTTCCCCTTTCTCTGAGGCAGAGAAGGCCAAACATCTGCCAGCAAAGCGAAAGTTTGAAATTGGATTCTTGTTAGGCAAAGCATAAATTATTCCATGTAGTTATGTAGATTGTTCCCAAAGGCCCAGACCTAGGAAGAAGTCTGTCTGCTTGGAAGGACCAGCAACATAGTTAACTAAGATTGAGCACCATCTGTTCTGAGAAGCCTTCCCTGATTCTGCAGCCCCTCCCCGCTAAGAAAGCTTTGGTAGGTGCCCCTGTGCTTCCCTTTTCCGTTCTGTGGTTGTCTCCACATACATTGCATGATAGTAAAGTAATGTGTTGAGCCTCCTTGGGACAGGGCTTGGGTCTGATTTGTCTTTAGTGTCTATAGAAGATGAAGATGGGCCGGGTGCGGTGACTCACGCCTGTAATGCCAGCACTTTGGCAGACCAAGGAGGGAGAATGACTTGAGGCCAGGAGTTCAAGACTAGCCTGGGCAACATTGGGAAACCCTGTCTCTACAAAAAATAAAACATTTGTTGGGTGTGGTGATGCCCTCCTGTGGTCCCAGCTACTCAGGAGGCTGAGGTGGGAGGATCACTTGAGCCTGGGAGGTCGAGGCTGCAGTGAGCTATGATGGCACCACTCACAGGCTGCAGGGATATAGCAAGACTCTGTCTAAAAAAAAATAATAAATTAAAAAATAATGTTGATGATTGGCTGAAAATCTGTTACACTGAACAGGAAGATACAGTATTCCAGAAACACAATACTAACCAATTTCCTTGGGTTCTGTTATTGTCAGATAAACTTCTTAATTGTTCTAACGGTGTGACTTCAAAAACTGCACATTTCACATTGAAAAGAAAAAAATCCACAGAGAACATTTCATCCCTAGGTGTTTCATGTCCTGTGCTAAGTGAGCCACTGAGAAGCCCAAGGTAGTATGCATCAATAAACCCACTTTGTTTCTAAAGCAAATGCTCTTGTTTTCTCAGAACAGTGTTTCGTCACCTCAGCCTTCCAGAGGAATAAAAGAATGGGAAGTTTAATAAAATAATTAAACAACCCAATCCTTATGGATGGGTTGGATGGGGTCTCAGTGGTCAGAGAGTATTCCACATTTCTGTTATCATATCATAGCTTCACAGACCTTTTGTAGATTCTTGTGTCACAGACAATAGTCATTTATTGTAGCAACCTTATCCTTAGCACAATTAAGAAATTCTATTTTCTCTTATTTCTTTTCTTTTCTTTCCTTTTTGTCTTTGTTTTTTTGAGACAGGGTTTCACTTTCACCTAGGCTGCAATACAGTGGCGCAATCTCGGTTCACCGCAATCTCCACCTCCTGAGCTCACGCCATCCTCCCACCTCAGCCTCCCAGACGTGCACCACCATGTCCGGCTAATTTTTTGTATTTTTGATAGAGAAAATGCATTTTTGCTATGTTTCCCAGGCTGGTCTTGAATTCTTGAGCTCAGATGATCCACCCGCCTCAGCTTCCTAAAGGGCTGGGATTACAGGCTTGAGCCACCACACCCAGCATATTTCTTTAAACACACAAAAGGGACTTTCAGTGAAAAGAAAATACATCCGGAGGGTGTACTTAAAATAAAAGGAAAATATTTTATGAAGAACAAAATTACTTCATGTTCACTGTGGGAAAACATAGCAGTATAGATAAAAGGAAAACGAAAACACACGTTGTTACATTTCTTTCTAGATCAAAATGTGCTGTGTCTCTCTTAAGAGTGAATTAAAAGAGCTTCCTGTTATTGATTGATTTTTTACAACTTTCTCTGCACAGTAGAGGTGGCATGACAAAGCCCGAAAGACTCCTGGAATTTCATTTCCAGGTAGCTTAAACTAGGAAATTCGTGTCAGGGATATGCCAATTCTTTTCTGCACTGAAAAAAAAATTACAATGAAGTATGATTGGCATAAAATAAACTGCACAATTTGATAAATTTTGGCTTATGTGGCCGGGCGCGGTGGCTCAAGCCTGTAATCCCAGCATTTTGGGAGGCCGAGACGGGCGGATCACGAGGTCAGGAGATCGAGACCATCCTGGCTAACACGGTGAAACCCCGTCTCTACTAAAACAAAATACAAAAAACTAGCCGGGCGAGGTGGCGGGCGCCTGTAGTCCCAGCTACACGGGAGGCTGAGGCAGGAGAATGGCGTAAACCTGGGAGGCGGAGCTTGCAGTGAGCTGAGATCCGGCCACAGCACTCCAGCCTGGGCGGCAAAGCGAGACTCCGTCTCAAAAAAAAAAAAAAATGTGGCTTATGTATACAACTGTGAAACCATCACTACAATCAAAATGTGAACACATCACCCACTAAGGTTGTTTCGTCATTCCCTTGATAACCCCTTCCTTCCATTCCTCCCTCTCCTCCCTATTCTCAGGAACTTTCTGTTTTCTGCACCACAGATTAGTTTGCGTTTTTTATAATTGTATATAAATGCAACCATATGGTATGGACCCTGGATCTATATCAGTCAGGGTTCAACAAAACAGAGCGGGGTGGGGGTAAAATATATGTATGAATCTGTTACAGGAAATTGGCTTTATGCAATGGTGTCAGCTGGTCAAGGAGTCTCTCTAAAGCTGTTTCCATGTCTGATGCTAGAGCTGGAAGTCTACTGGGCAAAAAGTCAAGACAATCACAAGTCGGCTGGCATGGGGAAGCATGAGCTGGAGCCTCGCAAGGACAGGCTGAAACTCTTGTCCATTCTTGTTGCCTCTGATGTTAGTGACGAGGATATCCTGCAGAAGCCAGGGCCCTTTGTCACAGAACTAAACACATACATGGTCCCAAAGTCAGAAAAACTGGTGAATCCAAGCGTAGGTAGTAAAGCAACTGTAGGCCCAGATGCTGCTTCAACATAGCTGCTGCCCTTTTCCCACCCTCTAAAGTCCCTTGTTGCTAACTCTGATAGGAAACACAGGAAGCAGAATTCTTGGACAGTTTAGACTGGCCAAGTACAACATTATAAAACCATCACTTAAACCACATACTCTTTTTTTTTTTTTCCAGACAGGGTCTGGCTCTGTTGCTCAGGCTGGAGTGCAGTGGTGTAATTTCAGTTCGCTGCAACCTCTGCTTCCTGAGCTCGAGCAATCTTCCCACTTCAGCCTCCTGAGTAGCTGGGATGACAGGTGTACACCACTATGCCTGGATACTTTCTGTATTTTTTGTAGAGGCAAGGGTCTCATTATGTTGCCCAGGCTGGTTCTGAACTCCTGAGCTGAAGCAATCCACCTGCCTCGGCCTCTCAAAAGTGCTGGGATCACAGGCATGAGCCATTGTGCTGGCCCACATACTCTTTTATTTTTGTCTGGCTTCTTTTACTTAGCATAATGTTTTGAGATTCATCCATACTGCAGTGTGTATCAATAGCTTATTTCTCTTATTGCTGAGTAGTATTCCACTTTGTGGATATATCATATTTGTATAACAGTTATCTTTATTGTTGAACATTTGGATTTTTTTCTAGTTTGGGGATATTATAAATAAAGTTGCTATGACCATTTGTATACAAGTCTTTTATTTCTCCTAGGTGACTTGTAGGAGTGAAATGGTTGAGTCATATTATAGGCATTTAGTTAATTTTTAAAGAAACTGCCATATTGTTTCCTAAGGTGGTTGCACTGTTTTAAATTTCCACCGGCAGTGCATAAAAATTCGCATTATGCCACATTATTGCTAAACTTAGCATAATAAGTCTTTTTAATTTTAGACATTATAATAGGTGTGTTACCTTATTTTGGTTTTAATTTGCATTTCTCTAAAGGCATATAATGTTCATCACCTTTTCACGTGCTTATTTCCTATCCATATTCTTTGATGAAGAATCTTTTCAAATAATTTGTCTATCTCTTAATGGACAATGATTGTTTATTGTTATATACTGAGTTTTTAAGAATTTATATATTTATGGCCGGGCGCGGTGGCTCAAGCCTGTAATCCCAGCACTGTGGGAGGCCGAGACGGGCGGATCACGAGGTCAGGAGATCGAG